>NC_045681.1:13558997-13862503 GCF_003331165.1 Xiphophorus hellerii
TCAATCCCCTTAAAGACACGGTACGGTGAAGGGTTCACTCACAGCGGCTCCCTTGGGTCCGGGGAATCCCATGACTCCGGGCTGTCCTCTGGATCCAGAGGGGCCAGGAGGTCCGGGGCGGCCATCTTGACCAGGAGCACCCTAGTGGTCAGGAGTGGAGAGGAAATGTTTTATTTTATTTTTTTTTAAAAAAGCATTTAGGTTGATTCGTTTTTAAAGCTGGCAAAAGGACATTGCATTGTGTTTTAATATTGGCTGAGACACTCATCTGGATCTCATTTAGGTCTTGTAAAACCCAAAGACTGTAAATCTTTGCTCACATCTTCCTCTTAGGTTATTTGTTCTGCTATTTCTTCATTCTTCAGACAATAAGTGTGCTGGGGAGAACACGAACGCCTCACACTCGTGTATGAGAGCGACCTTCTTTAGATCTCTTGAAAATGTCCTTATAGGATTATAGATTTTATTTAAAGAGGTGAAGCAACCATGGTCACCAAACTAAGAGATTCTTCAATGAAGGATCTTATTTTGCTAATTTAGAAACTGAGCAAGCTAATACAAATGCTGACTGTGTTAAACCGTAAAGAGATCAGAAACTAGCCTGTTTTGGGGTTTTTTTCCACTCTGGTCTGGACAGAGATTCATATGTGATTCTATTCTAAAGTATTGAAGGAACTTTAACTAGAAATCTGGTCAAATCTTTAGAAGTTATCATCAGTACTTACAGCAGGTCCGACTTTGCCGTCAGGGCCGGGGCTTCCGGGGCTACCGGTCACACCCTAAAGAGGAGGAGCAAGTTAAAATTCATTTGTGTGTATTTTTCTTTCTTTTCATCTCATTGCATTAAACAGAGTTGTTCCAGTTTGTCTCAAAGCTCACCTTTGATCCTGGAGCGCCAGGAGCGCCGGAGCTTCCGCCCTCACCGGTGGCTCCCTGAGATCCCATTGGTCCGGGGGCACCGCGCTCACCTGGGGCGCCCTGTTACAAAGGTCACAAAGAGTCAGAAATCACATCCAGTACATTTTGTTATTTTTATGACGTTCTGTACCAGGGGTTTGCAAACACTTGCTCCTGGTTCATTTACCTTTCCACCAGCAGCTCCATCAGAACCAGGGAAACCGCGAGCACCGGGGGCGCCCTGGGAGAAAAAGAGAAAAAGCACCAAACAGGTCAGTAAACGTGGTCAAACATGGTATTCCCAAAGCAGCTCCGGGAATAAAGTGATTTTAAAGGGACTACAGACACTTTTACATGAAATTAGTACTACAACATGCCTGCAAGTCTATTTGCAATTTCGAGTTTTTTGATTGAGCATGAAATGCATCGTCTCAGATGTGAACATCAGATGCAAGGTGATTCTGGGAAGAGGATAATTTAACCACCACAGAACACAACCTTGTCCACATTGTTGTATTTTAGTCTTCAAAATTAAATAACTTAATTTGGCCATCCAGTGGCTAAAGCTGAGACAGTTAAAATATAGCAAGTTGCTAGATATGTGTTTTTAAGGTAGTTTTTTTTTTCTGTCTCTGTGTTGGAACTGTAAAGAAATAATTAATATGGGGGGGAAAGATGAAAAAAAATGTAACTACAAAAATAATTTTAAAAAGCAAGTAAGTATTGCAACATCCAATTCCACAACATTGCTTTCTGTTCTTCTTTTATTTGGATTCGTCACATCTGTTTTCACATTGTAGCATTAGAACTGCTACAAAGTGAAAACAGGAATTCAAGGGTGACCAACAACAACAATAGAGAAATAAATAAGGGGTGAAATAAAAACATACACGCTCTCCAGGGGGTCCACGGGGTCCGGCACCACCAGGCTCTCCACGAGGTCCTCGCTTTCCCTCCTCACCAGAGGGGCCAGAAAGTCCCTGAAGTCCAGCTGGGCCCTGGAAGAGAAGGAACCATCTTATTCACCCATGAAAGAAAAGGCTGTGTGGTTCTCATTTTTCTGTCAATCGTGGTTTCAAACTTACAGGCTCACCCTTGGCACCAGCCTCTCCCTTAGGACCTGGAGGACCAGGCTCGCCCTGTTGGCAGAGAAACACATTTCACTTATTCCGTCCAATCACTTCCGATCTCTGTGACACTGACCGGGAGACATTTTTGCGCACGATATGCCGTCCACTCACATTGTTACCCTTGGGACCGGGAGCACCAGCGCCTCCCTGAGCTCCAGCAGGACCACGGTTACCGGGGAAACCAGGAGCACCAGCGATACCGGGAGCGCCCTGCGTAAAAAAACAAGTCGGAGTGTAAACAATCAAAAATGATTAAGCAGAATGAAGCTGATCAGTGCGTCTTGTGCTCAACTTACATTAGCACCTTTAGCACCAGGCTGACCATCAGATCCAGGAGAACCCTGTTGGGGAAATTCATGGAGAAAAAATGTTTGAAATCTACTTTAAAATGTTTCCATGCTGATTGTTTTTGTTTGTTTGTTTGTTTTAAAGGCAGTCAGGCTGATTAAAGGTTCTGTTACTCACAGCAGGTCCAGCGGGTCCAGCAGGTCCTGGGTTACCGGGCTCACCACGGGCTCCCTGGGGTCCCTCAGATCCACGACCTCCGGCAGGACCGGTCTCACCCTGTCAGAGGGAAGGAAGCAACACCAATAAAGAAATCAGTATCAGTAAATTCAATAAATTGAAAATCAAGTAAGTGTCATGAAAAATGAGCAATATGTGTTTGAGAAAAGGACTTCCTGGCTTATTATTAAACATGAAACAGATGCAGACTTTAAAAAAAAAAAACATTAATGCCAAAATATAGACAAGGGTTCTAATAAATGTATTTGAACACATTTAGTTCTATTTACCCATTTAAAGTCAATGTGCAGTTTGTAAGGTCTAAGCGCAAAAATGTGATAGAATAATTACAACCTGCACCTAAATAAAAACAAGATTTTTATTAGCCATGTTATCAAAGCCAAGCAAGTTATTGCTGTTCCGATTCCTTTTTAACTCCAGGAAGTGGAATATCAAAGGGAAGGAGTTCTAAAATGCTTTGTAAATGGAAAGCGACTGAGGGAAAGAGTCCAGCTGGGGTCCGATGATGTTTTCTGATTGCTGTTAGGATCAGTGAACCCCGAGATGGCTGGCAGTCAAACACACTGTTTAATTAATCCATCATATCCTTACTTAAAAGTTATAGTTTAAGTTTGTCCTGCAAAAATTAACAATTCCCCCGACAGGGTTGGATCCACAAGGTTGTGTGGAGATAAACACCATCACTGAGATCAGAACCGAGGTTAAGTAGTATCTAATGATGTGTTTTCCTTCATTCAGAGGAAAACATTTGAACACTAAGACTTAACTGGTGAAATGGAAACAAAACCTCTGACTATTTTTAGTTGTTTTTTTTTTCAGTTAAATCTGGAAAATATATGACCTATTTGACTTGCCTTAGCACCGACAGCACCGGGGAATCCAGGGGGTCCGGCAGATCCAGTGGGTCCCTAAACATCAGGATTGGACACAGATCATTAGAGGAGTACGGTCTGAAAAGGCAAAACTTTCTTTCTTTTTATGTAGAAAAGTAAAAAGAAAGTTTCAATCATTGAAAACTTACGGGAGGACCAGCAGGGCCGGTGTTGCCATCGTTACCACGAGCACCCTGCATGGAAGAGCAAACAGATTTTGCTCAGCTCGCGTGCTTTTTGCACGCGAGTTGAAGAAGGTTTAAGGTTAGAAAGCGCAAAAATGTCGGTGCTTACAGCAGGGCCAGCAGATCCAGGGCGGCCTCTCTCACCAGGAAGACCACGGGCACCCTGCAAGAGAATAGAGAAAAGAACTGATCAACTTCTTCTCGTTTTTGCAGACCTCTTAGAATAAAGAGTAAATTGTAAATTGGCTCTTTAGGACGGTGCGACTAAAAACGTACCATGGCACCTGGGATGCCATTCTCTCCGGGGACACCAGGCTCTCCCTGCAAGACAGAAGTCAGCTTTTAAACAGCTGGAACGAGGCAAAGTGATCTAGATGGGAGAACGGGTCTTACCTTAGGACCAGCAGGTCCACCGTCTCCCTTGGCTCCATCAAGACCGGGGAAACCCTGCAGACAACATCGGGAATCATTAGTAGATCATGTTTCTGCTTGTGACCCTAATGCAGAAGCTGCAGATTAGCACTAAGACTCACTCTGTGTCCCTTGATGCCAGGCAGTCCAGGGGTTCCGGGGAATCCACGAGCACCCTGCAGGAAAACAAGAAGAAATCTGTCGTCATGGGAGTTTCCTAAACTGACAGCCGTCTCATGTAAATGAAAAGGAAGTGTGATCAGGGTTGAAAAACTAAGAACTACAAAAAAGAAGAAAAAAAAACAGCAATAAAATGAGCACAAATTTGCAAATGTGAACATGAACAGAAATTTTGGGTGAACGGTCAACGACTCGCTAATTTGGCTCACCTGAGGGCCAGCAGCTCCGCGCTCACCGGGGCGTCCAGCTTTACCAGCCTCACCCTTTTGAAGACACACAGACAGAAACAGGTTTTTCAAAACACAGGAAGGTGCTAGGCCAGGTAGTGAGAGGCGGTCTTAGCTGCAAGCACAGGTAAAAAGGAAACAGAATCACTCACATCATCTCCATTCTTTCCGGGAGGGCCTGCGGGACCGCGGGGACCCATTGGACCCTAAAAACACCAACAGATAATACCATTTATTCTAAAATGAAGAAAAGTGAACAAATGGTATGCAGAAGTAGACTAATAACACATGACGTAGTCAAATATAAGAAAAACGAAACATTGATTTGCCTCTAGACATAATCATGCTCATTTATGATGTTTGAGTCTTAAAAGCTGCAGTTTATAAACTGATGACGTTTCAATGACTGACACAGTAAGATTGGTATTTATCAAACCAGGTATAATGTGTACCTACCACAGCACCGGGCTCACCAGGCTCTCCTTGGGGCCCTGGGCTACCTGAAGGACCCTGAAAGACATCAAGAGAAAACATTTTTAACACATCTTATTCAAAGATGAGCTGAGTGATCCAAGTGGGGGAGAGGGAGGTAGTGGTGCATCAATAGCCACTTCTATAAATGTCTTGGCCAGAGACTCTTATGTTTCAAATACAGACCGAATTGACTTATTTATGCCAGTCAAGCCAGAATGGCGTCAGAGTAAAATTCCTGCTTTGTTCTTGGTGTCCCAACCAACTTATATGTTTTTGAAAACTTTCTGGGGAAGTTTGGAGGATTATGTATGTTTCTGATAAAAATGCTTACGGGTGGGCCGGGAAGACCAGGAGCACCACGGGGACCAGGAGGACCCTGTCAATGAAGAGTTAGAAAAATCAGACATCAATTTATCTTTCATTTTTGTATATTCTAAAAACATGGGTCACTTTATGAAAATTTCGTACAACTGGGCCGGGGACGGGTGGGCCGCTGGACTTGGAGGGGTCGAAGTAGCTCATTTGAGGAGAGAAGTTCTGTGAGGGGAGAAGACGAGGAAATTAGGTTACTTTTTCAGAATAGAAACATCTCAAAAAAATACTTGAAATAGTCCAGCCTCTCATAATCCTCTTGCAAATAGCAGAAATCTAAACGAGAGCAGTGTTTTTATCGATCTATCAATGCTTTAATCTGAAGGAAGGTTGCTGAATTAGGTCAACGCTTTAAGGTGTTTATTTTCAGATGAAACTCTGATACGTACTCCACCAAGGCCAGGGATGCCAGGGGGGCCAGGTGGGCCGGGCAAGCCAGGCGTTCCGGGGATTCCATCATTGCCAGGGAGACCAGGAAGACCCTGGGAAAAACAGCATTCCAGACATGTTACATGCCTCTCTATGCAGATGATGTTTTACTTTACTTTCAGAAGCCCAAAACATCACATCAGTGTCAGTACACCTTGAACTTCATATTTAATAACTTCAAAAAAGATCATAAACAGAATTATTTGTCCAATACAAGCACATTTCTGCTTAGAAAATGTAATTAACACTTTGTTATTAATGACCTTCACCTCATTTTAAAGATGACCCTCAATCACAGTCTCATTAACTCTCTTTGACCTCTTGAGCTAGTTAATAGTTACAGTTATAAGCCACAGCAGCTTTGTCAGCAATCATGTTGGTTTCTGACAGTTTTCATTCCTAATTCATAGAGCATATATTGCTCATATACATCTCTAACTTTTGGTCCAAACTAAAAAATCTTCTTGTAAATGTATTAAGTACAACATAATCAGCAACATGTAGAGCATGAACTGGGCTTAAATACCACAAGGTAGACGCACATAATGTTTCAGGAATCTCATCAGGATTGTCTAATATGCATATAAATAAATACTGGAAATTGTGCCTCAGACTTTTCTGCAATTATTTCTTCTCCCTTAGTTATAGTTATGATTAGACTACAAAACAAAGTAAAAAGAAACCTACCGGATCTCCTGTGGGGCCAGTGGGTCCCTTTGGAATCTATAAGTACATTTAAAAAACAAACAAAAAAAACATTTAAGCTATTATGTAATCTTGTTTGCAGGATGTAAAAGAATTTCTGGTATTAGAATATAATGTCATTGGACATGAATTTGGAATTGTTTTTCAACATTAATACAATTTTAAGAAAGGTTAAAATACCGTAGGTTCAGTGGGAGGACCTAAAAAAATCAAAGAAAAAAGAAAAAAGAAAGGTCAACAGCTAGCACATGATTCAATTCAAAATATTTAAAGACTAGCTGAAGTGTCAAGCTGCAGGTCCAAGCATGCATAGCAGATTTAGACATGAAGCAGGGACTGATTTTGTGTCCCTGCTTCATGTCATAACTGCATCATAACATGTGCAGTTATGATTTTGTCATAACTGCACTAAGAGCAACTTAAATAATTGAAAGGGGCAAAGGGGTGAGGAGCGTGATGGTTCTGCACAAACTGGCATGTTGGGAAAATGATAAACTCTCCATTAGAAAGAGGGTGTAATCCAGCATTTAAAAAGTTTGTTAAAAAGAACTCAGCAAAATGTGATCCAAAAGGGATTTTTTTCCCCCTATTTGAAATCCTCAGACAGGCGGGCAGGCAGGCAAACAGGCTGAGAGGCTCAGGTCCATTTGACATCTAGAGGCCAGAGGCAGCAGAGGAGCAAATCTAGGAGGTGGTGCAAGGCATGAATGAAACCATAAAACAGGTGAGCAGTACCCTCATCGGGGCAGACAGGGCAGCACTCTCCATCTGGAATGTAGGGGTCTTCACAATGGGACGTGTCGTCGCAGATCACCTCGTCGCACAGGATGGTCCCCATGTCGCACACGCAGATCTGGCAGGGTTCTGGTTTCCATACATCCTTGTCATTGTACGACTGTCCTTCTGATGTGCAGCTGCCAAATTGCTCTGAAAAATATATATATATATATATATTTGTGATGAAGTCAAGGATTTTGAGAATTTGACATTGTATTTACATTTTTACATGTAAGTACAAGTTAGATACTTAAATTCTCAGAACAAATGGACACATCTAGTTTAGAAGCATGTTGATAAACCCTATTTCAGGATATTTGCAACAAATTCTAATATTTGTGTAAAATCGAACAATACCCTTTTTTTCAAATCAATAATTAGGGGTGAAGAGATGCTAGCAAAAACCAGCAGGAAAATAAATTGATTTGTGTTATTGATCAAGACTATAGGTTACATCTTTCTCTACAAATCAATGGCCTTTGGGCTTAACACTTAACTTCCTCTTGGATCACTTCCTCTTAAGGCTGTCAAAGTACACTAGAAACTAAGCTACAACTTGTAACAATAAATGATGACAAAAGTTCATTTTGCAAACATTAAGCATTTCAATTCAAATAATACAGTTACATATTACTTCCCATGTGCTTAAGTAATCATTAGCATCCCTACAGATATTTTGGGAATAATTTAAATAAACAAACTTAATTGAAGTAAAACTTGCATGCTTTCTGAAAAACATCAACAGAGTTTTATTACTTTTTAAGTTAAAATAGGTTAACTTAAAAAAGATTCTTTTACAAACAGTTATTTGGCAATTTGATATCAAACAATGTGCAGAGCTTCACCTGGCTAACACGACAACTTGAAAAAGCAGAGCAAAAAACCAAAATTTAAAAAGATTATGCAAGTAAAACTGATGTAACCAGATGAAATGTGATATTAAAAGCCACTGAAATGCTAGACTTTTAAAAACAGTTTTGATAGAGCAGAATTGGGTTTAATCCACCCTTTGGCTGCACGCCTCTTTGGTGTCAGAAACGTAGAGCTCAATGAAGTGAAAAGTAGCTAAAGGATTATCATATGAAGGGTAATAGTTTTCCTCCTTGTAACTGTGGATAAACAAGCCTCAGCTCCAGATCCAGTAAAACATTCAAAAATGGACTGCTTCTTGATAACCAATTACAGTAGGTCCAATCACGTCTCAGAGTGATGGATTTTGCAGGCTAGGCATCAGGAGAGGAGAAGGTTAAAGCGTAGACGTGGAGTTCCAGGCCTCGCCACATGGCGTCACTATTGCTTTGCAAAAGAAGGCCTCCCTCGCCCTAATCCGGATGGTGATTAATTGACGTCTAGACGAACTTATTCCATTGTCGACGTCAGACTTTTGAGATTTTTCCATTGTCATTTTTTCCCTTAATTTGTTGCAATATTCTCTTAGTTTTAGACCCGAAGCTCTCCACAGATGTGTGTCTGCTCTTTATTGATGCGGTTTGAGGCTTTTGTCTCGGGGTGCAAGTTCCTGAACCGAAAGAACTCCTCACCAAATTCAGACTAAATATTGTTTAATTAAAATGTTTTTTCCCCCCTTTATATTTGTTTTCTTTTGCATGAGTTTCAACTCTGTCTGAACTCATGTCCTGCCACTGCGCAGAGATAAAACAGCTGCTCCCCTCAGGTTTGCACTCCAGTAGGACATGTGTCTGCACGCCAGAGAGATGGGGCAGGAAAAAAAGAAAACATTGTGGAAAAAAATGTCCAGTCTATAAGTTCCTATTCGCTTCCAGATCTCCAGAGGAGCCCGTGGAAAAAGAAAACACATTTCCCCAGTTCTGCCAGGTGGCGGGTCAAATATCCCGACTAGTTCCATCAAACTGCGCATCTTCTTGTGGACTTTCCACATCCCGAGAGGGCCACAAAGAAAAAGGAACACAATGTTTGAAAGGGATACTTACTATCATCCTCGCCTTGACCTCTCGCCAAAAGCACTGTTGCGCTGAGCAAAAGCGCTAACCGAATATCCACAAAGCTGAACATGTCTAAATATTAGACATGTAGATTCTTTGTGGCAGGGGGGGATCCTCTTTTTCCTCCTCAGACACCACTCATATAGGGCAGGGTCCGGTCTGTGCGTAACTCCAATCCAGACCCCAGCAGAAACTCCCTACTGCTTAAACAAATGACTTATCTTGGCTTTTATATGGCTGAGCTTTTGGGGAGGTGCCGTGCGCGCACCACATAACTTGTTGCATGTTCGGGGCGCAAAATCCCTCCTTCATCAGTGGGGAATGGGCCGTCTCAACAAAAAGCAATTCACGTCCCAGCTCAAACGTGGATGATGCTGGAAGGCATTATTTACGCACCGGCTCTGAGGCGCTGCAGACGTCCTGTATCATCTACCTGCTGTGGATTTTCTTAATTGAGACTCTTTTTTTAAATGTCCAGCTAAGAAGTCTTTAGCGGATCTGGATAGAACGGATTTTCAGCCAGCATAACTTATTTTCCCTCAAGAAGTTGCTTTGTATATATTTTTAAGAAAGTTGTGCGCAATGTTATATTTGGATGCGTTTGGATCCGGGGAAGAGAGTCCGTAATTTACGCACAAAGATGGAGGTTATCAGAGGGTATTTAAGAGGCTGTTTTATACAACTCACTGTGAGGCTTCGCACCTTGTTTTTAGTCACCGATGACCAGATGGGATCCACTGACATTTCTGGGATGGCACACTAGAACCAGACTGCATCACAGAATGTCAACAGCTTTAATCATATGCCATTGTCAAATATATGGGCGAAAGTACAAAAAGCAACGGAAGCAATAAATAAAATAATTGTTAATATAAACAGAAAATATAAAATAGCAAGGACTCTATATGGCCCCTTCCTGCACCCCCCCTAGGTTACCTCCTACCCAGTGACACCACTGAAAACACTGGCAAATAAACTTCACGCATATGTCACACAAAGTCTAATTATCGTTGTTTATCTTTATTGTTTTGTTCTGGAAATATGACCTATTATGTTTCCAAAGTTTGTTTTTTGCCACTTTTTATATCTTGTTAAAATCAGTTTAAATCAGTTTTCTGCAGTACAGCTATGGAGATATGGA
The DNA here is from genome assembly GCF_003331165.1 of Xiphophorus hellerii. NCBI lineage: Eukaryota > Metazoa > Chordata > Actinopteri > Cyprinodontiformes > Poeciliidae > Xiphophorus > Xiphophorus hellerii. The sequence goes on from NC_045681.1 coordinate 13,569,287, forward strand.
GCCATCTCATGATGTGATGTGAGAGACAGAGGAGGGAGGAAGCAGAAAGAGAGAGAGAAAATCTGGCAGATCCACAAAGCAGTCTGGTTACACTATGGACACGTTGCAGCCTCTAAAACAGAGAGCTTCAATTTGACCTCATTTACTCTCCTCTTCTACTCCTTTTTTTTCACTCCCAACTTAAATAGGCTCTTCTGCCTTCCGTAGCTGCTAACAGTGAATACAGATTATATAATGCAGATTATATGTTTTCATTTTACGTTCAGACATCTACATACACTTACAGAAGTGGAGTGCATTGCAAATGTATTCATACCCACCGAATATTTCCCCATTTTTCTTTGGTTAAAAATTCTTTGTATGGGATGAAATAGTAACGGGGAAAAAGAGCGGCATGATCAAGAAGTCATAGGGAAAGAATACAAAAATTTCAGTTCCAGATGTTGATTTAGTGCTGTATCAATAACATTTATTTTCTTGGTTACCTAGATGTATAAAACAATTTAAGACATACCTCAAAAGAGTTCAATCAAAATTTGTCTCTGCAAACTAGAGGCTCAGGGGATTTGAATCCAAATTCATACTTTACTTAATAGATTTTAATCTGCATTTAGACCAATGCTGATCTTTTCAACAAACTCTATATCACCAAAATGCTTTGTTCGAACAATTGAAAAAAATAACAGAAAGCACATGCTCTATACCAATGTATTGCAGCACTATTAAAAACACCCACCAACACACACACACACACACACACACGCAAGTGCATAACGGCTTTAGCAAGTATGACTTTTTATAGTTTGTTGAGCTTTACCATGCAGGTGTGTGTAACACAAAGACAAGATGGAAAGACATCAGCAATGACTTCATGTAAGCATCTGTGGCTGCTGATTGATGATTTCTAGTAACATGTTAGTTGTTAAAATGATTAAAATCAGAGAAAGCTGAAAAACTGAACAAGTACAGGTTGCTTTGAAAGATGCTTCTTTCTGAAAAAAATGGCAGCACAACGTACAACACTATTTTCACAGATGACACCAAATAGAAGATGTTGGGTAATGATGTGCAGCATCATGTTTGAAAAAGTCATGGTGTACCATGGTAGTAAAGCAATAATAATTTGGGTTTGATTTGTAGCCACAGGAAGCACCCACCTCCAGTCACTGCATATATTTGCAGGAACAAAATGCTGCAAATCTAAATGAAAGGAAGCAACAATCTACAGAACATGGGTCAACATTTGTTCACAATAATAGCAAAGAGTGAAAAGTGTGACAGATATTGATTAATTTGATTTCTACTGGGGTCTTTTCCCAATATAACATGATGAAACATGCCATAGATATAAGACTATCTATGGTATTAGTAAGTTAAATTCAAGAAGTGAAACTAATTCGATAAATAAGTAAATATTTTAGCAGCTTTTCTTTGAAGAAAAGAATGTTTCTGTCCAATCACATGCCAGATATACAAGACAGATCTACACTACTTTCATTGTGACTTTTTCAGTGAGACTAAAGCTGTGATTATGCAATCCTTTCTATAAGATACATTGTTGTCTGCTGCTTTAAGTCAATTTTGTTTCTAGTGTTTCTGCTTATCTAATGCAGAACGTAGTAAAAAATAAACCCGATTAGGAGTCAGAATGGAAATCTGTGCTTCCAGAGTGCCGTCCTGTAACTGAACGGAGCTCAGGCTCACAGGACGGTGTTTAAATAGAACCGGTAATTTTCTGGTGTTTGTGTTGGACTCAAGTTACTGCAATCTATAATACACAGAGTTCAGACTGGTGGTTTGGGTGGAAGCTCACAGAATCCTTTTATGATATTTTAGCTGTCTTCAAATGCTTCACTGCTGCGTGTCTGTTCTAACTGGTAGGTGAGGTGTGCGACATTCAGCAGATGAAATTCAGAGCGTTTTTGGCCAAGGCAGTCTGATCTCATTTGTTCACATTTCAACTACAAACTGTTTTAATGAACTTTTATGTGCCAGAGCAACACAAAGAAGAGCATAATCATAACATGAAAGAAAAACAGCATTATTTCATGTTTGGTAGGCATTTGAATTCACCAGCTTGGGACACATTACCATTCAAAAACATGAATATGCTTTGATTTGAACCATTTATTTTGTTGCTCTGGCTCTGTGTTGAGAGTGGTTGTCCAGCCCTTTTTCATGTCTTTTCCAACCTCCAACAACTTTTCCTCCAGGATTCCTCTCTTCCCATTACGTCTGACCAGCTTCCCTGTCCCTCCCGAAGAACGACATTCCCGTAGCATGATGCTGCCACTACCTACTTGTGTCGTTTGCTTCCACATTCAGCATTTTGTGACTCAGCCAAAGAGCTTAATTTTGGTTTCATTTAAGCAGACCTCCTTCTTCCACACATGCTCACTGTGTCCTCCATTCTACCATCCAATTCATATCTATTTTCAGAAATGACATTCCCCATAAAGACCAGAAAATTGAAGTGCACGACTAAGACCTGTCATGTTGACAGATTCTCTCATCTGACCTGTGGACCTCTGTAGCTTCTCCAAAGATACAGACATAAAACTGTGGGAAAATATGTCCCTGGAGTCTCTGTTTCATATTTTGAACGGTTGTCTCCCAGGTAAAAACTGCATGTCTTCATGGGAACATCCCTTTATGCATAGAAACTGTGTCACTTTAATGGCAGAGTGGACCAGGTGTTTGTTTAAAACAAAGACAACACATCCCTGCACTGATTTCATACAATCAGACGTAGCTCACAAAGCAACTGCGCTTGCCTATCCCCCTTTCAACCGTCAGAGCTGCAGCCTGCAACACGTATCATCTGCCTGTTCTGTCCACGTGTTCCTACTTGTATTCCTCTCAGTCTCTCTGATCCAAATGCATCAAAGCCAAGCTCTCTCTCTCAGTCTCTTGCTCGTGTCCATTGTGCCTGGAAGCCCTGCTTTCAGAGGTTGCAGGGCATTTATTTATTTTTTTATTTTTTTTTTTTTTACCTTTAATATGTCCCCTGACTTGCTGTGAAGCTGGCATTTTGCAGCAAGGCCTTTATTACTCATTGTTCCACATCATTATGACGTTTGCAAATTATTGTCAAGAGTGGGTTTTGTGCAGACATTTCCCTCGTTGTTTAGGTAAAAGCCAGCAGCATGCCCACCTGTTCCAGACTAATTATACAGTACACATGTTGAAAATTATAGCGCATCGCAATTAAAGTCAGTGAATGGTGTATCTTTATAATCTAAATAGCTGTTTTTGAGCTGTGACAATGGTTATCTTTAGTTATGTTTCAACAATTACAAGTGATTGTGCACAGCTAGAGGTACATTTTTTAAAAAATGTTTTCCATTAGAATTTAAAATCAGATTATATTTCAACATGAACTTTCTGTTGGTTTTATTGTTCGACTTAATAATTACTTTTTGCCGTCAGGTGAGAAGGTCTTCATATTCCTTCCATGATTCTAATTAGGCAGATGTACTATAAGCATACTCTCATTGTATTTCATCATGATATTGACAACAAAATGGCAAAAATAAATCTTGTTTACATTTTTCGATTTGTCATGTTCTGGGAAAATATTTAAAAGTGATGATTTTGCATTTAGCTCTAGCCTTTAATTTACGTTATCAGATCCAGTCAGTGGTTTGTGTACCCTCCTATTGGAGCAGGGGCTTCTTTCTTGGTGAACACCACCCACTGAGGTCATGGTGAAGTAAAACTGGCTCCACTGTGGGCAGTGTTAGTGGTGTCCCAGCGGTTCCAGGTCCAGGTCATCAGTCTGTTCCTGGACGTCCTACCCAATTTCCTGTCATCTAAATCAGTTTGGGTCTCGGTAAGTTTGCGACACGTCTGAATAAAACTCAAAATTATGCTCAACAGTTTGAACTGATGACCTTCGAATTCTGGAGTTGATTATAATTTGGGGAGAATTATCCTGTCTCCATTAGGTTCTTGATGTATGAGGTTGAAGAAGACTCAGTGAGTTGAAGTCATTAATTCCATTTATTAAGACTAAAATGCAGCTGGTCCATTTGCTGCATTTATGGCACGGTAACCTTATTGATAGCACGGTAACCCATGCTATCCTTATGGGTCACCAGAACAAAATGGCATCACATAGCAGTTTGTAATTCCCTTTGTTAGCTTCTGTCTAAGCTACGCTAAGCTAACTAAAGAGGGCGTCCCCTAACATGTAATTTCCTCTAGCCTTAGCTTTGCGCTCATGTGATCTATTTGATCTATGTGTGGGTATATTTTTATATGTTTAAACGAGCATGCAAATAGCTAAAAGCGATAGAGGAAAACACAGAATTATTTATTCTCAACATACTCAACATCTTAGATCTTCATCAAATTTGGACTTTTCAAATTTTGTAAGCATTTCTCAGTCCAAAAAGTACTGTCGAGCAATCCTTGCCAACTAAGCTTCAGTCTTCAGCCTTGATCTCCAAAGACAACTTAAAAGACATTGGTCTTCTCAAGTTAAAAGTTGCCAAGCAGCCTTCAAATTTGAAGACTTCGCTTTGACTCAGAAGGATGAAACTTGGACACATCTGGATGTTGCAATAAATTAAAATCAATCAAAACTTTGTTTCTGAATCAACAAAGCAGGTTAACATTAAGCTCTAGGAGTGGCCCTAACCTCAACCAGCAAAGTGTGTAGCAGGAAACCAACTAATTTGAGCTAAAAAAAGATTCTACCAATTTTAATAAGAGAGGTCATTTATACATCCAAAATTATCCCAGAAACCCGTCAATGTCTACAAAAGTGTAAGCTTTCTCTGAAGTTTTCTGAGACATATTAATATTTGTTTGGGTGTATTTTTATATTTGAGGCTGCTTCATTAGGCTAACTCTCTGAGTCAGAAAAACCCAGATTAGATTCAATCTTGTGAACCTAACTCTTTTATTGATTGCAGTTGCATGTTGTATATTGACGCCACCTTGACAAAAACATTTTTTAATTGTTAAAAGCCCCAAATATCTGAAATTCTTTCCCACAACAAGTGAACACAAACTTCTTTTTGTACTGTAAACCACTATTTTATGCAAGGAGTGTGCAAATATTAATCCTAGACTCTTTACCTGACAAAAAAATAAATAATTTTAAGATCTACCAAGAGTTATCCACTGGCTCTTTTTTCTTCAATACTTCAGCTATGGCATTTTTCCTCCATCAAGGTTTTCTCTTCTCGTCCTCCTGCATCTGGTTTTCCTTCCCAGCCCCCATCCAAACTCCAGATCCCCATCCCTCCCTCTTTCTGGCCCAGCCTCTTCTCTTCTCTCTCCCATCCTTCCACTCCCCCACCAGAGCAGACATCCAGTCAGACATAGGATGGAAAATATGACCGGCTCCTTCCCTTGCCGAAGATAATATGAGGGAAGGAACCTCACTGCTTTTAACGGTGGCAGCACCAAAAACTGACATGCAGAGAAAAAGAATCGAAGTAAATAGCCCTCTCAACAGCTGTTATGGATACATATTTACCAAAACTCTTAGTTTTGAGGGTTGTTGTGTAAAAAACTCACATTGCTCTGCAAAATGTCAACTAGAGACAATAAGTGTTTAAATATATAAAGTGTGATTATACATCAAAGTTTTTCAATGAAGCAGCAAAGTTCTGTTTATGAATTGCATATTAACTCAACACTAGAGGCCACATGAGAAAACCCAAGGAGCTTCGCTGTGAATGCGGGTGTCATGTTTCAACACCGCAAAGGCTCAAACTGAGGGAGGGTCTGTTGTGTTTCAGAGAGGAGAATTACCAATGTGAGGTCAAGCTGAAATGTATTAAACACACCCACACAAAATCACAACAGTTTTCCTCTTTGAGTCCACTCCTGGATTTATTTTGGGAATGTTGGATTTCCTTTGAAAAGGTGTTAACAACCATTGCCATTTTTTCTTTATCTGCTATCACAACTTGACCACAAACATCTTTGTGTTTTATTGAGATTTTATTTCACAGACCAAAGCAACATTTTTTTTAAGTTAAAGAAAGGCAATATGTGGCTTTAATGGTTAGTTTTTGCAAATAAAAATCTGAAAAGTTAAGCATGCATTTTTATTCAGTACATCGTAGAACCATGTTTCACTCTCATTCGACCTGCAAGCCTTTTTTGGACATGTCTTCACCTGGTTTGCTCTTCTCCAGACTAATATCACCATACTTTATTACAGTATAGTTCAAGCTCAGTACAAATTCATAACAGCGTCTGTACTCCGCTGTACAGAATTTAGGTGTGGACTTGGACTAGGCCATTCTATGGCACAAAAATGCTTTTGATCTAAGCAGAGGATTTCATCTTCTCATCAGATCTGATCATCTTCCTCATCCATATTGAAGACAAGCATCATGTAGCATGACGCTGCCATCACCATGTTTCAGTGTGGCTATGATTGGTTTGGTTTGGTGTGATGTGCAGTGTTGGTTTTCCTCCTCACATAGCATTTTGCCTGTAGGCCAAAAATATGAATTTTGGTTTCATCAAACCAAATCACTTTGTTCCACGTGAGTTCTGTGTTCCCACATGATTTTTGACAAATTGGTACTTAGAGATTTTTTTAAACAATGTTTCTTTTTCCCTCTCTTCCATTGGTGCCACATTTGTGAAGTGCATAACTAATGATTTTCATGTCGACATATCCTCCCAAGGCACTGTGACGTCCTCTGTAGCCTTCTCATTGATAGCTGCTTCTGAATTCCTTAAAAATGGTTTCCAGTGGACCTGTCAGATCCTCCCAGACATTTGGGGACGTAGAGCCTTTACAATGTTTTTTTCCTTCTTACCCCTTCAGTTTCTCTCCTCCTGTGTCTCAGCGAATGCTTTGGATTGTCTGCTTTCTGATCACCATCGAGCTCTTCTTCCTCAACTTTTTTACCTTTTCATTCTCTTATCCTTTGTCCTAATGTTTTCATCAGTGTCATAGAGGGAAAATACCAACTAAATACTGGATTGAGGCTAAAAATTCACTTTAGACACACAGACTAGATGCAGGAAATCTGTGGGGGAAAAATGAGCTAAGAAATACCGTCTGGAAATGTCATTACTCTGACTGCCTTTGCAAGCTCTTGTAAATACACTGGCCATGCAGGGATGCTCAAATGTAAGAAAATTTACAAAAAATGAGGCAGTACAGTTGAGACTTACAGTTTAAAGAAGCAAAAAAGGCAAACAAAACAAAAAAAGCAACAAAAAAAAAGTGGGAGGAGACTTTAGGGGTCTGGGTTAAATAGAAAAGTGGGCACATTGGAAACTAGACATAAGTTTTAATCTCACTACAAAGCTTCAGGAGCTGACACGTTGAAATGGAGTACATGCACAGCAAGTAAACTTCAACTAAGAGACACTGGAGTCGGAATAAGGACGTCTGTGACTATGCAGGGAAAAAAATCCCATCTGTTGAATGACTCATAGTCTCCTCTCAGCTGCAGAAAAGAGCTCAATAATGTCCAGTCCAAACTTTTACTCAGTTAGCACAGCTACACTCTGAAAATATTTCAGAAACTTCTGTTACCTCAAGTTGATGTTAAGACTGGAAAAATAGGCAGTTCAAATTATGAATGCTAGATATCTAGGATAGAATATTTCCAGAACTGCAACTTTTATCAACTGATCCCAGCCTCCACAGGCCAGTCCATGTCAATGTCAAATCAACAGGGAGGAACAACGTTGGACCATGATTGGTTGAGTCTCAGTGATACTGGTGAGGAGAAAATGTCCAATAAAACAGCAAAGTTACTGTGAAACAGATTGCTGAAGAAGTTTGCTATTGGTTCTGATTAAACAAAAGTCCAATATGTAATCCATCACATTTTGTTGCAAATGGACCTGTGTATCCGCACATTGTTCAGGGCAATGGTAACCCCATTCACTGCTGAAAGTGAGAATCAGAGCTGGACCACTGAGTGACCAGGTCTAATGACTCATGTTTTCTTTAAAGTCATACTAGCAAACTAGAGGAGACAGTGTGATGCTTTGTTCAGTGCTCTGCTGAGCAATATTGGGTCATGGCAGCAAAAGAGAGTTTAACACACAACAAAAAGTGAGTTGATAATATGAGTTTCCTAGATGCAGAAAACCTGCCAATGGGAGACATCCAGAAAGCATCTTGGTCAGTTTCCCAAGCTACCACAACTGACTAGTTTCGACGAAGCTATCCCTCCCCAATACTGAAGCCTCAGAGAAACCAATATACCTAACAGTCTTTTTTTTTTTTGGACTACAGGTGGAAGCCAGAGTTCCCTGAGAGAATCCACACATGCATGGGGAAAGCATGCCAACTCGAGAAAGACCCCAGAGTGGGGCTTTTAACCATTTTTCCTGCAAGGCAAAAGTGCTACCAACTGCACAGTTGATGACGGAGGCAAAATGACAGAAAAAAACAAATAACTCTATGTTGACTAACATGCAGAAATACATAGATGAATTTCTGACATGCAAGTAGAGAATGCAGCCACAAAGATATGAATCCAGGTCTCTCCTGCTTGAAAACATTTCCCCAAGCCTGTGGTGGTATAAGACTAAACTAACTTTCACTGAACAAAACCAATTCAATAAGGTTGGCAAAGGAACAGATATATTCACATGGTTCAAATGAACTGTTCTCTTGCAAGTGGTGGTTCTTAAAGGAATCGTCCCCTGGGCAAGTTTCCAAATCTGTTATTCCCCATAACCAATCAAAATGGATCAAATCATCTAAATTTGGAGGACAGATAAAAATGCATTGCAATCCACCTCATAAACAGACAATGTGGCATTATTTGAACAGGCAGAAGCAATGAATAACAAAATGAAACTGACAGATAAGATCTAATTTTTTTTCATCACAAACTGCATCATTCTTTTCTATTGCTGCCCTGGGCAACTGCCTGTTTAGCTACAAATAAAGTAAATGTTCACCTGGTTATATATATATATATATATATAATCAAAGCAACATAAAGTTCTAGTAAGATCAAACTTACTTTTTTTTACATTTTATTTTTTTTGCAACAACAGCAAACCATCAGTCCATCATAGAGCTGAAAACATAACAATGAAAGATTTAAAATCTCAGAATGTACCTGATATTCCTACCTATGTTAAGCACAGTATATGTACACTCCTACTCCCATTCTGTATTTATGGTGTCTTCACTGAATTATAATCTTCATCTTATAGTTTTCAACTCATTACATTTCCTCAAGAGTAATTTGTATTCCACTTTTTTGTATCAGGTTGCATTGTTTTATGCCTGGTGCGTTCTTGTGATTGTGACATTTATTTGTAGCGGAGCATAAGAACAGTCTGCTCAACCTTTTTTTGTGGTTTAGCATTTTGTCTTGAATCTGACCCTAAGAATCACACTAATATAAGTCAGTCTTTTAACTACCATAACCTCTTCTGTGGGCTATGATATAACCTCTATATTTGTGTCTGCTTGGGGAAGAGAAAGTATCAGTAGACTGTGTCGTTTCTGATCATGTGCAGTCAATGTTTTGGTCCTCTGTAACTGAGCCCTAAGTCCAGCCCGAACTTTGCAGAGTACCTCAGAGGGGATGAGAAGAAGAAAAAAAGTGACCTCAATAGAAAAGAATGCAGTGCGGTCTCTCGTCTGTTCTCCCTCCTCTAACATCCAGCATGGGTAAAAATTACTTGACTTAACCCAGTCTTTAGCAGAGTCGTGTAGCTGACTCAAACCATTTAAATGGTCACAACTGCTTCCGTGTCCCACCTTCATATTCGTTCCTCCCTCATTTTTATCTCCTCTTTTCATGGACTGGATGCATGTGAAGTTGCCACGTTTAAATACTCTCTGACTCCTCTTACTGTAGAAAGGACTGCCCTAGGACCGTAGGCCTAACAGATGTATATACTTTCATACTGTTGTGAATTAAAAGCTTTAGTTGTGATGCTGAGTTGATAAAAGTTTGTTTTTGTATTCAAGTTTGATTTATTTTTTTCACTAGAGGCTCTCAGAATGTCACTGCTGTCAGATAAAACTGATTAAATCCACTGATGCCAGTTTTCTCTTCCTCCAATACCTTTTTCATTCTGGAACATTTTCTACTTCACAACCTGCCAGTTATCTGTAATTAGATTGAATTATTGAAGAGATTATGCATAGTAGGGTTTTTTTTTCTAAACTAAGTCATCAGTGCACTGCGCTAAATAAAAAAGTTGCATACAAATTACTAGGTCCAAACAAAGATATACAGCACCTCACAAACATAACCAAACTTCTCCAACCTCTTCAAATTTTGTCACAGTACAAACTCAGACTTAATGTATGGGATGTGTATGATGTTTGACCGCAGTCATCTCAGATGAGACGTGTTAGAGCAGACAAACAACTGAAACATGCAGAGAAGTTTGCTTTAAGAGCCAGGGTTGGAAAAAAATCACTACTGAGATGTTATGCGATAGACTAACACAAAGGAGTCCATCACTTGTCACTTGTTTTTTTTTTTTTTTTTTCCTTTTCAGATAAAGCTCTGAAAAGTGTGGTGTGCACTTGTATTCAGCCCCTTTAATCTGAAATCCCTCTTCAAAATAAATGTAACTATTAAACAGAGTTCCCATGTGTGTTGTGAAGTCTAAAGAAAGGACTTATAAAGAAAACACTGGACCCGAGCTTATTCACAGGTTAGAATTCACTTTTTCTTTTTTTTTTTTGAGGAACTTGACTCCAAACGGAGGAAATCAATCTTAGTAAGCTGAAATACCTGAGCAATGCTTCTTGACACACTATCGGATAGCATTTGCATTAGCAGTCAATCCAGGATTATGATTAATGTTCTTTGGATTTACCCCCAAGAGTGAAAATAAGACTATACACATTAGCTTCCTTAATAGTGCTAAGATGGTTTTTACTGTGTGTATCTCAATAAACTGTTTCAAGGCCCTGCAACATAGAAACTTTTTCCTTTCAGTTTAAGGGAACCTTTACAATCTGTCATCTCAATTTTTCAAGAAGCTTCTCAGCTGTGTTGTGGGAATTTGAAACTCAGTTTTTCATCAGCACAAACTGATCACAATGCTTCCATTCCATCGCTGAGGCATAAGAGAGCAGAAGAGGTTTCACACAAGAGGAGTTATCCTTGTGCCAGCCATATGTTCAGAAATCTTTCCTGCTGCTGCTGCTGCTGGAGGAGGAGGAGTCAGGGTTGATGCTTTCCTCCTGTGTCACCCTGAAAATAACTAACAGCTTTCAGATGTTTTCTAAGAAGGAAGTAGAGAGAAATATTGTTGCTAATCATCTATGCTAATACAGACCTTTATAACCTTGTATGAAAACAAACATAACCTTGTATATTTGTTTTCATGCTTCAGGTTTAGTCAAAAAACACAACATTGAATCAAAACGGGGTTTCTTAATGCTACTGTTTTTGTTGTGTTTTTTGTCTGTACAATGTTATATCAACAGCTAACAGATTACCAACAAACTTCCTAGAGTGTGGTATTTCTGCATCTTGATTATGGACAATTTGTGTAAATAAGAAAAATGTATGTACCCTGTTTTTAATAGTTGTTAAAATAGGACATACCTAGCTATTCCACCCTGAAAAGAAATGGTAAAAAAAGTCATTTAAAGCCCCAGATTAATGACATTCTTGCCACTTCAGTATTTACATATAACGCCTTTGGAGGGGAAAGCCGTTAGCCATCTACTTATGATGTGTGAGTCATAAACAACTGGAGTGGGCACTAAATGAACATTACAGTGAGTCACAGGCTTTCGACTTTGCGTCGAGTTTTGAGCTCAGTAAACTTCCATCCTTAAAATAAATGCAAAATTAGAGGGTTATAGAAAGGAGAAAAGAAACGGCCTATGGGCATGGTTTTTGGCCCAGAGTCTGCTGTGGCCCAGAGTTTGGCCCAGAGTTTCCTGTCTCTTATTATTTTTGGTGCTCTGCCTGGTAGAGTCAAGAGACAGAGATGGCAAATGGGAAAAAAGAAAATGACAGAGGAAAGAGTCAGGGACCGACAAAGGCAAGACAAAGTTTACAAAGGTGGCAGAACAAGCAGCAGTGATTGGGAAACACTTGTCCCACCACGGGAAACAAGGAGTTGAATCAAATTGCAGGCTCTATGTTGTCAACTTGCTTTATTCATTCTTATGTTAAGCACGTTGTTCAGTGCCTACCGTTTTAAAGTGCTTTGTGAAAAAAGTTAACTTAACTTGACTTGGATTGCAGGGAAATATTTTTTTTTCCTGTCATCACTGGCAAAAATACCCTCAGACACGTCACCTAAACCCAAGTGACTAGTGATACTCTTTGATGAGGCTGCCGTAGTCAGCATCTAGACACTTTATCATTGAGGGACCACACACAAAGGTTTTCTTCTTCTTTGCTTTCAAACAGATGTAGGACCAGTGAGTGCAATATCTCCACCTATGAGCTGGAGTGTAATGCACAAATACCCAAATACATTCTGAAAATAAACCTCTGTGCACATGTGTGGGTATCTGTGTGTTAACAAGTCCTAATAGAGACTTGTTAGGACTTGTTTGCTAATATGTTTGTTATATTAGCAAACATGGGAACCCTGCCAAGACTTTTAGACCCCCTGTTGGTAGAACCTAATAAAACTGCCTCACTCCCTCCAATAATGGGTACACAGCAGGTAGAGGGCTGTGGGTAAAACAAGCAAAGCTGCAGGTTTTATAAAGTCTCTCATACAAAACGTAGCAACCCAGGTCTCATTACTAATGTGTAAACAGTCACCCCCTGCCTAATATATATAGTTTAGTTTATATTCAGGCAGAGTTATTCAGTGGGGTACTCCAAAACGTTCCTTTTCTTTGAACCATTTAGAGGAATTACTGTATCTTCCCACTCAAGTGCCTTTCAGCTGAAGGTCACAAATTGATGCACTGGATTTTTTCCTTCAAGATTCCTGCCAAAGAGCAGAAGTCATGGTTCAATCAAAAAAAACATCAAGTTGTTCAGATCTTGAACCAGCAAAGCAGGTTAAATTCTGATCAGTATACAGATTATTTCCCATAAGCTCTGGGGACCATGAAGAGGATTTTGGCAAATGTAAGATGGGTCATTGTGGTGCTTTTGTTCAGCAGTGGATTTCGTCTTCTGACTGTCCCATGGATGCGATGCTTGTCTAGTCTCTTCCTAATTTTTCAATCCTAAACACTGATCTTAGAAGAGGCATGTAAGTGGCAGAAATCTATGCCCTAAGATGTAATGACCTCCTGGATGAGTTTTTGACTCTCTCCTGAGGTAACTTTGCATCTCATTATGAATCACTAGGATGTCAAAGTCTTTGAAAGAGCTCTGTATCCCTTTTAAGACTGCTGGATTTCAGTGACTTTCTTTCTCATCTTCTTAGAATTACTTTAGATCTTGGCATTATGTCTTGCTTTTTGGGATCCTTCTGCCTACTTCATGTTGTAAGACAGGTTATATTTAAGCAATTTCTTGACTCTGTGGGGATGGGAATAATTAGACCAGGGTGTTTCATTAAACTTGTTTAAATTTGAAATCATTCAAGTCTGACAGTACTTTTAGAGGATATGCTATAAATGGACTTATAACATATAAGAGACCAGGTATCCTGAGGCCTCCAGGTCAGGGTTGGTTGAGCAAAACAATAGCTTTTAAGGAGTCCACGTCACATGCTGAACTACAATAAGCACTGGTAGATGGACTCTAGTGGGCTGGACCTGGATTTACAAATGCAGATGTTCTGATTGGCTCCAGTTGGTTGCCCATATTTAGATTAGTGCGTTGTCCCTCCCTGGTTTGTGTTCAGCTATTCAGCTCTGGAAAAGGAGGCAAGACGTCCCTCTCACACTCCACATCACAACTTGGGAGCCTCTGAGAGGCAGCAAACCAACTCAGAAAACTGGTTTTATATTTGTGAGTTTGAAAGAGAAGTCAATAAAACATTTGTTCCTGGTGCAAAAACAAGAAAAAAATCAAACCCAAAACACAATATTTCTGCAATAAGATTAAAGACCTGGATGTTAAAGTTCAGATAAGTTCAAACATGTTAAAGTTACCAAAAAAGTCAGAATGTGAGCTCTGTTTAGTCATCTAACCATTCATCATCCATTCCATCACTGTCTCAGACTCCCAAATTATCTCCCCTTTTTTCATTTCTGTCCACGTTTGCAAGCAAAAGAGTGAGAGGGGAGGTGCTTTCTCTGCTTGACATAAAGCATCAACTCTTTGCTTCCCAGGCCTGCCACATCTACAAAGGGAGGATACTTGGCTGAGGTGCAAAGAGGAGAGAGATGGGGAAAGGAGGAGCAATACCATGCATGAAAATGGTGGATGGGTACACTCTTATACTCCTTATGATCACAATAACTTTCATTTAATGTTATTTAAGGCAAGTTCTGTGTGAGCACTTTGTTTTGTAATTACAAAGATAGAGTTTTACAATTTCTTTTTTTTTTTTTTTTTACCATGAATCATCTTTGCAGTGTACTAACAGTCTAACTTCATTTGAAACAAATGGACTCAGCTATTGTTCTGTCCAGAAAAGACGTAGAATCTAAGGATATCCCAGACTCTGATGTCAGTACTGACATTTGTCTGATGTTTCATGAGACAACATAAAGATGGCACCGCCCAGTGGCAGAAAAACTTCACTAGAGATCAAATATGTGTTTCCTTCAGAGTGTTGTTAAAAACAAAGACAAATGTTGCTTATAGGACTTTTTCAGGACAATGGAAGGTGAAGATCTGACATGACACAACTGGTTTAAGGGGATTTAAGACATGACAGTTTATGTTTGTGGAAAATGTGCTTTTTCTGAGCTGGACTCTCCTCAATCAGCCTTCCCTCCTCTGCAGAGTCTTCCTGGATCTGAGCCGCATTACTACAGCCCATTCCAAAAAGCCTCTGCTTTTGCAATTATTCTCAATGCAGGTAAACAAAAATGTCTTCCAGTGTTCAAATATGCGTTATCTTTGGTTTGCCCTTTCTTCTTTATTGACCCTGAAAGACCCATTTTTACATCATTCTTCCTGTGTGCATCTCCCTCTAATTTTCTTCCTGTCTCTACCTGTTTTGCGCATTGCTGAAGTTCTTGATTTCCCATCTAACGTCCCTCGTTGGTGGAAGGAAGTGAGGAACTGTAAAAAAAAAAAAAAGAAAAATGAGCAGCCACCCTCATAAGAGTTCACAAAGGTGGGAGTGCCAAAAGTGAGCCGGGCTCCACCTTCTCCTAGCGTTGGTGTACACAAGTCTCTCCCTATTTTGCCCATTGGAAGGAGACAGACACCACACCATTAAATTACAGTCTGTCTTTGCTGGGTAAAAAAGGGCCGTCTTTGCTCGTGTCACATGCAGAGGGTTTTATTGTTGCATTCACAGCAGTAAAGTTTAAGAAAAGATTACAGCTCTGAAATGCCACTCCCACCAGAATGCGTGGCTTTTATTTTTTCCTTTTTCTAAAACTTTCTGCTACATTTATGTGTAATCTGATATCTGAGCTTCAGGCCTTCTGTTTTGTGTCCAAGAAAATGCAAGTAAAGTTGTCTAATCGCCTTTCTTTGTTGGTCAAGAAAACAATGAAGACAGCTGTTTTAGAATAGTTTGGATAAAGGGGTTAAAAAAGGAAATTTTTTTGTCTGTTCCAGCTCATGTGCTCAGTTTTTTTTTTTAAAGCATCTGGAATCACTTAAAGCTGCAGCTCTGGCAGCATTACGCTCTGCTCTGCAGTGTGACCTCAGTTTTCAGAAAGACCTCAAGGAGGAAAAATCCAAACAGGCACAGGGTTTTCTTTTTCCTTATTGGTCACTAAAATAAGTCAGTGTGCCCTCCTCAACGCAGAGATAGTCTCAGTCATTAAGATTGAGAAAAAAAAAGAAATTAAAACACGAAGAAGTAAAATAATTATTAATGAAGAGGAAGTAAGGAAACATCTAGTCTAATAAAAAAGAGACAGGTATAAAAATTTATAAAAAATTGAGTCACATTACATGTTTAACCACAAATGTTGTACAAGATCGTGTCAAAGTATGTCAAGTCTTATTAAAACATACATTTACATTTATTTTGTTGTTTTTATATTCTCTCAATGTGGCTTCATAAAGCTGCCTTTGATTAATAATAACTGGGGAAATAGATTAATGCTGGTTTAGATTACAACTTTTTACTACTGTAGCTTATTTGCCCATATTTTTTGTTGCTTGAAACACTTTAATCTGACTAGCTGCTGAAATCAGCAAGTCAAATAAACTCAAATAAGGTAAAATAAACTTGACTTGGATATTTAATTCTGCTTTTGCAAACTTTTTTTTTTTGGCAGTGACACTTGTTCTTCAGCGCTTTTCATATTGATATTCCATATATTTACACCAAATGTTTCACAATGTTTTATGTTCAGTGTGATGGAAATAAGATGTTTCATGCCTACACATTACCACAGCAGATAGTAATTATCTGTCCTTCAATGATTCTTGCTGTGATTTTATACTCGTCTCATGGTTACCACAGCCAGTCCTAACTTACTGCTTCCTGTGTCTATTCTTGAGTGTCTGTGGGTGAAAGTGCTTTTTGTGATCTCTGTTCAGTCTCTTCCTTTTAGTACCCTGAGGGCAGTACAAGCCAGAGCAGGTAGGCTGCCTCTTTAAATCACCTTTAGCCACATTTATTCCACTTACACACACTTTAAATACCCCCACCCTCAATAATATCAGCACTTTTTAGCACTTTTTTGCTCATATTAAATATGCTCAGTTTCTTCAAATATAAAGTTTGAGAATTGATTAAGGGATTTCTCAAGCTGTCATCCCATAGGTGATTTTGAGGTTTAGACTGGCAACTTACTCCACAGAGCAGCAAGCAAAAGGTGGAGTTCCTTGTTGTGGTCCCTGTGATATGTTTGTCTGTGATTTCACTGGAGAAGCTTAATCATAGAGTCTGCCAGAGGACCAAAAACCCAGGGTGGGTGAATCAGAAGCCACAGGAGGGACAGATTTCTAACTTTTTTCTGAGTCTTTATATCCTATCATGTCATAAAAGAAAGATTGCTCTGAAAATGGTCAGTTTATAACATTTCTAAAATAAAAGAACATTTACAAAAGCACAGAGGAATATCTTTTTTGTCATTAACTCTTCACTTCAGAGTTGTGACCAGTGGGTACATTTATTTGAAAAAGTAACCTTAACCTTCATTCTTTGTTTTGTTACCGCCAAAAATGTTAATTTGCTTCATAAGGGTTTTATGTACACTATTATGAGGTGGAAGGAAAATAATACATGGTTTTCAAAAGGTTTTACAGATAAAAATCTGAAAAGTATATTGTACATGTACTCATCCCCCTTTTAAATAATATCCAGTGCCACTAATTTCTTTCAGAATGCACCTATGAAAGAAATTACTTTTCACTAATGAAACATTAGTGTACGGTTTTATGAAGCCCTAAAACACTGCAGATAGGTCAGAGATAAAGTTGTGAATTTTTAAAAAATGAAGGTCTCCCTTTGCTGTTCTATCCATCATTCACAAAATGTATCAGCATAGTGCAACTGCAAACGTACCAAGACATGGAACTTCAGAGATCCCCAGCTGAGGTGTAAAAATATAGACAACTATTCTGGTCGTGCACTTCACAAACCTGGGCTCTGTGGAACAATCACAAGACTTGAGCTATTGCTGAATGAAACCCATAAGAGATTGCTTTGTGTTTACCGCAATCTACATAAGAGACACACCAAAGATTTTTATAATTAGAACATTACAAATGTGCACAATGTGGCAGAAAATTAACTCTGAAGATGCACCTGAACACAACTCAGTTCTTTACTAGAAAGAACTGAGTGAGTTACTTTCTAGTAAAATGTCTGTCACATTTGTGCTAAGTGGGACAGTAAATACTTGGTGTGTGTACAGATCAAGTCCTGAATATCTCTCAGCAAGCTGTGAATCACTCAGCAAACTCTAAGAAACATGTCAGGAGAAGAGTAAATGCAGAGAGGAATGTTTTAAGTGTTCCCAGTTTAGTTTGCCCTTTGAATATGTCCATGTTTCTGTGTCCTGTGGTTTATAATCTTATTTCCGCTTCCTTTCCTGTGAAACAACGAACCTTACTAGGCTAAACTTATTGTCCAAGAAAACATAAAGAAACAGAAAAATAGCTGAATTTTACTTAGCCACGTGTTAGAGTGTCATTTTCCGTGGATTGTCCTGGATCACACCCACACATCAGAGCCCCCTCTAGTGTGTGGCGTTTCAGACATTGAACTCATTCCGCTCGCACAAGTTGCCTCAACATGTAAACACAAAGCAGACGAAGTGGTGATGACGAATGCGGATGGATCGGGGTGAGGAAGAGTAAAGGAGGGTGGGCTTATTTTAGGGCACGGAGGAGAAAAGACTAAAAGTTGAAATGTGAGCCATATTTCTGAATCGTGTGCAGCAGGAGGGGCCATCGCCAGCAGAACACAGATGGGTGTGAAAAAGCCAAGAGAAATTCTTTCTTTCAAAAACTTTGTCACAGGTTGATTACCAGACTTTCATCACAATCAGCTCTCAAACCAGACCATCTTGTCCTTAGTGTGAATCTGCAGAGTAAGCTAAAGTGACTTAACATAGTATGACTTTGTGATTTTGTTTGTTTTGTTTTGTTTATTAGTTTAGGTTTCTGTTTGCCTCAGAGTCGGTGTGATTCTGCTCATTTTCAAACAATAGTTTATATATAAACGTGACCCTTCGAGGACAGGAGGGTATGGATAATGGATAGACTGATGGATCTTTTTAAAGTGGGTTTCTGTAAAGTTGTAGATAGTTGTAAAATCATTAGCTGTAAGTAGTTAATGTCTTTCATGTTATTGACATAAGATGTTAGTTGAATAGAGAAAGGCCTCTGATGGAACATATTTAAGTATGGAGACTGTGATGGGCCTTGAAGGATTATTTTTCTATGTATTAAGAATCATAGAATCCTGTAATGACCCATTTTCATCTTTCAGGTCAATGTAACCAGATTTGTATTTAAAAGGTCCTGGTATTTCTAAATGGTCATGAAACATGCACTGTAACAAGTCTCCCAGGAACACTGACATCTCAGATCCTATGCCATACCAAACATTGGGTATGAAGTACCACAGATTCATTTAGTCTCATCTGTCTGCAGCACATGGTCCCAGAAGTGCTTAGTAAACATTTAGTAATGGCTTATTTGTGGTAGGAAAGAAGTTCATTATTTTGTGTGTCATTACATATTCACTACCAGATCGTCACTGGGCAGTATTTATTTATTGGGGTGAAGATTTTGGTGACCCCAATATGTCACTCTTTGCTGCAGTTCTCTAACAATCTCTTTTGGAAACATGATATTTCTAGTTAAAGTAAATGCTGTCCCAGAAACTGCTTCTCCAGTCCAAGCTATTGTTCTGAGCCCTGAATATGAAAGCTTGAAGGCTGATTTAGAATCTTATTTTGAAATGAAACAGTCAGTATTGTAGGTTCTGAGTTATCATGGCCTTATATGATACAGTTAGAATAGCACCTGTGACACCTTTTGTGGCACAGCAGGTATTACAAACTAATGACAAGGATACGCATAAGGACATGTTGCTTTAACTTACAAGAGGGAAAGTAATGTTTAAAAAAAGAACTGAATTTATTATTTAAAATACCAGAATACTTACCAGTCAGAAAATAAACTTTGCAGAAGAAACTGAAAATCTGGACTTTTTGACATCTTCACAGCAGCATTTAAATTTGCTAGACTGGACTATCAGTGCAAAAACATTTTGACTGATCCTGCGTTTGACTGTGGAGAAACTTTTCAGGCAGATAAAAAAGAATCTGTCATGAAGTGCGGGTGGTGAGAGTGGTGAGGCAGATGCAGCGGACCCAGGTATGATGAATAATGATGTTTTTAATGAAAATAACGTAGTCCAAACAACGAGCAGGAGTAACACACACTGAACACGAAGAGACTAAACATTGACGAGGACCCGACGACGAACAAGGAACACAGGTGGAGTTAAATACATGGGAGGGTAATCACAGAACGAGACACACCTGGGAACAATCAAGGGGAGGACAGGACAACGAAGAGACTCAAGGACACAGGACACTCTAAATGAACACAGAAAACACAGATCCTGACAGAATCAAGTGTTTGGAGAAAGCTGACATTCTCCTTAGCTTTTCCATTTGGCTCACTGAAAAGCTGGTCCTTCTCTCTTTTTCATAAAGTGTAGAAGTGTCGTGTGACCTGTGCAAAGCAACAAAACTATTGTATTTGTTTTAGTCAAAAGAAAATTCACAAATAAATCTTGTTTGTTTTTTTATTTTTTGATCATGCTATAAAAATGCACCAAATTAAAGCAGATTTCCATAAATTTAGCACACATCAAGAAGTACTGAAAGATCATAAAGGTAAGAGGCAGGTATTGCATTTTGTCACCTGCTCATGCCTTAAAACACACTCCAATCCTTAAAACTATCTTCAGACTCAGCCCTCCTCTCATCTTGGGCATCTGAATTTTTCCGTCTCTCCAGATTGGAGGCAGCTGTGGCTGCTGGCTGGCTTCAAGCTGTGGGAGGCTGCAGCAGGCCAGCAGGGAGGAGCTCCAGCATCTGGAAAAGAAGAAAAACTGACCAAAGCGCCAAGAGAAAAAAAAAAGAAGACTTTTCTGTTACACTTTTCATGGGTTTCTACCCTGCAAAAAGAAAAAAGAAACAGTACGTTTTAATGGTGCACAGTTAAATCTCCAGCTAGCATTTCTTTTGCCTAAAAAGTGCAAAATGGAGAAGAAATGACAGAGTTATGGTTGAAAGGGAAAACTGCTTTTGTTGAATTTGAACCCTCTGGGCCTCTCTTAATGTAAGGGTGTGTCTAAATGTGGGAGGAAAAAAGGGGAGGGGATTCAGACGTCTGTGCGTCTGCTGGTCAGGAAGTACCTAAATCCAGTCTCACTTCTGCATACAAGACCTACCTGCTAAGCTATCAGTATTAAACCTATTTTAGGAAATATATTTTTTAGCCCTTGGTAAAAGCTCCATGTAAAAGTTAAAATAAAATATTCTTTTAGTAACTAATCTCAAGGAATATTTTAGAAAAATCCAATGATGAATGTATGTCCTTTCATTCAGTGGGGGAAACTTAGAAATCATAGTAAGAAACAAAATCATTGATCCCAGGTTAAAAAGTCCTAATAAGTTCTATAAAACAAAATGTCACTAGAGCTTTTTTCTCATTCATATTTAAACATTTAATTATTATTTTTATTGCTTTCTGTTTACCTGGAGTGGAAGTAAATTAATATAAAAGCCTGTGTGTTTTTCTGCCATATTTGGACACATATATTTACACTGAATCTGAACCATAGTGAGAAATCTACACAAATAAATAATAAAAACTATACATTTTCTGTAAAGTGTGGTTTAAAAAGCTACTTCTAGTGCAAAATAAATTATGATAATGCTACATTCATTCTCAACTAAAATTGTTAATCTCATATTATTTAATTAGATAGGTTAGCACATTATTACTCAAAGTTTTTTGGAAGTGCGCCCTGTTTAAATTGGAGAAATTTAGTTTGGTGTCAACTGATTAAATAAGATTGGCTATCAATGTGGGAGCAAAAGAAATACTGCCAGGGGACTTCGGAAAAGAAGATTTAAACAGCTAATAATTTAAAATTTATCAAATTACTGCGTGTAAAAAAGTCTACAAGAGAAAAATATGCAAGGCAACTGCTAACATTTTAAGGTTTTTTAAGGCAAAATACTAATTGAATTTTCTTAAATTGAAAACCCTTAAAATATCTTCAGATGACCTCCAGCAGGATCTCGCTACTGTTGGTGTGAAAGTACATCCTTTGTAGAAAGAAATTCTGCTTTAGTTTAATTCTCATGGAAGGGGAAATTTTTCCTCTCCAAGAAAAATAAGTATCCCAGAGACACATTTCAGGACTTCTGAAATAATGATATTCAGAGATATGAGTCTAAAATTTTAATATTTGGTCACCGGAAGAAAGCAGATTTTAGTCATAAATCAAGTGGAGCGTTACAGGAAAATAAGCTTACACCAACTGGGAGAATAGAGCAGGAAGTGTCATGGTTTGGGGATACTTTGCTTCACCAGGACCTGACCAGCTCACCATCACAGCATCCACTATGAAGTCTACCTATTAAGAGAGGGTACTTGAGGAAAAAATGAGACTGTTAATGAAAAAGATTAAAGCTCAAGACACAACAGGGCAAACAACCATGCATTCACACACTCATTACTGAGGGCGAGCTAGACAGACCAGCTAACTAAACAGTCATGGTTTTTCACTGTGGGTGAAGAGGTTCCCACCCATGCACAGAGATATCACACAAACTCCATGTCAGGATTTGAACCGCAAACCTTTCTGCAGTAAGGTGACAATGCTGCCAGTTTTTACTCGAACCTCAACTTGAAAACACTGATTTATCCCTTTAATTAGTGATTTCAGTTTGCCGTTAGGTGTGGTTGTCTGCCATGTGTCTCTCTGTTAGTCCTGTGATCTACTGGCAATCTTTCCTGGGTGTACCCCGCCTGCTGTCTGTTAACTATTTCAGGGAGAACCACCAGCCTCTGGCTGAACAGGAGGTTAATAGGAAAAGAAAAACCTTTTGTTATTTATATAGTATTCTACAACTGCAAAGAAAACCTTGACTTGGTCATAAAAAGTTAATCAAATTTTTGATTATCATCTTTATGAAAAGATAAATCAGCCTGTAGGATTTAGCATCAACTAAAGTGCTACTTTAAAATGTTTTGAGCTAATTCGTTGGGCGACCATGGGTAATCAGAGTTAGTATTACACTGTGGAAATCATGCAATTCCATAAATTCTAGAGCTGTTCAGATATTTTAGTTTCAGGTGAGTAAATAGTCCGACTACCAGTCGACAATCTGACTCCCAGACTCTTACTGAAACTAAGGGTTGCTCCTACTTTCTTCCTCCCTGAAGAAAGTAGGAGCAACCTTTCATGTTTATTTCTCAAGTAATACCCTTTTATCATGCCAGAGTAATTAGATGTTATGAGCTACCAAGTTTCCAGCTCTGCAAAGTCAGCAACATTAACTCCTTCTTCTCACTTTGCTACAATTTTTAATTTGACCATTTTATAATTTTGTACTCTTCATATTAACACAACTTTAAAGAAATATGCTCCCCTGTATGTGCTTTCTGAGTGTCAGTGCTAGCTTTCCCTGGGTTGTACAGCAGAGCGATGAAAGCCAATAGAGCTGGAGGTACCGGCATCCCACCGTTCGCCTGGACACAGGGTCCATTCATTCCTTCCCGTCCCCTCAGTCATCCCCTACGGACCTCAATTTGTCAGCCAACCTGCCCAACGTTTGCTGAGGAAATGTCCACTTAATGCAGGAAATCTGAGGTTTCACTTCACACGTTTGATTTCAGCGGTTGCCCAAACAACACCGGGGGTACGAGTCAGGTCAGAAAAACAAGGGTGGGAACTAAACCCAAAGGATCCGTGAAACCTCACTTCACCTGTGTCAGATATTTATAATACTAGCTAAATCTTATAAAGGCTCACTTAGGTAGTATTTAATGTAATTATTTGCTGACATGCAAGGCATCAGACATTTATTAGCCCAATTTGACTGAAATATTATAAAAATCTTTCAAATATTTTAGTTTGACTTTTGAATTTTAGCCAGAGAGCTTCTGATTAAATTATTTTAAAAATGTGGTTATGCTATTTTTGTTTCTACTAATGTGTACAAGATACAGAGGAAAGGCCATGTGTTTACAAAAAAGATATTTGCAACAAAGAAATGTGTTCATCAAAAGACGTTTTCAGAGGAGAATTTTATTTTATTTTTATTTTATCAAAGGAAAACAGCTGTCCAAACCGAACTGGTCCATAACTTTAATATTGTTTGTTTGTTTGTTTAGTCATTCAGAGTTGGATTTGTTGCAGTTTTGCTGATCATCATCCTTCTGCATAGCCCTATTGCAACTGAACTTAAAGTCCCAAGCAGATTGCTCAATGTTATGGTTTAGGATTTTCTAGTCAGAAAGGAGAATTAATAGTTCAATTAATCAAAGTTGTTGACAACTTTGTTACATTTGGAAAGAACACAGGCGTTATGTAGATAAACGTCGTGGGAAAAACTGAAAACATATTGGCTTAAATTATCAATAGTTCATTGATTGATTTTTTTTAAACTCTGGTTCCAGTTGCTCTCAGTGACACTAACATTCTGTCACTGTTCAAAGAATAATGTAAATATTCTAGGTAAACAATTGTCTAATGCAAATCTAACTGTGGATTCTCGGTTGGTAGAGCGCCATTTCCATCAACAGCTATTGCATTTTTGAGAATGTTGTTGTTTTAAGTTGACAGGAAAAGAGATCAAATTTGTTTGGAATTCTCTGTTTAATCAAAGTGATGATGCTAACAGTTATCTTCTGCAGGCAAAAATATTTCAATATATGGTCATCACTTCTCAGAATTATTATTCAAAATATCTGAACTATCACTTTAAAAGAAAGTTTCATCCCTATTAAAACCAGCCTAAGGTTCAGAAAAAAATACAGGCATAATACCAACAGATATGAAACATAATTCTATGTCCAAGCTCTTTGATATCATAATAGTTTACAGGTAAGATCCAGATCACAACAGATAGTTCACATAACTTTCTGTCTAGCTGATCTAATTCTCCATCTTTTTATATCCATATTTCCACACTTAAGAAAGTGAGAGCGTTTACATATCAATAATAATAATAATTCATCACATTAAACCAAGTACAAATATGAAATCACATTTGCCTCTTCGAAATCATACACTGTACATCAACCTATTGGCAAGCCTTTCTGCACCAAGTTTTTTCACTTTCATTATCATCCTGCAGGGGCGGTAGTGAGCAGCATTCTCCTTACAGTTTCTTCTTATCCAGCTGGGCCAGCTCTCTGGCTTTCTTTCTCTTCAGCTTCTTTTTGAGGATGAGTAGGTTGATGTAGACGATGTGATTCAACACAGTGGAGGCGCAGAGGAGTCCGCCATGCAGGGCGCCAGCAATCCCACAGCTGAACACATCTTGACCTGAAAGCAAGAAGAAAAGACGCTTCATTTTTCTGTTTTGCTTGTGCGTAACAAAGCCCAACATAACAGCAAACCATTCACTGATGAAGTCAGTACACAGCAAAACCCCATACACACTATCTATTTCAGTATGCTACAATTTAAAAAGAGGTTTCTCTGTCTGTGACAAATACTCAGAGTAAGAGGTTGTGACATTTTCCACACCTGAGATGTAAAGGTTTTTAACAGGAGTGCTGCTTCTGTTCCTGGCTACAGCCTCAGCATAGAAACGCTCCACGTTGTGCTCGGCAGAGTACATGGCTCCACGCTGAGCTCCCAGGTAGTGCATGTTGGTCAGCGGAGTTGCCACATCTTGGAAAACAAGCTGAAGAGCAGTTTTTCCAAAAGAATGTCAAAATGATTATGTTTTTTCAAATTACTTGAACGTTTAACTACCCAAAAGGAAAATGTTTCCACTTATACATATTTTGACAGATTTTACCTTCTCTTTGATTTTAGGAAACACAGTGCAGGCCCAGTCAAAGAGGTTCTTTGTGAATCTCATTTTGTAGTTGTAGTAGTCATCACCTCTTTTTCGCACAGTAGTATCCTTCCACTCTTCAAACCATTCATACTTGACCATGGTCAGTATTGTCATGCAAGACTTTCCTGAAAGCATAACAGACAGCAAATGTTTGTTATTTATGAGTCAAATTTAAGAACAGAAAAAAGATTCCTGTCACCATTTTTGGTGTCAAAATCAGGAAAGAAGCAACTTTATTTACCTGGATGACGTATATTGGCTTCAGGATCTTTTGCAGATGGTACTGTGATGAACATCATAGGGATGTTATCAGGCGCTTCCTCTTTGCTCAACGCAAAAAAGTCCTCCATCCTACAAAATCGATAATATAATTTTTGAGGTTTATTTTACTTACTCACTCAAGGGGGCTGCATAAAAATGCAGGCCACACTTTTCAGACTCTGTTGTAGACCTTGAGAGCCACGTCTCTTTTTCTTCCACTTTGCAATTATGCACTACTTTGTGTTAGTCTGTCACACAGAAGATCCCAATAAAATACATGAAAGTTTGTGGTATGTGACAAAATGAAAAA
This sequence comes from Xiphophorus hellerii, assembly GCF_003331165.1. Classification (NCBI taxonomy): domain Eukaryota; kingdom Metazoa; phylum Chordata; class Actinopteri; order Cyprinodontiformes; family Poeciliidae; genus Xiphophorus; species Xiphophorus hellerii. The sequence continues at coordinate 13,595,404 of NC_045681.1, forward strand.
AAAGTTAACGGGTGAAGGGTATAAGGAGTTTCACAAGGCACTCTAGGTGAGGAAGTTTTCTAGCTTCTCTCTATGCAATAGCACCCTCTTGTGGTAAATACTTTCAAGTTCTATGCCTTATTTAATTTCTTCTACTCACGACTTATCCATGTCGTTGTCTTTGAAGAGCCAGAAATTTGTAGAGACAAGACCCAGGTCCTCTGCAGTTCCATCAAAGCCAGAAAAGATCAAAAATGATCCTCTCCCATGTTTCATCATGCTCAGTCTTTCCTGAATATCTATGAAGTGGAACCTTTATAAGCAACTTAAGACATCTTTGCAGCCCACCTTTAATTTGGGTTGAAGCAGTTCCTCGGCATACTGACCATGTTTGACCTGAATCTCAGGTGGTAGGAGTTTTTGGAAAGTGGTAAAGACGCCACAGTTTGAAACCACTACAGGTGCGTGGACCTCAACTTCGTCCTGGCCTTTCTTCACCTTCACACCTAATACACATACACCAAACGTAAAGTCTTGACCTTCAACGAGCGAAAACAATCTGGTTTCACTTCTCACCATAGGCCGCTCCATTCTCATCAACCAGGATCTGAGAGACAGGAGCTCTGACCAGACAGCTCCCTCCATATTTCTGAATAGTTCTGATGATGTGGAAGGCGATCTCACTGGCTCCACCTTTTGGGTAGTAAGCGCCTCGTTTGTAATGATGCATGAGGAGAGCGTTGATCAGAATGCTGGATTCCTTTGGAGGCACACCTAAATGGGACGTGAATAGCACTCTAGGAAGTAAATTTCAGGAACTAATTATTGATGCTCCCTTTTGATAAACTTGAAATGCTAACTTTGAGACACACCATAGAAAAAGTAAGAAAAGATGACTTGGAGGTCTTTGTTTTTGGTCAGGGTGTTTATGAAGTCAGTCGCCGGTGTGCCAGATAGACGGAAGACTGGAGAGATGAGATCTGCGATGCCTGACTTCAGCAGGAACAAAGAGACCCACTGAGGAATCAGCTTCATGCTTGCCAGGTAGTGGGTCTTCTTAGCTGAGAGCTGTTGCAACATGGACGACATTTATTAAACTCTTAAAAATGAACCATACACTAAGTGTTAGATTGATTTACTATAATCAATACCTTCATGATTTTGAAGAATTTCTCGATAGCCTCTGTCTCGTTTGGAAATTGCTCAGTCAGGCGGGCTTTCATTTCATGTTTTCCAGTGAAAATCTTGTACTCCCGCCTCTCAACACCACTGCCGATTTGGACCGTGTCGACATGTGGCTGCAGCTTCTGAAACTCCACTTGGCCCTCAGTGATCTGGTCAAAGGCAATTCGAAGCAGACTGTTTTCATGGAGTTGACCGATGTAATGAAGACCTGAAGACAAAGAGTGACAGACGAGGTCCTCAACTAATTTTAATCGAGTCCCATCAAAGAACATTATATTTTCATAAAAGAACAGCTGTAAGACAGTTGTAACGAACAGAAAGAAAAATATAATGCCATTGGAACTGAATCTTCATCAATTGTACATGCACAGAAAAAATGAAATTTTTTCTAAAGGAAGTTAGAAAAGTAGCAGTTTAAAAATTTTATGACTTAGGAACACCTTAAAACAAACTTACTCTGGTGTTTAGCAGGTTATTATGTTGGGTATATTTGTGTGTTAGAATGTCCTAGTCAAGGTCCAGATGTAAACTCAACTAAGAATCCATGGTAACATTTGAAAGCTGATGTTCACAGATGCTTATCATTCAATCTGATTAAGGTTGGGAGGCTTTTTAATTTTGTATAGTAGAATGAGTGAAAAACATCAGTTTCTAGATATGCAAAGCACTTGTAGTAGACATACCTCAAAGTATTAACAAATTGGGATTGAATACTAATGCTTTGCACTTTGAAAATTTTGTGGGCTGAAAAGTTTTGAAAACCAGATTCTGTTTTTTGTTTAGTTTCACAATTCTGTATTTGGTTTTGTCCTGTCACCTGGAATCTTAGTGCATTTTACCAAGACTCCAATAAAACACATTAACTGTATAGGTGGCTTTTGAGACATTTTGTATATGTTTAATTCTTCTTTTTATGACACAGTTGGAGAGCATAGTGGCCTGACTTTCCTTTAATTGACAACCACAATCATACCTGAAGCTGTTTTGAAATTATGTGGAAAGAATCCTTACCAACATCAAACTCAAAGCCCTTCTCTATGTACGTGTGGCAGCAGCCTCCAGCCTGGTCATGCTGTTCCAGGACCAGAACCTTCTTTCCTGCTTTAGCAAGTGTGGCCGCGGCAGACAGTCCACCAATGCCACTTCCGATCACGATCACATCCAGGTTCTGGGGCACTTTGTCGACACTGAAACCTGGACAGCAACACACAGGAACACCTTTAGTTATCAGGTTTTGTTCCACTCTATAGACTTGCAAAAGTGTTGAGATTGACACATCGGTACGTGTTACATAACTGTTTTTCAGAGCACAGTCTAAAGGTTGTCTTTCAGGTCATAAATACTGAAGATGTGACAATGGCAGCATATTGGCCTGTTATCAAAATTTCCAATTTCCGACCTGATTTAGATAAAACACCCATAAATATGCAGTCCCACGTCTGCTAATTTAGATGTGATCTCCAGTCTGATAAATGGTATGCTAAGAAAGTGTTTATACACTTACATTTGTTCAAACCCATAGTGGTCGTAGCATAAGTAAAACAGTTTCAGGAGAAATAAAAGGAAAAAATAAAACTCACAGAAAGTATTGGCTGAAAATAATACATGTTTCAATTGGGAATAAATTAAGCACCATAGATGTAATCACACGTCTGAAGAAGTCATATTCAGGAAATAAAAATATCCAAGACTTGTTTGTCAGATTAAAAGTACTTTTGGATTTGCAGTTGGTTTCAGAGGAAGAAAATCATGCAGCTAGAACATAGCTGATAATTTGTTTAAAGAAATCAAGGTCAGACTTCCTATTTGAGGCTCCTGATTGGTTTGAAGGCAGCTTGTTTGGTAAAACAAAGTTAAAATCACTTCTGAACACTTTACGAGACTTGTTTTTCCAAAACATGAGATCTCTTGAAGCTGTAATAGCAAAGTTATTCAGTAAATGGATACATAGTGGTGCAATGAGCAGAACTGTTCCCTTGCAGCAAAAGGGCCTGCATGGAGTTTACATGTTCTTTCCATTCACTTTGGCTTCTTCATACAATTAAAAATCACGACTGTCTCTCTAAGTTCCCACATAGTATGTGCATTTTTTGTACTGTGTGCCCCTGGGATGAACTGGTGACCTGTCCGTGGACATAGCATGGACAGTGGTTTATGACCACTGTAAATGGGTACCAGTCCCCCTCATGGTTTATAAAATAACAATTTACTTTACATCAGTAGGACTATTAACAATAAATGTACTGAGAAATATGCTGACATATTCAGCATCTGCCTTAGCGTTACCTTGTTTGATGACTTTGTCTCTCTTCTTCTGGTCAAACTCACGGGGCGCCGGGGGTCTCACAGACTCCAGGGAGAACGGACTGGGCTTCCCAAATAGGTACCAGTAGGTGCCACCGGCCCATATAACCAACCATACTAAAAGAATGAGCAGCCACATTTTTGGATAAAATGAGATACGCCGACAGTGTCCTCAGCTGTTCTGCACAACAAATCGTTCAGAAGTCTCCTTTTTATTATGCTGCAGTCCAGAGCCAAAGGTCTGGGGACTGATATGAAACACTATCTGCGTTACAAAGAGCAGTAAAGATAAAGCGAAGAAAGACCCACTTTTTTATGATTACAAAACATATATAGATCTTCAGTAATAACTGTGCAGACAACAATATAAAATAATGTTTCCTCTGTTTTTCTGAATGTTTTTCATTAGATTGTGCTTGGGCTTGCTCACATTTTGATAAAGTATTTGATGGATCACACGCAAACATTTCAACTTGTGTTGCCCACATTCTCCAAACTGGGCAGCAACTCATATGTTTGCCTTTTTTGAAACAAACATATGTTTACATTCACATTTACCAGTAAAAGAACTAAAGCTAATGTTTTCCAGTTTATTTGTTGGTTAGCTTAATTTTCAAAGAATATCTGGACAATTCAAAGAGCATGGAGGAAATCAGAATTGATTAGATAAATCCTTGTGAAATTGTTTTTATCTGATAAGGCAATTAAGATAATTTGCCTCTACAAATATTTGTAGACTTTATACATGTCATTACAACAGTGCAGCTGATTAAGTTAGTGGGTTTTAGAATCCAGGTAATGTCCCACATAGACTTTACCCTGAATAACTTGGCAATGAAAATGTCTCCTATGAAAACTGAGAAACCACAATTCGTAAGTAATCCTTTCATACTTGTAAGAGTGTTATTTCACTGTAGAGACAAAAGTATTCAAAATTTTCTACATTTTGTCACAACTTAGATTTTAATTGAATGCACAAAACAAAGAAATGGATCATTTTCAGAAACACAGAAAATAAATAGTTTGAGGACTGTGATGAGGTTTTGTATTCAGACCTACTAGGTTTGTATTTTATAGAACCAATTTTGTTCAAATCACAGCTGCAGGTTTTTTGGGGCAATGTCGTTGCTTACTTTACACATCTACAGATTGACATTTCTGATAATAATTGTTTTATTTTATCCAAGTTTTTATTTTTTATTGTAATATTTGCAATGTTTTAAACACCACCTGTCTTACTCAACTTACTGTTTCAGTTTATTTCATAAAGGTTTTGGACACAAATTATCGTCTGTCATGATGTTGATGTTATAATATTGTATGTATTTAAGATTATTAAAGTAAATATTCTATTCTATAATTCATTGTATTCTATTCATAAAACACTTAGTAGTGCATTATGCTGAATAAAGTTACAAACTTTCACTTAATCTAACTATTTAAGCTAAACCTGTGTGATCCTGTATGCATTGAGTTTTGATCATCCTTCTAGTTATGGTCCTTAAAAGACAGACAAATTATTTCTTTTGTTACAAAGGAAAGAGAAATTCAGTTTATTGGGCTCAGGCTGAAACTAATTGGATGAAGCGAGCAGATTGGAAGCTAATGAAGAGTGAAAAAGGCTTAAAGACTTTGAAACAGGAAGCCACTCTGCGTAAACAGGCTGGCTTGACCAACCATGCTGAACCAAAGAAAATCCTATTAAGATTAAATTCAATTGGAGGCTCTGGAGGTTTTGCATTGCTATGCACAGTAACATGGGTCAGGAAACACTGACCAATAAACATGTTTTCACTGCTGCTTTGTATAAACTGAATAGGTAAAAAAAAAAAAACCTGAGCATCAATGATAAAAGCAGACAGAAGATATTTAAATCTATTTTTATTTATTTACAAATTAACCCACTGTCACGCTGACAACTAGAGTGCTGATAGAAACACTGATACACACCTTCTGTTTCTTTCATTTGTACATTTAAATCAGAAAAAAAATAAACACTACAAAGAAACCAACTCTGACAGAAAGAAATTCTTCCTTGGATGATTGTGTGTTATGTTATAGAGCAGCCTCCTTTGTCTCCCTTGTAAGGGTTCTTGTCATCTGGAACTCCCTTAATCAGCGGATCGTTTGGCAAGAGTCCTTCAACGTAAGCAATTGTGTCAGCACAATTTGCACTCACCTGTTGAGGAGGAAACATGAGACACTCTGTCAACATGTTGCCAAAAACAATATAATAATAAATTGTTTGATGTTTTTAGGATTGACAGAGCGAGCTTTAGCAGCTATACGAGAGCAAGGTTGTTAGAATTAGATACTTACTGCTGTTCTTGGTGTGCTCACTTCCTTTTTCAATTGTTCCAGTTCCATTTTCAAGATTTCCTTATCTGACATATCCCGAGCCATCCTGGCTGCAGAGAGAAAACAAAATCCTGGCTTCAAAAGGTTTCAAGGATAATAGCGACTCCCTAAATGCTTTCTTTTGTGATATCTGTAGATTCATCCAGATAACCTTTCATCTTTCAGTTTCTAAATCAAAAAAGCAACAAAAGGAATGTTTCTTGAGTGTTTACCTGTCGAATGGCGGGATCCCCAACACTCAGAGAAATGTTTTGGCTCCTAAGAGCTGTGCGCCTTCCTGCCGTCTGGGTGCCTCTCTCCACTAACTGAACTGTGCTCTCCCACTGCTCCTCATTTACAGCTGATCCCCGTCACCGGCTTTCGTTTGAGGTCGCCACCAGATTGGAGGACCTGATGTCACCAATCCCCAGTGATGAGATTAAACAATCAAGGAATTTAACTCCTGAAACAGGAAGAGCACTCTCACCAGCTACACGCAGAAAGCGAGAATATGACATTTAAAAAGTGAATTCACAGCATCATCTGTACTTAAGTTGTCAGACAGAAATACCTAGCAGAGTGCTTTTCAATCTACCATCTAACAATAAAGAATGAAAAAATTACAAATCTACCAAGAAATGGATGCTCATCTCTTTTGCAAAGTAGAATTAGCTAAAATTTTGTTCTCGGAATCTTCAAACTTGATAGAGGTAGACTCAGAAAAAGTTGCAGGTGTAATTGCAGTGAAAGATGGTTATAAAGAGTATCTAATCCTCCTGTATACAATGTATGGATGAATGTATGGATGAATGGATGGATGTATGCATGAATACATGCATACATCCATACATGGATGGATGGATGGATGGATGGATGGATTGCAGGAAGGAAGGATGGATGGTCTCTTAGTGTTTTGAAGTTGCTTTTAGGTTCTTATTGAAGTAAGGTTCTATTTTTAAAAAATGACTGTATTAAGTGAGGATTTGATTTAACAGATAAAAATATTGATTACTTTGCACATTTACCACCTTCTGTTTGATGCACATCTTCAGAAAATCATAAGTCCTATATATAAACATGAAATGGGTTTTATTGTTGTTCTTTTTTACTTACAGTACTATCTTGTCATCACCTCCTTATGACATTTGATGTGGGATACATGACAAGCCAGTGATCAGCAGCTCAGCCTTCCGCAGAACTCACACTAAGCCATTTTCAGGATCTGGGTTAGTACTCAGGATTAACCCCACACACGTCACATGGATTATCGGGTTGGAGATGCTTCTTATGAATGTGGGCCGTCACTGTGCACCTAGAGGGCTGTCTTTCTTCTTTGGATAAAGGGAAACAGCAACTTGCAAAAATAAACTTTTCTTTGTTATTGTATTTATGTAATTATTAAACAAATATACATATATATGACTATATTGAACATTTGTATCACAATGTCTATATACACATGGAGATATGTATTATTTATTTATTTATTTATCAGATAACATAATTTGCCTGAATTTACTGATTATTGGACTTATTCATGTTTGCTAATTTATTTATATGATACAATGAATCTTTTGAATGAATTATAAAGTCTTTATAGTTATCCATTTATTGATTGATTTATTAAACAAGATTTTTTTTTCAATTCATTTACTAAGTATCAGATGTCAGTAACTATAACTAACCTGTTGTCAAAAATGTAATAATTAAATTTGTCCTCTAGATGGCGGACAAGATCTCTTTTTACAATATACATCTCAACATGTAGACAGTCTTAGCCAATCAGAACGCTTTACCTGGATACTTCTTCAAAATAAAAGCTTTCCTGTATGCCTTTGAATGGCAGCTGGCTCTCTGGCAGCAACGTGGGACAGCCACATTCTTTTAATTTGACATGAAAAAAGTGTTTATTGGTCGGAAGTTCAAGTATCTGGTAGGCTGACTGGCGGATGGGATACATGAGCTGGAGCTATGGCAGGTCCAAGTAGGAAGCAGATGTTAAGGTTTCTCGGCCAACTTGGGGCGTTTATTCTGACCCGGTTCGGATTTTGGAATTGCTTCAGTATGCTGATGCTGTTCGCTGAAAGAGCGGACTCAAAGAGGTAAAAGTAGCGTGCAGTTTGACGCAGAGCTTCCAGCTAACCTTAGCTGAGAGCGCTAACGGCAGTTCAAGGCAACTTTATGACTGTTCATAAATACCTGGCGCTAAGCCAGGTTGATAAATATTAGAAGAGAGAAAAACATTCAGGACACGACTTTATGTCTCTTTTCCGTTGTTTGTGGCAGACCAACTATCTAAATGAGCAGTATTTTATTTGCGCAATTGAAAAGTTCACTTTACATGTTCCTTTAAGTTCAAACAGCAGTTTATATTTAACTTAATAATCTTTCATATTTAGCCCAACATATCTTTGGACAACTTTCCACCCCAGCTGACTGTGCTTTCATTTCTCTGTGTGGTTGGGTTCCTTAAACCCCACACATCCACACCCCTCCAACTTCTCCTGTAATTATATGCTATAAGAAGTCAATAATGGAGGCCATGTTCGTACTAAGCAGAGTTTTAACTTTATACTCTTACACTCTTTTAAGTTACATTAAAAAATTACTTGAGTACATTACATTAGATTATCAGGTGTCAGCTTATCAATGATCAGTACAGTTCCATTATAGCTTTCTTCAGTCTTAAAAGTTTTTTGAAAGTATGTTTTAATAAATTAGAGTATAATTGAAAAAAATCTAATTTATTTTAAATAAAATAGCTTCCTTTATTATATAGAGTCCTTACACACAGTGGAAAACATTTATATGTTGTATAGATAATGAAAACTCCAAATTAAGTCTGTCAGAAAGTTATCATTAGTATATTTCATAACTACAAGAAAAGGGGGAATTTTAATGAGTAAATGTTGCTCTACTTCCAAAGCATTATTAGAATAATTGGTATTATTCAGAATTTCATTAATTGGGTGTGCTGTGGTGGCACAGGGGTTAAGCACAACCCACATATGGAGAACTTGGTCCTTGACGCTGCTGTCGCAGGTTCAACTCCCGGCCTGGCGACCTTTGCCGCATGTCTTTTTCCTTTTCTCATTACCCACTTTCCTGTCAGTTAACTATCAAATAAAGGCCACTAGAGCCAATAAAATCTTTTGGGGAAAAAAACCAACAGAATTTCATTAATTAGGAACAAGGCATAAAGCACACAAAGCCTACATTCAGAAAAAACAATTGCTGCCCCTCTCTAGTAACCTCTTTAACTTGAAAGCTAATTTGCAGTTCCAACCCTGGGTAGCCTTTTAAAAAGTAAAAGATAGAGTTATATGCAGTCACATTATATAATAATGTAAGGAATAGTAAGTCATAAAGCAACTGAATAAACAGCATAACTTAGACATTAAGTCTTCTGATTCTCTTTTCTCTCCAGAAAACCGGACATCCATGTACCATACCTGTATATTGACATGGGAGCAGCCGTCCTCTGCGCTAGTTTCATGTCATTTGGAGTGAAGAGGAGGTGGTTTGCTCTGGGTGCCGCCATGCAGCTGGCCATCAGCACTTACGCATCCTACATCGGAGAGCAGGTGCATTATGGGGACTGGCTAAAGGTGAGTGAAGCTCCTTGATTTACAGTGTTGAGTCAACTTCATCCACATAGCAAGTCAAAAAGCGCAAAATCCTTTACATTGAAAACAAGCATAAAAAAGACAAGATTAAACCATTAAAGCAATTATAAAAACAGAATACATAAAACATCATACAGCCTCAAATGATTTAAAAGAAAAGCAGAGCTGAATGTCAGCATAAAAATGATATAAATTATATTTGTACTGAGTTACACTTTCTGTTTTGATCATATTTTGAATTTGTAAAAGAAGTAGTTTAAATCAAAGCGCTTTTTATTTTGGTCATTTAATTTGCTCATTCGTCTTTTCGATTCATCCATGCATGCATCTGGTCATTGGTACTTCTGTTCAACCATTGATTAAGCAGACAATCTATCCATCAGTATGTCCATTTATCCTTTTGTCCATACTTCTAACCTTTCATCAGTCTAACGATCCCATCATGCAGGTTCTATATTTTATCTTGAGCTCAAAAATTGACTGCATACTCTGAGTTTTGAAAACTGTTAAATATTTTCTTGCAGAACGTGTAGGAACATTTCTATATACAACACCGATCCTTGTCGTCCTGCAGGTCCGGATGTACTCCAGGGCGCTAGCCGTCATCGGGGGCTTCCTGGTCCTGGCCAGTGGAGCGGGGGAAGTCTACAGGCAGAAGGCTCGCAGCAGATCGCTGCAGTCCACTGGGCAGGTCTTTCTGGGTATCTATCTCATCTGCATGGTGAGGCTCTGTTTGGAAGAAGAATATGCTCCATGGCTTTTTTTCTTCATTTATTTTTGTTACCTTACCTCCATTTCCACGTTTTCTCCACTAGGTGTACTCGCTGCGGCACAGTGACGAGGACAGACAGGCCTACCTGAACCACATCGCAGGGGGAGAGCTCACTCTGATGCTCATAGAAGTGCTGTTTGGCGTTCTAGCTCTGGCCTTCCTCACTGGGTACTACATCCGGATGGCCGCTCAAATCCTGGCCACCATCCTTCCTCTGGTCATCCTGCTCATCGACGGAAACTTCGGATACTGGCACAACAACCGCAAGGTGGAGTTCTGGAACCAGATGAAGCTGATCGGCCACAATGTTGGGATTTTCGGCGCTGTGCTCATCTTGGCCACTGACGGGTAGACGTCTCTGGCTTTTAAAGACAGTTTTTGCAAACGGGTGCGTCTGTGCAAAATGAGATTGTTGTGGCTGGATTGTGCCGGAAGCCGCTGCCCGCCTCAGGATTTAAAGCACTCAGCTTGGGAGAGCTCAGACGGTTCATCATTAGCTACCAGATGGCAGCTTTCCTTCTATAAGAAAAACACGCTTTCTTTTTTACTTTTTAAATAGCAAATGGTTTTATTTATTTGGTTTCTTGTTTACATTTTGTTATGCTCTGAAACTTTACAACATGAGTGAGTATTATGCATTTGCATAATACTCCCCTGGGAAATCCTGAATATCACAATTCATGTCTTAAATTTTTCCAGTAAATGAAAACTGTTCTATAATGGTATGTTGCTTTTAAGATGTACAAAAATGGTTTTTCAATAAATTTAAAGAACACAAGAATATCAACTGAAAAATATTGTGCACATCATTTATATGTAGTGATAATATTATCTGCTGCTTTACCGTGTTGGAAAGATTAACTGCAACCAAAAAATACAAGCATTTGTTACAAAAATGCACCCGATGTTCTTTGATCTGTCAGTTGAGATTTTTCTTTTTCTTGTAAAGATTATAAGGCATAAAAGAGGAAACAATTTTGTAGATTCTTTAATAAAAGGTGTTGGCTTTGAGTCCAATAGAAACTGAAGGATGGAAAAAGTTTCTCCCAACTTATGCATCAAGAAAACAATCCTACTGGTTGATGCAATAAACGGCAGGAAACAGTGGGATTTCTTGGTACTGATACTTTCAATAGAGAAAAATTTCCAGTTTCTCAGTATTTGACTTGCTGATGTCAGGCGGTTAGTCAAGCTGAAAATCAACCCAATTTCAGTTGTTAAGACTCAATTTTTTGTATTTTGTACTTTTTATGGTTTATGTTAGAAATAAATGCCACCTGACAAATTCCCTGCCTACATATATCTGGGACTGCTTGATAAGTTTGCTTATCCTACATACCCAAAGCAGAGCAAGTATTTGACACCATACTTTAGAACTGCAACAGTCTCTATTTTTGTGCTGTAATTATGCAATATTCTAGATGTGACACATAGAATAATGTATAATTACAGCAACACAAACCAAAGAGACTGCTGCAGATTTAAGGTATGACATCAGCTGGATTTATTCCAAAACTGCATTAAACACAAGATGAAAATTTTTCACTACTTGGGCGACTTCTGGAAATAAGTGGTTGCATTGGACTTTTTTAGAGTGGTATGAGAGCAAACCTTTTTGATTTTTATTCATTAAAAAATGGAAAACTATTGATTTCCTTCCATTCCACAGTAAAACACCACATTGGATTAGTCTAGCCAATAAAAAAAACCCAGTGGAATATGTTTACATTTATGCTGATGACATGATTCAATGTGAAAAACATTGAAGTTTCAATATTTTTGCAAGAAATTTATACATTGTGGAAAGCCTTGTGAAACTAATCAAAGGACAGAAAATAATGACAACATTTTGGATTGTTTTCCACTAACTAAATGAAAAAAAACACCCACTTGGTCTTTCTCCAGTGGCTGTTTCATGTAGCGTCCAGCAGTTGGCCATCTGTGTGTGTCAGAGCTCCATCCTTTAACCAGTCACTTGTCTGAAGACTCTGCATCACTCGCAGCTTGTTTGTTCTTGCGGTTGCGCTCAGCTTTGACCAGCGCACCGATCACTGCCAGCATCACGGTGATGGTGATGACCAGCACCGACGCTGTCTCCGCCATGCACAGCTGGCTGTCCATGGACGCGAGGGGGCTCCCAGCCTGCTGAGGAGGGGCGTGGCAGAGGATGGCCTTGTAGTCCTCTACATGGAGGTGTCGTACGTACTGGATCTTACCAAAGACACGCTGCAGGTCGCAGTCGCAGGTCCAGGGGTTGAGGGACATCTGCAGGTGGGTGCTGATGGTCTGCAGCTTCAGGAAGGTCTTGAACTTGATGTGCTGCAGCTGATTTCCGCGGAGGCCCAGCAGGGTCAGACCGCGGAGAGGGGCCAGAGCTTCGGCCTCGATCGCTGAGATGTTGTTGTGGCCGAGCAGGAGAACCTCCAGGCTCTGCTGGCGGCTCAGCAGCCCGTCTTTGAGCATGTTCAGCCTGTTTCCCTCCAAGTGCAGGAGGCGCAGTCGAGAGAGGCTGTGGAAAGCCCTGGTGTCTATCGTTCGGATGCGGTTGTAGCTCAGGTCCAGCTTCCTCAGGTTGTCACAGTTTCTCAGGGAGGAGGAGTCGACGTGCTGCATCAGGTTGTGGTCCAGCCGCAGCACCTGGAGGGAGGTCAGATGGAGAGTGAAGTCCTGAGGCAGCCAGCGCAGTCGGTTGAAGCTCAGGTCCAGCCTCTCCAGAAACTGCAGGGATGAAAGAGACTGAAACACAGACAGCCAGTGAGAAAGGGTCACTTTGAACTGGCAAGTACATTTTCTTCTTTTGTTTCTTTAGCATTTAAAGATTCAGAGTACAAGTCCATCATAGGTATAACATTCAAAAATGTAAACAGTTTTTAAACAAAAATGTAATGTCCTGGCCTAACGATTGTGGGTAAATGCTGTATCTAACCTTAATGAAGGATGGAAGGGTGGAAGGATGAAGTGTGGTAGAAAAGACTGTACAAGAAACAGGGTTGCTAACACCAACTGGAATCTTAATATGTGATGTTCTGTATGGTAACTATACAAAAACAAATTAGTTGAAGTTGGCAATAGTGACACCCTATAAACCAATCACAAAAATGCCACTTTGCATTGATGGAGTAATTTATGCACAAGGAATCCTGGCCAAAAACTGAGTGCATTTACTGTACAGTAGAGGGACATTCAATACACTTGAAGCTTTGAATAATATTTTTTGATCTCATGCAATAGTCAAATTTTCTGAGAAACATATTTTTTTTGTTTTGTTTTTTACATTTTTATTATCCCATCCACTCCGAGTCTAGCGAATCTAAATAACATAATATAGAGTTTCACAATTTTGAAGTAACTGGAATAATTTAATCATTCAATTATATTTTAAGTTAATAAGATATGTTAAATGTTGCAGATTAGAATGGAAACAATTAACTATGGAAAAAGTGAAGAAAAGCAGAATAGTTATCAAGCTCAATATTTCCAGAACATTTTAAATAATAATTCAGTCTGGAAAACAATTTGGAATTATTTGGAGAACTTTCTTCCATTTCCATTAAAAAAGGGGTAAATTACCATTTTAATGTGTTGCATACTTGTCTTATTTATAAAAATGAAAGCTGGGCAAAATAAATAAAGCAGACTATTCTAAAAATATTTTAACACAGATTAATACAGACAAGAACGTTGTTACTTTTCTGTGTAGCTCAGTTTGATTCAACGTGAAAGAAAAAAAAACATATAGGTATTTGGATGTCTCTTTCAAAAACAATAACTGTTTGGCAAATATTCAACACAAGTACATACAAAGCCCCAGTTTGAATTTGCATTCAGTCATTGACAATTCATCAACCGGGGTGACATATAAATCATTTCAGGGTGGATTAATAAAACATGTAACTTAAATAATTTTGAAAACGACTATTAGAAGCAGAAGTTCAGAATTTCCTACAAATGTTCTCTAATTCATAATTGGACAAATTATGAATTAGTCCAATTAATTGGACTAATTGTAGAGTAAGGAATCTCTACACTTAGAGATTCCTTACTCTAAGTGTAAGGAATCTCTCTAAAATGACCGTTTCATTTTCTGGAAGAATACCGTTTCACTTTTACGCAAAACTAAAAATTAAAACAGTAATTTAGAAACACATGTAGACTCAACCCCATTTTAAATAATAAAAAAAAAGATTTCCCATACCTGTGGATGCACAGCATGTATGCTGTTGTTGGATATCAGTAGGAACTTCAACGACCACAATCCCACGAACGAATCACTGCGCACCTCTCTCACCCTGTTCCCACTGAGATCCAGCAGCCAAGTGCCGCTGGAGACACCGGGGGGGACCTGGTCCAAGCCCTGAGACCTGCAGTCCACCAGGTCAGAGGACTCGTAGCAAAGGCAGGGGCTTGGACACTGCCTGAAGCCCGACATTATGCTCGGAAGCGGCAGCAGCAGAAGCAGAGGAATCAAGCAGAGCATCTTTGTGCGCTCAAAGTGAAGACTCTCCTGCTGAAAGCCATGGCAGACCCTTCTGTGCGCACACAGAGCGACACATCTGAAACACGGCGAATATGTTTTGCAAACTGCATAGAAATGTGTCATTTCAGCAAACTCCCGAGGCACACGCATGGAATATTCCCGATTAGACGGGATTATGGGCTTAAACTGATGATCACATAACCAAATCTGGGGAGAGAACCTGCAGTCCCTTTTGAACCCTTTCCCAAATGAAGGATTTACATCTGCTTCTCTATATGGATACATCGAGCGCAGTTGCATGATAGCAGTCGGTTTATCCTGTTTAGTTCTATGTTACATAACAACGAGTGGATTATCTATAGACCAGTCTATGCAGACAGACCGGACTGAATCTGAGCGTCTTTTGTAAATTCCGAACAGGCAGATTTCAACATTACATCACCCAGAAGTTACTTTATTGTAGTATTTTAGTTCAAATGTTACTTTTCTCTAATTACGGCTTACAGTTAAGGAAACTTAAAATTTTACTCTTCAGAATCACATTAGGCTACATCCAGAAACGATTTTCTATTTGCTGTACAAAATAAGCATCGCTTACATGTTCGGGGCTCCTTCTGCTCGAAGTACTGCATCAATGCAGCGTGTAACGGAGAAGATCAGCTTGTGGCTCTGACTGTCTCTCATCTTACTTTTCACAACACTCCATACATTTTCTGTAAGGTTTAGGTCAGTCCAGTTTGCTGACGAATCAATTCACAGCAACATCCTGATTGGCAGCCCTGGTACTTTAGGCTGTATTGGGCCTAGAATACTGTGGCACACAGCTGCCCTGACAAAACACAGAGGAGCAACAACAGCAGATGACACGTCCCCAAATCCTCACTGACTGTGGGAACTTTGATTCTCTAGCTCTCCAATCTTCCTCCAGAATCTGGGACCTTGATTTCAAACTGACATGCAAGATTCACTTTTATCTCAAAATAGAACTTTGGACGACAGAACAAACCAGTTCTTTTGGATCAGTTCATTCCGCTACTTTGCCAGAACCTTTTTGTGGCTTACACTATTATCAGTATTAATACAAATGATTACCTTGGCCATCATGTTCCGTTTTAAAAACCCTTAATGATCTTCTCTTAGTATTCTAATTTTCAGGCAAACAGAATTTTGGGTTCATTAGCCTAAAAGCCATAATCATCAAAACTAACACACTAGATATATATTCATTTTTGACCTGAATTAGACTTTTCTAAGTAATACTTGTGTTGACATGTACCTGTATCATTTCAAATATTTTCTGTTCAACGGTTTTTAACCATCATATCTAAATATTAAAAGCAATAGGTCGCAAAATATAAATCAATATTTGTGCAAAAAGCAAGTGTATCCAACTGACTAACAGTATCCTCACAACAAAAAAATAGAAAAAGTTCTTGTACACAACTTCAGATTATTAAACTCACCATAACTTTCTTTTAAGTGCTAACTCCAGAATTCACCAATAGAATCACTACAGGCTGATGAAATGCAAGTAATTTTGGTCGGGACGTTAAACTGCAAG
This sequence comes from Xiphophorus hellerii, assembly GCF_003331165.1. Taxonomy (NCBI): domain Eukaryota; kingdom Metazoa; phylum Chordata; class Actinopteri; order Cyprinodontiformes; family Poeciliidae; genus Xiphophorus; species Xiphophorus hellerii. The sequence goes on from NC_045681.1 coordinate 13,611,645, forward strand.
TTGCATGTTAAAGGCATAACCTGAGCATCTGGGGAATAGTGAATTATGGTGATTATAAACATGTTCACCTAGAATTTCAGCCTGTATTCATGTCCTCTCAACCCTAATCCATATCTCACAGGTACTTCCATAATCTGAATCAATTCGCATCAACACATAACCCCCACACACACAATCTTTACAAACTGCTCAAAAAGTTGTTGAAAATTACAATATTACAGTCAGAATTTTTGTTACTTTTATTTTAGAAAATGTCCTTTAAAGTGTGGCATTTCAAGTCACATTTTGTTTTAAAATACAGAAAATACAGACAGTAGAACATGGATACAGAAAAAAAGGAAACAATGACAGAAAATAAAGCTAACAAGCCTTTCTGACTGCTCTAGTTTTCTCTTTGAAATGGAACTGAAGGCAAAAGGAGGAGGGCAGTAAAAGAAAAGGTTTTAGAGGACAAGAAGAGGAAGGGGGAATGGAGGAGGGAGGCAGGGCGGGGCAGGATGAGACAAGTTAGTTAAGGAAACTATGGTTTGCTTTATGGATCATGTTTAAATTATTCTTTATAAAGTCTAATTTAAGATTTAATCTTTCTTCTCTCTCTTTTGTTGTCTTTTTCATTTAATGGTATTTTGATCTTCAGGATCCAGGGCCCTCAGCGCTCCTCCTTGTGGTCTCGGACTGAGGACAAGGAATGCCGACTTTGTCTGGCAGTGGGAACAGAACCACCCGCGTCGCCTTCCCCCGGCCGGTCCGCACTGCCAACTCAAGAAGATAAAGTGGAGTCCTTCTGTGTTTGCTGTGCTTGTGAACGTTGCATGGACTTCTGACTTTCCACGTCTCTAAAATGTTTCTCAACCTGCAACAACAGTGAAAAAAAAAAAAAAGGAAGAAAAATAAAAAGAAAAAATGAAACATTTAGACTAATCTCCAACACTGCCAGGATAAAATATTCTCGATTTAAATGTGAGGGAACAGTTCGGTCAAGGAGATGCTTCAAGATTCGTTATTGTTTTGACTAAAACTACACAAAAAAAAGGTAAAAGTAAAATAATCTGCCAGTGTTAATAGTACTTTTAGAAAATAAATGTACTACGATCTATGAGAATAACCCAAAATGTCACAAGGTTGGAATAATATCAGGAGAAGGAAGCAAACAGTAAACCCAGTTAGCTTAGCACAACAGCTCTACAACGACAATAACTTTGCAAATGGATGCATTTCTAATACAGAAGGACTCGGCTCTCCCTGATCAGATTCCTATTCACTGCACGTTTTCCAGTCCCCAACTCCAAACATGTTGCATTGCAGTCAGACTGGTAGCTCAGCTCAGAGACTGTCTGCTTCATGAATGAATTTTAAAGCTGTTTTCTTCTGCACTCTGCCCTGTTGAGTGTGCAAAAAAAATGGGGACTAAAAACAGATTTAATCAGGGAACCATCTGTCAGTTACGCCACCACTGGGGTTTCTGAGAACACTGGCAATATTCTGCTTTCCGAAACAAAACAGGAGACTGCAGGAATACAGACAAACAAATCCCACACTTTTTTCCCTGAAGATCTCTTTGCATCAATGTGTAACTAAACTTTTAAATACAACTACCACAAAAAAAAAAAAACGGGCACTTAACCAGTGCGATACATGAATATACAAAAACTTATTTGTGCACATCTCCACTAACTGCTCAAGTAGTTAATAGAAAGCTGAAATAGAAAGACTTTAACTGTTAGATTATTTACAAAAACAAAAAATATATTAAATCAGTATGAGGCACCGATATTTAGGTCCAAGGAAAATGGATGGATGGTTACAATTTGATCTGTTTGTGAGATGGAAAACTGCCTCTCCTGTTTCTAGCATGGGCTGATGTACTAATATTTATCACCGTTAATATAGTTATTGGATTGAGGTTCAAATTAAACATCAATAAAATATGAGCTTCAGCTTCATGTACTCTTAGGTACCATAAAGTTTTTAGGTTAGGGAAGGAAATACATTACCAATACTGACCAATGTGTTTAATTGCCAACATTGATCAATATCTATTCAAAGCTTTAAGTGCATTTCAGACTCTACATGCCTCCGTATGTTAAAAAAAGACAAGCAGAGAAACTGACTGTTGACTTAACTCGCTGAACATCCAGTTAGTGGTCCTTCCAATCGGTGAAATGCTACCAAAGTGAGACCTACATCCTCTACGGAATATATCGAGAGACTCTGCTGTATAAATTATTATTTTTATTATTATTGCCGATACAGGATTCTAAATTTCAACTCGAGGCCATCTGTCCAACAGCTGGACCTTGGACCAAACTGGGTCATCAACAGAACAATGAGCCACAGCAGCAAATCTACAACAAAATGACTAAAAAAAAAAAGGAACTAAATGAAGTGTAGCAGTGGGACATTAGAAGAGCCATACAGAAATTAATCTCTGCAAACCTAAAACTGAAACAGTGTTGTGATGAGTGGGCTTACATTTTTCCACAGTGATGTGAAATTGATAGTCAGGCTGAACAAACTACACCAAGTTATTTGACTACTAAAGGTGGCTCTGCAAGCCACTAAATATGGAGTACTTTATCCTCACACATATAAATTTTCTCTACATTTTTTTTGAATAATAACTGTAGCATCAGCTGGGTTGTTCATAACCGCAGTAGCTGGTAAAAATCAAATCACTTTCATTACGTCCCGATTCGCAGCGTACTGCGTGGTTCCAAGTCATACTTACTATTTTGCGTACGTGACTTAAAGCGCTTCCCTCTTTGCCTCTGCAGTTCTCAACCTGATAAGGCGGCGAGATTACAACGTCGTCCATCACAATAATGTTCTTCTCCTGCCATTTACAGTCTTTGATGCTGCAAAGAAACATTATTATTTTTCACTGTCCATGTTTAAAAAAAAAAAAAGTAAAATTCACAATGAAATACAAGTAATTGCAACATGAATACAATGGTTACAATGATAGTTGACCCACTTCTTTTGCTTTTCCGTCAGCATGATGTTCCCACACCTTCCAGTGAGTTTTAGCAGCTCACTCAAGTGTGGGAATCAACAGCGGTGAAAGATTTTAGAAACACGCAAAGGGATTTCAAGAGCTTCAAGAACCACCTTGACTTATCCAGAACAGGGGCCACAGACATTACATTCGTGGAGTTAATCCCCTCCTGAACCACGGACAACATCAGAAGCATCTTAACCTGGCCTAACAAGACTCAGTCGTCTAAAATCATCTTTTTAGATGAAAATGGAGTTTGAATCTTATTTGAAAATTAGGGGCTTGGAGAAAGAGTGGAGAGGCTCTTATTTTAAGTTATTTGTTGTGGTCCTGAGTGAAGTCTCTACACTTTGTGATGATGGCTAGATAAATGAACGGAAATGAAAACTGAATTTCGGTTTGGGGAACTGCGTCATCTGATGCCATTGCACCACTGCATTTTGTCAAAATTCATAGTCAGTGCCACCATCGACAAGGAAGGTTGAGCAATCCAACTTTCTTTCTTCTGAAGACGAGCAGGGCTCGGCACCTGCCTGTCTTGCCATGCCAAAAGCAGCGAAACTTGATTAACCATGGCATCAAACTCAGCAATAAACCCATAGACACAGTGTTTCCCAACCCTGGTCCTCAAGGCCCTGCATGTTTTAGATGTTTCCCTGCTTTAATTCGACTCATTCAGCTGATTGCAGTTCAGCAAACACCTGTTAATTGAAGCAAGGAAACACCTAAAAGAAGAAGAAGAATTACTTTATTCATCCCAGCAGGGAAATTATTTCGCAGTTACAGCAAGAATTTTTTATACACAGATTAACACACACACGACGGGAGCTGCGTCTGCAGGCAGCCAGCTGAGCCGGCGCCATTTTTGAAGGAGAACATGCGGCAAAGGTCGTCGGGACCAGGAGTCGAACCCACGACGTCCGCGGGTCTAAGGCCTCCAAATGTGGGGCGTGCTGTGTTAGCACGCCCCATGCAGGGCAGTGTGCCTTGAGGACCAGGGTTGGGAAACAACCCTGAAAATCGAGACGATGAGACACCAGACCCAAAGATGAAGACAATCTGAAGGTCGCTATTAAAACCAACTGGGTTTCATGCAAAATGAGTCATAACCAAAGTGCTGGATGCATATATTGTAGGGTTGCCAGAATACTGACATGTCAAACTTGATACAGAAGTTTATTAAACAAGCAGCTCATAATAAAAAAGAAAAGAAGATCAAAGCAAATATTGGGGAACAAAAAACAAACCTACTACTACATCATCAGCCCCCCACATCCCTGTAAATTAAGATTAATTTACAGATCTGTCAGGAGAAAGAATTAAATACATTTGAAGGGAAATTAGGAATTTTTTAGACTGTTTTCACATGTCAAAAGCCAAGGTTTGGATCACAATATTTAGATCTTAAATGGTTTATATAATCCTGAGGAAATGCCAACCCAGTCCTGAACCTGTCCCTGTAAGGGTGGGCATTTATCATATAATTTATCATTTAGGGTGAGAAATTTCTTATAAGGATTTTGATTTATCCGTTCTCACCATAAATTTTAACTAATGCCATTTAAAAACGCCCTCAAAACTGTCCGTATTGTTGGGATTGTTAGTTTAATCTCCACTGTTTGATTAATGACAGCATTAATAAATATAAAATTTTAAAATATGATTAAATGTAGTTACTGTGTGTAGTTTTATGTGACTGGTCTCTTAAAGAAGCACATTACACTTTGGTAATTTTTTCAAGAGCAATATTTGTGCTTGAGGGGCTATGATTGCTGTGCCATGCAGTCACAGTCATACAGTTACCTAAAAAAAAAAATAAAAAAAATAGTAATAGTTCTTATTGTCGCTTATCGTTATCGCAACAGTACCACAAAATATCATGATAAAACTTTAAGTCCATATCGCCCACCCCTATGTACCTGGCACTTCACTTTTTATTAGCGGTTCCTGCTCTTCCTCCTGTCCCTCTTCATCCATCTTTCTCCTCCTCCTCACTCCAACTGGCATTATCCTGTCCCTCTTTTACAACTTCACAACCTCAGCTGACATGGTCCTTGTCTGTTGCTTTACGGCAACAATGATCAATTTTATAGAATTTTTGCCAAGAATTCACTGTTAGAACAGAAATACATTATAAAAAAGTGCTAAATACACAGGAAGTGAATTACTGACTATTTGCTTTTTAGTTGAGCTGGTTTAAAAAAAAAAAGAAGAAAAAAGGTATACGTTACTGAAAAAAACAGACAGATTGTCTGGTTTGTTTATTCAGATTTCTTATTTACTTTGAACACAGTCTTTCCATTAAAATGTCTTCTTTTGCAAGAAAAGGGCATCTTTTTCTGGTCAGCCAGTATGAACTGATTTTAATTGATAATCTGATCAGGTTACCAGGTTATCATTCACTGAGCAACAGCAGGAAGTCCTTACGTTTTGTGAATAGTCTGGAATAGCTGCTGGCCCTCCACAGAAACCCCAGCACTGATTGCATAGGCTTGGGACAGCTTGTCTTCCTTTTCTGTCCGTGCTCGATTGGCAAGCTGTAAAAAAAAGAAATACAGTGAGCTCTACTCAGAATCCGATATTTCTATTTCACCGTTTGTAGCTGAAGACTGAAGCAGGAACTGCGTGAAACAGTTAGGAAATGAAATTGTAACTGAAATGTTGCGAATAAAGAACCTTTAACATTGTTTTTTTCATATCCAAAGATTAATCTTTTGCTCATTTCAGCTAACCAGAAAAATTAGGAAACTACTCATCAAAATGAAGCAGCTTTATTCAAACCAAATTTGTACTTTTTGACTTCCAAAACTGTTGTTGCACTTTGTTTATGTTAAGCAAGCAGCATTTGCACTGGACTCTAAATAAAGCACATTTAAAACGGCTTTCGTCTTGTGAAACGATTCCATGTGTTTGAATGACCAAATGAGCAAAGCAGCTTTTCACACAGTGGTGTAAAAATTTATTATGATTGAAACAAATGTACTGAATTTATTTACTCGGCACCTGCAAACTACAGTTATTTGTGAGAAGGTGGTTAGAAAACAAGGTTGTTAAATGCTTACAAGAATCACCAAAATACAACAGTACTTTTAGAAGTCAGTGATGAGGTGATTCAGACAAGCTTTCTGTTTTTTAACCAACTAACAGATTTCTACCAGCAGATTTTAAATTAAAAACAGAAAGAAGATTAGTTTGGAAACTTCTGGTGATAAAACTGAACATGTTTCTGTGTACAAATCATTTCTAATGAGGATCCAAGTTCCTTTAAAAATCAGAAGAAACATTTAATAAATCCTACTGACAATCTAGGCATAAACCATTACCAATCTGATGGCCTTACCTTGCTAACATTCAGTGATGCTAGAGGAGGTGGAGTCTCAGTACGGTCATGTATTATGTCCACCTTAGATACATAGGCTAAGTTGATCAGGATTACGTCGTTGAGGTTCGGCTTACCACTGGAGGAAGCACATTCTTAAGGGGGAGACGGGTTAAGGCAGAATATTTCAAAGCAGGGACTTGGAAAAAAAATTACAACTCTCAGCTGAGCAACAAAGAACTTCAACACCATAGAGACAGAGAAGCTTGTGATGCAGAGCGCCGAGGCTAACACAGTGTCAGTGAAAGGTTGTGCCAGTTACAGCATGTGCCTACTAAAGGCATTATTCAGTTCAGGAAATGTTTTAAACATGATCTACAAGCAAACCTGAAACATGGTCAAAACTACAAACCAAACAAATAACGGATGATATTTTAATATTGGTGTGTCCAAAATGAAGTCTTTGGAGGGAAGTTTAGAAAGAACAGTTTAGAGTAGTGTTTCCCCAACACTGGTCCTCAAGGCACACTGCCCTGCATGTTTTAGGTATGTCCTTGCTTCAGTCCAACTGATTTCAATTGGTAACTGATTAGCAGGTGTTTGTTGAACTGCAATCAGTTGAATCAGACACATTAGGGGCTTGCACAAGCAGGGACCCCTCTACAACATGCAGGGCAGTGTGCCTTGAGGACCAGGGTTGGGAAACACTGGTTTAGAGCACTATATTTTGATTCTGGTGAGAGGAATTTAAACTCCACATGCTGGTAATATATTTAGTCTGTTTGAGTTGCCGCAATACCACAAAGAGTTGGGAACTTCATAAAGGCAGATGAAAATTTATATGCAGGGAATATTTGCATCCCCTGCATATAAATGTAGCTCCTTCATTTGAATCAGTTTGTGTCAACCACAGCTGATATATTAACATCAGCCTTAAGAAAAAGAAAGTCAAACTGAGAAGTCTGAGCAAGATCACAGAAGACAAACAGGCAGAATGTGTCAGACACTGACACAATCTCTCTGATATAGCTTATTGATAAAATGCATCTACAAGGTTCTTATTAATGTCAAAAAGAAAAAAAATCTCTGCACAGCTGAACAAAGCGTTCCTTTATGGAGCCACATAACACCCATTGAAGGGAATCAGGGCCCCAACAGTCATCAGAGCCCATCAGGATTCAACATGGTCCATAAATGGGCCCAGCTTGAATCTGTGTGGCTGCTGCATTCAGAAAACTTAGGCAATTCAGACATGGAAGTCTGGAAAAACTGCCTGTTCAAAGTAAAATGCATCACCAAGAAGTGTGTCATCCAACTGTGTGGTCCACATTTCCATGAAACAAATGATACGAAACATGACCTGTATCAGCACAAGATGGTTTTTAGAAGAACAAATTGGGGGCTTAAGATTTCTGCAGCACCTTCGACACACAGCACAGGCAGGGAGGAGGAGAGAGGACAGTACAAACACAGGAAGCATCAAAAACAATGGTGGATGCTCCTGGCTACTGCAGAAAAAACTTTCATGAGGATCAGCGACTGACAACCAGCAAAAATGCTAGCATTGTGGCATTAGCACAAATGAATAAAGTATGAAATAATTAGGATGTTTAATCAAAAAGTGCAATGTCTGTGAAGTGTTAAATTGGTGTTTAGCTAGCTCTGCTATTAAATCACAAATTAAATGTTCCTTCTAATTCTTTACAATGTAATATTTCTATATTGGCCACCTCTTAAAACATTCAATTGTGCTACATTTAAACTTTAAATTTAGAAAACTTTTTGATGAAAATACTATAACCTTTATGCCTTGTTAAAAGAAAATGGATCGATAAAACTACAATTACTGGTTCATCCAGCTATCGGTTGCATTTTCCTTATGTTTTAATTTCTTTTTATGAAGTCCCCACAACTCCCTGTGAGCTTCAGCTTCTTAGTGATAAAAATATATATGAACTCGGCATCAAGGGATTTGACAGTCTAATTGGCTAAATATATTATTGGCATGCAGAGATTGAAAGCAAGGCACAGTAAATAATATGGTGAAACAAATATGTCCTCCGAACAGGAATATTTAACACACTGATAAGGCAAAAACAATTGCAATTTAATGTACTGGGCATCTCTACAGCCAACCAAATATCTACTGCAACACTGCACACACTGATATATTAAGGATGAGAATCTATTTTAACATTTGTTACCATAAAAGTAAATAATTGAGACAAGAATCTGTCATCTTCAAATAATAAAGATAGACTAATAATGTTTGCAAAGCCCCAAAACTTGGGCCTGACTAGTTTTTCAGCTTTTCTATGAGCTCATTAATGTGCTTACATTTCCAAAAATATACGTCTTAATTCAGCTGGGTACAGCTAATATTTTTACTAACAAGATTCAAGCGATAGAAAATAAATAAACGGAAGAAATTGGACGGTATTTCCAACAGGAGCGAAGATGCAACTCAGCGTTTACTGGCAAACGCCCTCTGCTAAACTCATTCATTCATTGTCAGGCTGGACACGTTCACGTTAACCTCGTTAATAAGTTACGGTATTTAAAAACAATAACAACAACAACAAAAACACACATGTAAATGCATTTCAAAAGAATATGAATGAATCTCATGACTCATTCAGCAACTCTCATGCAAGACTCATGAGGGAATGAAGATAGGCAAGTTCACAGGCTAAGGTTCATGGTAGTGATTAGTTCAAGATGTTCCCACGATTAGTTGTAGCATAGTTCACCCAGAAACCCAAGATTGTGGTGACACCTCAAGACTAAAACTAAACCAATAGAGCCAAGAATCCCCAAAACCGCTATGGAGCTACAGGGCGGTTTGGGAGTATCTGGGTTTGACCGAAACTTAGCATGTTAGCCCAGTTAGCAGCAGCTTCCATGTAGCGTGGATGGAGGAAAGGACAGTGAAACTCATAAACGGACTCCTGAAAATGGCTGTTTGCATCCCCGACGATGGGAGTGGGTAACTGAGAGAAATAAACGCGTGGACACCTGTCAGAACAGGGTGTGCTGTGTGTCAGTTAGCCCGCTAACTAGCATCGGTTGAGAGCCATGATGCCTTACCAGGGTTCGCTGCCAGATAGTGATCCATGTTGAGGGCAGGCAATACAATGAGTGAATTCAAAACACATGCACGTCCGGGCAGGTTATTTAGCACAAAAAAACCAAAAATAACAACAATAGACTCGTTAGAAGATAACAAGAGAACAGGTGGGTAGTTTGTATAAAATAATCTAAAACGAACAAAGATGTGTAACTCAGCCAAGACCAATTACGCCTGCGCGGATCACTATTTGACATCTTTTCGGTTACCCTACAGGCCCTTGCAGCCAGGCAGGCCAGCCAACCAGCCGTCAGCGGCGCCGAACAAACAAAGGATACTCAAGGTTAACATCTTGGACTGGTAGTCAAACGCGACCACTTCTCCCTGTAGCTGTTGGCCCAAACAGGTGAGGCAAGAGACATGGCTCCCGACACTGAAATACTCCCCCGGTCCAGGAGCCGCCATCTTCTCCGCCAGGAAACCGGAGCGCTTGCTTTACGTAAGGCAACGTGATGTCGTAGGAGGACGAAATCTGGGCGTGTCGTCGTACGTCAGATTTACGGTCATGGAGGAGGTCGGGAGGGAGAGGAGAGGAGAGGGGGGTAAATATGATTGTTGGAGTTAAAGCAAAATATCTTTATCCAGCTTTTACAAACGAAAACGGTAGAAAAAAAAGAAACAGATTCCATACCCTTCCAATTTAAGCAGAAATAAAATATTTAGACTTGCAACATAACATTGTGCTTATTGAGCTGTTGAGACATGTGTGTCAAAAGTTAAGCTAAAACAGTGCAATAACAACGTTTCTGATATTTACTTAAAAAGTCATTTTGAAAAAGAACATGATTTAAAGCTTTCAAAAAGAAAAAAGATGACATGCACCAATCAGCAGTCATGTCAGTAACGCTACTGACCACTTTTTTCTTTTTCAGTAAAAAAGATCACTCTTTTTAGTAACGAGTGATCTAACGCGTTACTATTTCAAATCAGTAATCACATTAAAGTCACCCGCCCAAATCACTGTGCGTTACTATTTTCTTTTGTAATGTAATTTTATTTCCTGTGTTCTGACTATCTGAACACAGGAAATGTTCAGATAGTTTCCTATCTGAACATTTCAGATAGGAAATCTGAAATGTTTTCCTATCTGAAAAGGTAGCACGGATAATTCATCCGTCCTACCTTGTGGTAATGCGCATGCGCACATCGACGCTACGTCACATGGGCTCTTCGCACGTACGGCGTTAACGTCACATCCGCATGAGCAAATGTGGCTTTTTGTTCCCGCTTTGAGTTTCCACGACAGCTAGAAAAGACAAAGTCGCATTTCAGACGCAAATAAAGCAATACCTTGAGCATTTTTGTCTTCCTAATATAATGGGCTTTTAAGTTTTCATTAATTTCCAAGCGATCCTGAATTAATCTTAGCTTTAACTGGTCGCTACCAGTTAAAGCTGAGGCTCACTTCACTCCGGATCAGCTTCTTCAGCTTAAAGAAGAAGGTAAATAAAGGAGCCGTCCCGGTGTCATTTCCATGGAATCACTTCTGCATTTAGCCTGAAAGAGCAAGTGTATGGGAACGAGTGAGCAGACCAGAACCAGACAGCCGAGAAACTGATCCGCCTGTAAACACCATCCTATTTGAGCTCTTCACAAAAAGCATGCAAAGATAATAAAACGAAATAACACGGAGACCTTAAGGAACACGGACATATTTTTCTAAAAGCAACAACTTTGAATCTGAACAGTCAGCTGTACTCGAACTCTGATATCAATGCTGCCCTACTTTTAAGCTATGGGGTTTGTTGTGCTTCCTCATGCTTCGGAAGCAAAATGCCCAAACCGTAATCTCCCTGTTACTCGGTCTCTGTTTGACACTAATGACAATAAACACACATAATACACTTGAAAATAAGTACAAAATAAGGTAAAAACATTGTCCGTTAGAATGGATTAAAATGTTTAGATACTTAAATAGCACATTTTTATAAGAAAAATGTCTGAGAATATTGCCTACTAGCATAAGCTAAAGTTAATGTTAGCCACAACGTTTAAAGAAAGTAAAACTCACCTTCGTATTTGTGAATGTATAACGAGGCGTACATATTAAAACCTCTCCTCAGCTTACTTATTAGAGCTTCGGATCGATGTACATCATTAATTGTTACCTTGGTCAAGCCCTGCAAGCACCTAGTATAAAATGCCATTTTCAATAGACCGGAAATGACCGAGCCGCTTTTTCCCAAAAGCAGAAGCTGACTGCAAAGATCAATTTATCAGTCACTGGACTTTAAACCAGGGGTATCAAACTCCAGTCCTCAAGGGCCGCTGTCTTGCAGTTTTTAGATGTGCCACAGGTACAAAACACTGGAATGAAATTGCTTAATTACCTTCTTGTGTAGATAAGTTCTCCAGCGCCTTGCTAATGACCTACCTATTCTATTCAGGTGTGGTGAAGCAGAGGCACATTTTGAGGACTGGAGTTTGACTGATGTGCCATACATCCTACCTGAGCACTAGCACCGACAGACAGACATAGATATCTATCCGGACTATAGTAGGAAAGTCTGACTAGAAGCAGCTTTGCGCATGCGTGATTCATTTCCAACGTGGACACAGAATGTGGTTCAGTTCAGCTCAATTCAAATTTATTTAATAAAAGACAGCACATTGAATAATGCTACATGTGGGGGAACTGTTGTTTTGAACATAGATTTACTAGCCTATGCACAAAATTCATTTCTTGGTTGTACCTTAATTTAAAAACAGTAATATCAGAAGTTAAAAATTTCTGTCATATACACAGACACCTATCTTGAATTTCCTCGACTATACACAAGAAAAACATAAACATGTACAGCATATAAGAATGCATATCAGAGAAAGTTAATTCTCCATAACAATGTAGGTCAGTATAAATCAGTTTTCACGTATTTGATTTTGTTTTAGCCAATGTTTCATCTGGGAATCGAAAACTCTAAGATCAGTTTCCATTTTTATTCCTGAAGGTGGGGTCTCTGTGTGCAGGAGAGGTTTTCTGAATCAGGTTACTCTGGGACTGACCTCCTGTCTGAGCTCGGGGGAAGTGTGAGGGGCTCACGGTAGCGTGGGAATTCTGGCTATTTTTAGAGGACCGGCTCTTTTGGCTCGGATCACTAAAAACAGTCGGTTCTTTCGGCTCCAAAGCGGCTCTTCAGATTTTTTTTGTTCCTTAATTTATTATCCAACAGAAAAAATGTTGCAAAATTAATGAGAGCTCATAGTCGGAAATGACTATATTCAACAGAGTAAAGTGAAATGTGCATTTTGAGTTTTAAAATACCATACGAGTCTGTTATTTGGCTTTTGATGATTACATTTACAGATTTACCAGCGGGAAATTGATGGAACGGGAGCTTTTAATTCGGAAATCTTCCCATTTTGACTGAAACTTGTGTTTGTATTGACCCAGCAATCAAAAAACATGCTTCTTTTACATGGCAGTTTACTGCTCTAATGTAATGGGTTTTGAATGCTTTATTCTCAGAAAAACACACCAGCAATAAATCTCAGGCTCTGAAAGGAGTGAAGGGATTATTTAAATCCACAAGGGGGCGTCCTGAGCTGTCTTCCACTAAAGACTGAGCATGAAAGAGAATTAAACCCAACCATAGATATTGTTTTAGTATAATGTAGAAAACATATGACATTAGTTACACACAGGAAATCTACAGTTTAACACTATTTGTGGTTTATGATGGTATAAAAATATAATAAATAAGCTTTTTGCTTGCTTATATTTTGTATTGTTCAATGGACTGAGAGACTGCTACTTTTCCCCCTCCATGTATAGGAAGTACTGTTGCCATGACGCTATCCTGACATAATTCAGGATAACAGCCGACAGCTGACAGAAAGTTCTTAGGGGGTGTAGCCACACTGAGCTGTTGTCTTGCATGTTAATACACAATTTGATCACCATGTTGTTTTATGCAACCTCTGCAAATGATCAGTTCAGCTTTACTGAATTTTAAATTCAGTTGATTTTTTTTTTTTCAAAATACATTAGAGAAAATTAGAAAGTAGAAGAAAATTCTGTTTTTATTTAGCAATTTTACAACTTTCTTTAAGTAAATGGTTCATAGTTAAGTAAGGGACTTGAAAGATAATAAATATGGTTGAAATTAGATAATTATTTGACAGAAAAATGGATCTGACTTGTGGTTTTGATGAAGGTCGAGCGTCTTTGTTTCTGCAGAGATCAGATCACAGTTGAAGTTGGTAATAATCTGCACAGCTCTGGATTCTGACCAGTAAATAAAGTTTATTTAGTTCAGAAACATCAAAACGTCAAGAAGTTCGTGATTTACATTTAAATTAAATCCAAGCTGAACATTTAATTAAGATCTGTTGACTTCTAGTTGCATAAATAACAGTGTTGAGTCGTTGACTTTGCAGCAGTCCCTCATACAGGGTATGCATGTGGCGACAGTGGAGAAGAAGAACCAGTTCCAGTGTTAAGTGTTCATTAGAATTTAAAGTTTGAGAATGAAGAGGACTTCTTCCCTTAGGTCCTCCACTCAGTAGCATCTTTCTTTTCAGTTGGGTTTTTATTTTCCATCACAACATGGTAAACATTGATGAAAATAATTTCTGATTTCTTATTTCTCCTGTTTTATTTGTGTCTGAGCAGGGAGAGTTCATCAGGTGTCCACCAGCAGCTTGATGGAATCGGACTCCGGTACCATCAGCAATGAGCCGAACAGGTCGGCGTTGTGTCGCTACAACTTGCTTCTTTGAGGCTCCATTGGTGGAGGAGATTTGAGATCAAACAGCCTGAAAACGGCCTCACCTGTTGAGTTTGAGTCGCTACATCACATTGAGCCGATGGACACTGGAAGAGTAGAGATGCAGCGAGCTTCTCCTGCTGGGCAGATCTGAGAGAAGAAAATGAGCATCCTTGTCTTGTCTCTATGCTGTAACTGCGAAGTAATTTCCCTGCTGGGATAAATAAAGTACTTCTATTCTATTCTATTCTATTCTATCCTGGTTGCCTTCATTCATCAATTCCTGGTTCCTTCCATCGTGGTTCCCACTCTCCATCCATCTTGGTTCTATTCATCCGTCCGTCCATCCATCCATACATACATCCGTCCAATCAACCTGGTTTCCTTCCATTCCTGGGAATTACGTGAACATTTTGATTTCTTTACAGGGACGTTCTCACAATCTCTTAAAATAAAAATGAATAAAACCAGAAAATCCTTGGAGTTTGTTTTTGAATGTGGAGATTCGACATGAAGATTCCTTTGAGATGACAAAGAAAGAGACAATATTAAACATCGGGGACAATGTTATCCCCAATGTTATCTCAAATGTTTAAAGTTGTCCAGGAAGTTTAATGCATTATCCTTGATAGAATAAAAAATCGGGGACAAAGTTAAATATCCTGGATATTAAATGCTAAACATCAGAGATAAAGTTAAACATCCCGGATGGCATTAAACAGCCACGATAACACTGAATGTTAAACATCAGACATAACAATAACCATTGGTGGCTAAGGCTTAACATTGGGGCAAATTTATTTTCACACAATTTATTAATTTGATTTCAAGTCTGCAAATCTTGGAACCTTAAAGTGTTTTTAATTTAAAAAAAAAAAAAAAAAGCAATTAAGTATTGGCAAAGCTCAATGTAATTTTCACAGATGGTGGAATATTGTCAGCAGCTGCTGAAAGTTACTTTTAATGTAACTTAGTTACTCTCCAAATCAAGTAATCAGTAATCTGAGTTACTTTTTCAAGGAATAATCAGTAATCCGATTAAAGTTACTTTTTCAAAGTAACTATGCCATCACTGCCAATCAGATGGTGAAATAGGCCAATTCTCACTTGAATGGATAAGAACTTTGATTAGCAGACCAAATTCCCAGAAATCGGATTTATTTATTTGAATTGTTACCAAGTGTTAGATGTTTAACTACATCCAGTTTGGCTCTATCATCTAAGTGGCCTGTACTCCCTTTTCTAGCTTGATTTTTTTTTTTTTTTAAATCTAATTGTTTGGGTTATAACAATTATTTGATTTTGCATAACTAATTATGCATAATTAGGATGTAATTTTGTAGAAGTTCAATTTTACTTTAATTCACATAGAGAAGCAAGTATTTTTCAAAAGAGTCGCATCGGCCAATATATAACTGTTAAAGAATTTGACGCCTTATAACAAACCATCATAACGTTTATGCCGTTTCTTCACGTTGGCTCGCACAGCCAGTCATGTTGGCTCGGGCACGAACGACACATCCGGAGGATTTCAATTTCAGTCATTATTTCTACCGATCTAATATACTTTAAAAGACGCCGTAGAAATGGAGGCGATACACACCAAGGGTATTTGGATGGCAGAATATCTGCAGCAGCAGACAAAGAACTTAGAGCAGTTCTGGCTCACCATCACTCACTTTGGAGATCCCCAAGTAGGATTTCTGTTCGTATTCCCTTTAACTTATTTTGTGTGTAATCGATTGGGAGTTGCGGTGCTGTGGGTCTCAGCGCTGTCGGAGTGGTTGAACCTGATGCTTAAATGGTAAGACCGTGGAAACAGGTAAAATAACAAAATGTTGTTTTTGATTTACAGCTACAGTTACGTGGATATGTAGGATCTGAATTTCGTCTTGTACAACAATCGGCATAACTTATTTCTCTACTCTCACGTATGTCTCCACATTTTGGTTAACAAAATTTGAGATTCTCTTGTATTTTACTTTAGTAAGACGTTGTAGCTTCCGGGCAACACCGCAGTTCCTACTCTATATGTTGTCCGTGGAGGAACAGACTGTAGTGGAACCATAAACATAGGAGAACAGACTCCACCAGAGTCCTTGAACGACACTTGACGCCACGTACGTACGGCAAGTACGTCAGTGTCGACTCCATGTTGTGATTGGCATTTGGTTGAGACACACGCAATTCTCCTTGCAATTCATTTTCAATAGCTGTTGATATTGTACAAAATAAATATTTTAAAAACAAACAAAAAAGTATCAAGTGGCTGGAATAAAAACAACAGCTAAATACATTTAAAATAATAGTTGTGCAAGCTAATATTTAGTGGGGTTTAGATTGATTATTCTTGTAGCAACTCTGAAAGCTTTTGTTTTCCAGTTTTTTTTAACTGAATGAAAACAAACATTTAAGTGGAACTCTAGAATCCTTAAAAACTTGAGATAATAAAAAAAAAAATCTCAACTTTTGTATGTAGACGTTAACTAGATGTGGCTTTGTAACTCTTTTTGGACTAAAAGAGGCCAGTTGTTTTGTTTCATGTCTGTTCTCGATCAACCATAAATCCCAATGGATTTCTGGTTTTCATTGTCCTTTTGACCTCTCCAAGGGTGCTGTTTGGAGAAAGGCCATTCTGGTGGGTTGGTGAATGTCAACTATTTGTCAACACAAAGCCCAACATCTCCCAGTTTCCATGCACCTGTGAAACTGGCCCAGGTGAGGCAAAAACGAAACACACCCAAATCATATTCATCACCCTTCATTCGGAGTTCAGAGTTCCAGATTTGGTGTTCGTTTCTCAGGCAGTCCATCAGGACACTCGATGGTGACTGCTGCAGTCTGGTGGGTTGTGGTGCCCCCTCTCAGCTCCTTTCTGCACTCCCACACTCACTGGTAAACAAAATGAACGAAGTATGTTCGAAAGGAAAAGTAAGCACGAAAGTCTTAATTAGTTTTCTCTTTTCTTGTCCACAGTTGGGTTATATCAGCTGCTCCCTATCTGATTTACGGGCTGCTGCTGGGTGCCGTTGGAATATCCAGGATCTTTATCCTTGCTCATTTTCCTCACCAGGTTGTTACTGGTATCATTGCAGGTCTGAATACAGAATTATTACACATGTTTGATATATTTACAGCAATGCCGTCTGCCTATGATGTAGAAACCCTACAATTAAAGGCATTTAGATTGATTTATTTACATCTTCCTTACTCTGGCCTCATTAATAATAACACAGTGTTAAAATGTGGAGTTTGAATCAATTTCCAAGTCTGGATAAGTTTAGGATCAATGAGAATTGAGTGTGAAATAAATCGTTTTTATTTGACCTTTGATTTGCCACAACCATACTTTTTTTTTTGTTGCCAAATCTGACAATTTTGGTGTTTGATTTCTTGACATATAAATCCAATCCAATTTTTTTTAGCTATGAAATCCCTATTTCATAGCTAAAATTCCTATTTTAGCTTTTAGATACCAAGATAAAAGTTTTAAACCAACAACATGTTTAAAAGAAATGTCAATTTAAAAAAAAGTCTTGACTGTTTTTTTTACTGGTCTTTTTTTAATGGCTACTTCAGGGTGTTAATATTACTTATAGTGAGAAGAAACATGTAGGTACAATTAAAAGAAACTTTAAAATGTTAATCTAGCAGCAAAATATGAATAGTTTTGGTCTTAACCACAGATAATAATGGCTGTAGGCAGGAAGGATCTTCAGTGCTGGTCTGCATTACAGAGGTTCTGAAGAAGCCTCTGACTCAAGACACTTTGTTATTTAATTATAATCCCATGAAGATGATTCTTAGGTATTTCCATCATATTCTTCATTCTTCCTGTACAGCCACATGTAGTGGGGAAGTTATCAACAATGTTTTATTTCTGATTACAAAAGTCAACTAATTCCACTGAATTATTTCGAATGTTATAAACAATGCTTGAAAACTGATTATGTAAGAGCATGGAAAATGTATAGAAACCCTAGAAGGATCTGAATTTCTCTTTAAGAATCTGAAAACACTGACAGAGGTTATTGTTAATTATTTTTCATACCTATTTGAACTGATTGCTTCCAGGTATCTTTCTGGGGATTTTTCTTGTCCGTAGAGTGCCAGAAGGGCGCCCCCTATTGTTCTTTGTGAGCTTCAGTGCAGGAATGCTGTTCAGTGCTCTGATTCTGAATGCTGGCCTGCAGCTGGTTGGCATTGACCTCTTCTGGTGAGGATGTTAAGCTGATGGAAGATAAATCAATGCTTCTACGAGTGGCATCCTGTCTCATGTGGTTTTATTTTGCTTATTTTAAAGGACTGTCGCTTTGGCAAAGAAATGGTGCAGCCGTGCTGATTGGATCCGCTTGGACACAGTCCCATTGTCCTCCCTGGCCCGGGACTGCGGGACCCTTCTTGGACTGGGGCTGGCCCAGTACTGGAAGCAAGGCGGACTGTCGTTCAATCACCGCGCTCTTTCCCTGGCTGTGTCATCCATTGGGCTTTACCTCATGTACATCCTGCCGTTCCCTGACAAATCACAAGGCCTCTTTTACTGCTTGGTCTTCGTCAAATTCACCCTGGTGCCTCTGATTGTCATGGTGGTCAGTCCTGGGCTGGTTCACTTTTTCACACGCAAAATGAAAAAGGATTAGAGAGGCACTTCTTCACACAAGTCCAAGTTGTCTTGTCTTGAGTCTTTTACTCTTCTTACTTCTGAATGTTTCAACTCTAAATGTTATATTTCAGATATACATCTCTATTTAATGGTGTTAAACAGGAACCAAAAATTTATGGTCATTTCTTTTTATAAGTGACGTGATCAAGTCACTTATTTTTAGTTTGTCAAAATATTTGTATCTTTGACAATGCACTTTAGCAATTTTCTGGAGCTAATTGTGGGACCTTTTTGTTCATCTGTTTCTGGAACAAAAACAGAAATATTTCCAAAAGTAGCATTGTCTCTTCTGCAGTGAACAGCAACGGGAGGAGGAACTAATGTATGTACTCTGGCATCTCATTAAAAGTAGTTCAATTTGTAGGAAATGTTTCATGGATAGTTTGAGGTTTCAAGACCATTACGTTTGAAAACCTCAGTATCCTTTAATGCAGCTTACGCTGGCCCGTGCATATAAGGCGACTTAAGGTTGTGTCAAATTGTTTAAAGTTAACAGCACTTTCACACATACCAGATGTGTCAAACGTTAGATTTCAATCACTTATTTTTTTTTTACAGGCCCAGGTGTAAAGATATTGGTGGCCCAGGTGGTCGAGATATTGAGTCTATGCTATTTTAAACTGTAGTTTTTTAGAGTCATTTACTTTTGCAGCAAAAGGGAAAAAAAATATACAAAAACAAAACTATTTTACTGTGCAGTTGGACACCTGTTTTTTTATGCTTCCTTTCTGGACTATTTAGTTAAATCCTTTGAAGAGCCAACTAAAAAACATTCCTTGCCTGTCAAATTTCTACATATTCATAAAGTAGCTAATTAATCCAGATCCACAAAGTCTTAACACTTAAATCTTTCTTGATAGGAAAATTTATTTTTGAATTGAGGAAACATGTCAATGTTATTCAAATTTATTGAGATGTACTAATATTTTTGTTTCTACAAATTAAAAATTCTATTTTAAGAGCCCTAAGAGGATTGAGTCCAGATTTTTTTTTTGCTAGGGTATGGAAAGAAAGAATTGCTAACATTGTGCAAAATCTTGGTTTCATGTTGTTTCATGAGTTTGATACTCTATCACATACAGATTAACATCTTTTTACCATATCTATGCAATCGACAAGTCAAAAAAATAAATGACTGACATGCATGATGTGTTTCAGTTTATAACCATTTATAAATATGTTCTTTTTTTAATACATAGTTTGGACTGTACATGTTACAATCAGTTATCATGAGATAAAAACACATTCTTTTTTAACATTTTTAATGAAACTTTATCACAGCGATCTGAAAGCTCACATTTACAGACAAGAGAACTCTGCTCAGCAAGCAAATACGTTAAAAACTAAAATAAAGGAAATCTTTTACTCGTCTGGTGAGGCTGAAGGAGAATGATGACAGTTCGGGGACAGCAGTAGTCTCCTTATCTTAATCCCGACACCGTATCACACACTGCTATACATGTTTCTGCTGGAGCTTCATGGAAAGAATAGAACATGCATCGGACTATTTACAGCAAACCAATATACACGTACAGCTCGAACTCGAACGCCCTTGGACTCCCACAACTGAACAAGTCCTGTTTAAGTTAGGTATGATACAGTTTGACCTTCATTTCTCTGGTAGCTGTTAAAACAGGAGACGAGGAGGAAATCTCTCTGTTGATCATCTTTATCTGACATCACAAAGTAAAAAGCTACAGACAAAAAGCCTATAACTTTTGTCAAATATAACAAGAACTTGACTATTTTTGTTATTCCACATTACGATGACTCCAAATATGGAGTTTCTGGAGAAAATACCAAGCTTTATTATTATTATTCTATAATTCTATTCTCTTTCAGCAGATTTATATTATTTCCAACATTTGTGCATTTAAGAAGCATTTCTAACATAGACTTTTTTTTGTTGTTTGGAACAAGGTGAAACATGATTTGGCCTTTAAAAAACAAAACGAACCCACAAATCCGAGCCGGACCGAGCGCAGTATCTAAACCACTATATACAGCTTGTGCTAGAAAGTCTATACATCCTCGCCAGTTTTAAAAACGTCGTTCTCTCCTCATACCATCACTCACCACCAAGCTGAAAAATTATACAGTAATGGAATCTATGACAGTCTGGCCGCATCGGACGCAGACCCACGCTCTCCAAATTCACCAAGCGCAACAACCAAAGTAGATAAAATATATAAAGTGCACCCTTAGTTCAAAATGTAAGACGTATTCATAGGGCAGAACTGGCTGGGGAGAAAAAATTATGAAAATAATAAAGCAGAAGAGGGAGAAATGGGTAAGGAGATGCATTTGCTTGCTTGTAACCTTTGAGCACTAACCCGTCACTATTTCAAAGGAGGGACAGAACCAAACTTCAATGGTACTTTCGATGTTAAACTTAGTTAACCAGTTAGTTACTTATCGCTTACTCAGACAAAACTGTTTTATTGCAATCAAAGCTGACTTCTGTTATGTAATTCCAACAATTAGAGCCACTAATTAATAACAAATAGCTAACACACTGCAGCCAAATCGCTCAGTAGATATATAATGACTCTTTAGAAAAGTCTGGTTTTAATTACGTTAAAAAATGTCTCTTTTCAAAACATTTCCTGCGTATAATGCCACATGTCCCTGCTCTACTGAACAGAAAAATAAACTAATCTGTTTGGAAATAAAAAACCTAAAAAAAAATCCTGGTGTCATAAGTGTGTTCAGCTTTAGACAAATGCTTTCTTGGACTCTTCAATTTCAGCATTCAGTGTTATTGAATTCACTTCCACAATCAATTATGTTGAATTTAACATTTGGATCCTTTAGCTAATCTATAAAAGGATCTCACTGTACAAAATTTTCCCTGACCCTGGCAGAAACAAAGTAAATTGAGTATCATCTTGGGGAAACAACTATCTAAATTTATTTACATTTTACTCCAAAATGTATAAAAAATTATTAAGGTCCTTTTAGATTAGCAAGGGAAAACATTTCTATATAGGCAATAAAGCAAATAAAGTCTTTTTATAATTGCTCAGCAGCTTTTTGCATGTTTCCACTGGCATCTTCATGGCTTATCTTTGGTGATGTGCAACTGCTTTGAGGTTGGAAGGTTCTCTTTGCAATCACCCTAATGCTTAGCTCACTCCATTAGATACAAGTTGGGATTCTGGCTGGGCCACTCCAAAATGTTACTACTTCCAGTCTGAAAAAAAATGGTAAAATCAAGAGATGACTTTAAACATTAGAGCCATTGGCAAAACATTTTATTTTAATGGAAAAATAGAAAAAAAAAACCCTCAGGTTTTGGGCCACATCCTTTGCTAGGGTGTTGCTTCTCTTAAGAAGGAAATGCTTTGAGAATGTGGGTGAAATTATAAATCAGTCAATTGTGACCTCAAATCTTCAGATATCTGGTAGCTAAAATGAAGACACATTCCAATTTTCAATATCAAAGTGAGTCCAAAGAAAAAGGATGACTTCACCTGATGAAAAGTAAAGTTTTGGAACGGCTGAGCCAGAATCCAAAACTAAATCAGACATAAAATCTTAAGAGAGCTGTGGACCAGGGATGTCCTCACAATCTGACAGATTTAGAGAACTTTTAGAATGGACTAATACCAAGAATGCTGAACACTGTACAGTCATTAAAAAAAAAAAGATTCTCAAAGAACTACTTTAAAGGTGTTCACACATATGCAACCAGGTTATTGCACCTTTTTATTTAAAAAATTGTCCCTAAAATATATTTAGTTATATATATTTTAGACTTTTTTAAATGACTTCATTATGCAGGAGCTTTGAAAATGGGCTACTTTTTTTTAACGTCACAATATCCAAACCGTTATATAGAGCGGGTGTAGAAATGAATATACATTTCTACACCCGTTGTAACAGTTATGTTGCCAATTAAAAGATCAAATTTAGATTTGTTTTCAGCATGCATAAATCCACACAGAAGTTGCAGCCTGACCATTTTTTGATCATCTGAGTAAGAGTTTTAATTATCAACCTGTTCTAATAAAGTTTCATTTTGGGACATATTATCAATCCTTTGTTTTGTTTCTTTGTGTTAAAAAAAAAAAGCAGAAATGTAAAACATGCGGTCTATACCTGATCATTTAGGCCCCTCCACAAAGGATAAATCAACAACTTCAATCTTAAATAGTTTGCGATTTTAAGCAGTTGCTTGCATCTTTCGAAACAATAATATATCAAAGCTTGCCTGTCCCTCACTTTTCGGCATTGGTCAATTTTTCCACCTCCATATGACTAGCAGTGTGACACAGTAGCAGGGCTAACAGAATAAAATTTAAAATGCAAACTATTCTTTGCTTTATCTTCTATGTACAATATATAACTTAATTATAAATATTGTCATTTTTCTCTAAGTACTGAGTCGTAGAACCTTTTGCTTTTTCGGAGCAATGTACAGTATTGAACAGATAATATTGTAGTACATAGAATAGAGCCTACACAGCAACCTTGGTTAAGAGCACACTTTGAAAGAACTTAAGATGAGCAGAGAGTCCACGAGCAGAGTCTGATGAGGAGCACGGTCACTCTTTCAGTCCCATCTGGGGTGGTCACTTGTGGTCGCGTTGTGCCACTCTAAGTCTTGGAAGTGCACTGGTCAGAGAATGAAATGAGAACTCAGAAACTTTCTGTTGTTCAGCCTGTGTGCAGATTATGATGATGATGAAATGATCATTTCAGTATCAGTTATGTTTTTTTCATATAGGATTGCGTCTAAAAGTCTAAATGTGGTTTTCTCTCTTTGACTGGAGTTGTCTCTTAAGAGTTCTTTTGCATGAGTTTGTCCAGGACACATACACAGATCACATGTCACATTTTTTTTGTTGTTTTTATTTTAGATAAATATTCTTGTTCCACCCTCACTTCTACTGACGCGCCAAGTCCAAACTGTCCACTCACACATTCGACTCCACAAATGGTCTCTTTGGTTTGATGGGGGAGGTGGGGCCTTGGGTCCGGGAGTCACGTGACAGCTGGCGGTACATGTTGTCCTGGTAGGCCTGTGCCACTGGCAGAGTCCTCGCCACCTTCACGTCAGGGTAGGTGGGCACCTGGCTGACCCGTTCCAGAATATCACCAGTGCCACGAGATCCGTTGGCCAGCTTTCCCAGTGAGGAGGGTTGGGTCTGGGAGTAGTAGTCCTCCTCCAACAGGTGTCCATTTTGGGCATTGTTGGTCTTGTTGTAGTAGGCGATGTTGCCCAGAGATGCTGGGGGACTGTAGGTGGAGCCCTGCTGGACTAGCTGCCCAGGGGAGGTCGGGCTAATAGCAGAATCCATGGAGGTCATGGGCCTGGACCGTCCGGGCTGATGCAGGTACTGTTGAGTCCGAGCGGTCTTGTCTATGATCCCCATGAAAGGCGTATTCCTGGAGCGGGTGGTTTCGCCCTGATATAGACCGCCACTCTGAGAGGGAGAGATCGGGGAGATGTCATCACAGGTGCGCTCATATGTGGCTTGCAAGGGGATCTCCATCTGCTGAATAGACGCGGAGGGCCTAAAGGCCTGAGCTATGTTGGAAGTAGACCCAGCTGAGATGTTGTTGCTAGAGGGGGAGAATCGCAAGCCTACACTCTGAGAATGGATGAGGGGCCTTGGGGTGGGCACATGCTGCTTCATCTCAGTAGTATTGGCACTCACGGGACGTCTCACCATGTGGGGGATCTCAGGAGAGCCCAGCTGACAGGGAGGCATGGCGTTTGCACGCTCCAGTACGTGTTCAGAGACTGGGTAGTAGGCTGCAGACTGGCTGCGGCTTATCTGAGGTGTCTGGCTGTAACGGATGCCCCCTGGGCCCCCGCTGCTGGCGCGGTAGGCAGAGGAGGGGCGCTGGGGTAGCTCATCTTTCAACAGGTTTGACTCCATGACCCCTCCTCGGCCGCCGTGCTGACAGAGGGCCCCAGAGCTGAGGCTGGCCTGGACCTGGGGCATGGACCGCCCGTCCAGGGACGGCTGGTACACCAGGCGGCTCTCCACATCCACTGAGCCCCCCTGATAGCGACCGCCAATGGAGTGGCCCATTGGACCACTAAAGCTGTTGCCCAAGACGTTGGGCTGGTTTGTGCGGACGATTTGAGCGATAGATGGTTGGAGGCGAAGACCTTGGGCTTGGTGATGTTGGGAGGCTATCGATGGCTGTGAGGTCAGCTGGAATGAACGCTGGCTGCTCATCTTGGAAAGGGGAGATTTGGGTCGTCCAGGGAGCTGCTCTGTCTGGTAGCGCACCGGAGACCCAGATTGCGATCTGTACAAGCACACACTTTCCAACGGCGGACTAGCTCTGTACTGAGCAGCCCGACGTAAAGGAGAAGGCGGCGGGCTCTGGTGATCCATCCCCTGACCCCCGCTGCCCATCGGAGGTGGGCTGAAGCGGTAGGACTGTTGGTGCACTGGGGAAGTGTGAGGAGGGCTGTGTCGGTAGTGGGAGTTTTGATGAGTTGGAGAGAGAGAGGGCGATGGGGGCTGGTATGACCCTCGAGTTGGGGAGGACATAGAGGAGGAGGTTGGGAGGTATTCATAAGGCTGGCCCATGGGTGAACCCCCAGCTAAATAAATCTGATCCGGGTGTGTGGGGGAGAGAGGTGGGCTTTGTATGATGGGAAGACTTGATGGATTGGTGAGAGATTCTGGAGGAGGTAGTGCCAAAGACATGGCCTCCAGCTCCTGCTCCAAGTAGTCCTCATCCTCAAACAGGTCCTGGACAGGCTCCATGTCCTCCAGGCGGGGCTCAGGTGGAGGGGGAAGAGGCATGGACAGGGACAGGGACAGGGACTCCTCCTCCTCTGGAGGTGGTGTTGGGGGAGGTGAGGGTGGAGGCTCCAACTCCATGTCCTGCTGCTGGTGTTCTTCCTGGTTGAGCTGATGACATTCCTCCTCCACCCTCT
This sequence comes from Xiphophorus hellerii, assembly GCF_003331165.1. Classification (NCBI taxonomy): domain Eukaryota; kingdom Metazoa; phylum Chordata; class Actinopteri; order Cyprinodontiformes; family Poeciliidae; genus Xiphophorus; species Xiphophorus hellerii. The sequence continues at coordinate 13,637,362 of NC_045681.1, forward strand.
GGAGGAGTCGCTGAATTTCTCTGTTATTTGGACATAGTTTTATGGCTTCATTTAGGTCCTCTAAGGCTTCAGGAAATTGTCTGAAAACAAGACAAAAATAAAATTTTTAGAGAAAAGGTCCGCAACACACACAGAGTATGAGTACATCTAAAAAATATAATAAAAGAAAGGAAGATGGTGATGAATATTTTCACTGTTTTCCTTTTTGTACCCGCCAGCGAAATATTTTTTGAGAGCCAATCATTTGAAGTAGTTTTCGAACAACTGATTCAATCACAAGCCAATTAAACAGACGGTAAAATGTTTTAGCTTCAGCTAAATTTTAAAATTGTTTGGTTTTTATTCATACTATTAGCTTTTGGTATCTGCCAATTTTATATTTGTCTTATTAGTTTTACTAAACTTAATTTTATTTCTATTTTGTCATCTATCTACCTGTGATGATTGTTTGTTGTGAAGCACTTTGGTCAGCTGAGGCTGTTGTAAATGTGCTATATAAATAAACTTTGACTTGACTTGACTACAAAGTTAACATATTATAATTTAATATACAATATAACATGCTTTACTTTACAACTGACATAAATTATACTGCAAATAGACAATTCTATGATAATTTTCAACGATAAGTATGGTCTCAGGTCCACACAACGTTACCAATCAATAGTTTTATTAGATGCATAAGTTGTGCCTGAGAGAAAACACTTCAAATGACAGCAACCTTTCATTGGATCTTAGAAGGATGAAGAGAATCATCCTAAAACCTTAGAGAACAGATTGCTGCCTTGTACAGACAAGGCAAAGGATACAAAAAGAGAGCAATGAACCTACATTTTCAGAGAGATACAATGGCACTCTATAGGTAAAGGACAGGAATATGAATTGGAGAAAGAGTGAACTGACTCAGGTGCTAAGAAAGGCAGTGGAGAGTTACAGTGGGTGAACCCATGATCTTCAGAAGGATAAAAAGGAAGTACCTGCTGCTACGTTTGGCACGTGCTCTGGCATAATAGGCCTCATACGATTTTGGTTTCAGTTCAAGTGCCTTGGTAGCAAATTCCTCAGCCATCCCAAAGTCCTGCAAAGATTGAAATGGATAAAAAATGTGATGAACTGCATTAAAAACATGAAATGACTAATACAAAATAACCTTGCATGAGGTTAAATCCCAGTACGTTGACTTTTTTATGCTTTTTATCTCAGTCATTTTGGTACTTCTCCATTAGTCAGAGCAGAGTAATCGCAGACTTACATTCATTTTCCTCCGACATCGGGACAGGTTGAGGAACAGTGATACTTTGAGTTCCCTGAATGTCTTGAGGTCCTCACTAAAGCCTTCACGTGGAAACTTTTTCAGAGCGTATTGGTAACGTTGAGTAGCCTCCTTTACCTTCCCCTTCTGTTGGAAGAAAAAAAACAGTTTTTAACTTCCATCCATACAGTATCATTTTGTGTCCTATCCTATGTTTCTATGCCATGCCATGCCTTACTTTTATTATTATTCAAATTTGTAGAGATACATCTGAAAAACCATTTAAATAAAAAGAATGAAATATACACATTAGACTGAAACGCTTGTTCTCTAACCTTGTAGAAGCTGTCCCCCTCCTCAATGAGCTTGCTGAGTAAGATGATCATGATGTCAGGTTTTGAGGTGGCCATGGCCCACGTGGCTGGACCTGCACAACACAGGACGGAGAGGATAACAGCAAAAACGTGGTGAGAAAGACAGGTAGTTAAATAAAAATCAAAAGGTGTAGGAAGGAAAGTTTAACTAGGAGACGCACCACAAACAACAGTAAGACCACAAGAATCAGTACAACAGTCAAAAATGGGGAATGGAAGAGAGAAAACAGGCAATCAAATGCAGAGGAAAGATAAAACACATCTGCTCTAAAACCTCAATGTGACCTCGCTTTGGAACTTCAGGCTTCAGTCAAAAACTGTTTGCAAATGCTCCATTTTTAATCTAGAAGACAACTCCTGAAAGCAATCACAAACACAGTCCAATCGGTTTTTAAAAAATATTTCATGTCATGTAATGGATCAAACATCTGCAAACAGAACTTGGTTAAAGCAAACTTCTAACAGAATTAGTGATATCATCATTTGGAAATCGTATCTTGTATTTCAGCCACAATAGAGGAGATCCATAAGGGGGCAAATATTTTTACAGCACTGTAAGAGAATGCTGGTTTCCACATGAAAAAAACAAACAAAAAACAAAAAAAAAAAACAACCCAGCGGACGGATTTGTTGCCAACTAGTGTGTGTGTGTTGTATCTGTGCAGAAGCAGCTTTTGACACACACATATACACACACCAACCGATGAAAACTATATAAGAACTTGCACAAGTAGACATGGTGCAGGTGTGGTGAACAACACAAGGCAAGCAGAGTTGATGTGAGAGGGTTCTGTAGATGTTAACTGTCCACTGAGCTGCAGGTTGAAGGAGAAATGCTCCCAAAACAGCCAGGCTGACACAGAAGGAACATCTGAAGGATGACTGTGGGTTTCCATTGCAGTCTACAAACACATGCACATTTGGGAAAATCACTTCCACATAAGCAGTAATGCGTGTTCCTGTCATGCATTTGCGAGGTGAGAGGATATTTCAGCATGATGTTGCAGGCTGGAGGCCGGGCATGCTTTTATGAAACCACTTTGGCGTTAGCATCTACCTCTAGACAATCCCGAGCTCGCCACTGTCACTGCTAATACCTTTTTGCATGTTATTATTTGTCAGTTTGAGACGGATTTTGGTAGCTAAGCTCGCCTGCTGACACTTAGGACCACACAGACAACACAGAGAGAGGAGATAGAGCTGTCAAAATGCCTGGTAGGGTGAGAGGTCGACAGCCTTGGCTTTACCTCGGGGCCGACTGGGAAGCGTCTGACATCCTGGCGCCGGTGAAAGAGGCAGGGAGGGGGTTGGAGTGGAGGCAAGAGTGAGGTGGTAGAGGGTGAGTGGGTGGGGGCGGGATTGCCGGAGAAAAATAGTGGCGTGGGAGTGCAAAAAGAGTAAGAGGAAAGAGAGAGAGCAGGTGGGTGAAAGAGAGGAAGAGGTGGTGGTGGATGTTGTGGAGGAGAGGTGAGAAAAGGAACACAAGCAGCAGTGAGAAGCGAAGGAGGTAAGTGCCTCAGCAAAAAAAAAAAAAAACAGATACTGAAAAGAAACACCGCAGGCGCTAATAACAACCTGTCTCTGAGTAACTGCAGAGGAATGGAGAACGAAGATGTGATTGAGAGAGAAAAGAGCGACAGAGACAAACAGAGGCACTGAGAGAAAATGATAAAAAGAGGAAAGCCAAAAAAAAAAAAAACAGCAGTACAGTTGTATAATAATAATAAAAAGACACATCAGAGCTATAGATAGCTGAGAAGAGGCAGCAGTAAGCAGGGGGTAGAGTCCATGGCTTGTTGCCACAGAATACAGCAAAGAGAAAGATGCATGTAGAGGAAAAACAGGAGGACTTTCATCTATGGATTCACCCTTTGTAACCTTTCCATGCAGCTCATTCTCCAACTGCACAGCAGAATGTTTGACCAAGATGCTACTTCAACTTTTGTTTCATACCCCTTGAACTCTTTCATGTTTTCTCAAGTTTGTCAAATACAAACTTAGTGTATGAGAATTAGATGTGAAAGAGCAACAAATATGAAGTATGTCTCTACTAGTTTTATACATCTAAAGAATTTGGACCGAAAGCATGGATGAGTGGCCTGGGGGTGGGCACAGCAATTTTTCTGAAAGATTTTCAAATGGATTTAGAACAGGACTTTGACTTAGCCATTTTAATACATGAATATGCTTCGATCTAAACCATTTCATTGTAGTTCTAGTAGTTCCATGTTTTTGCAATGCCCCCTACATGAATTGTGACCTTAAGCTGCTCTTCTGATGGCTTCCATTCAACAATAGCAACATTCCTACCACAATTGATAGTTTAGTAACTTCACTACTTTGAAAAAAGAAACAAACAAAAACAATCTCTTTGTCTTTCTACTTCATAATTATGTACAAGAGGAATTGGTCTATCACATAAAATTTGTTGAGGTCTGTGCTTAGGCCTTTTTGCACCGCAAGACATGCAGTTTTTGGGGCCACAGTCAGTGTATGTTTGTTTTTTCTCACTGCAGGAAAGAGTTGCACATATTTATCTGCTTGATGTGAATCCTCCGTTCAGCTTGCTGAATATTATTTCATCCGAAAGGAAATAAAATGCATGTCATTGAACATTGAGCATGTCAATATTATCATTTAAAAACTTTTAAGTGGGGCCAGGTTGACCCGGATCTGAGTGGGCCCCGTCTCTGCAGTGCAAAAGGGGCTTTTGTAAAGGGCCAAAATGTTAAAAGGTCCAAGGCCTGTAAGTACTTCTCCAATGCACTCTATCTTAAAACATTCCCTTCATGATGTCAAAGATGCTGCATCCATGGTGAACCTCATTAAAAGGCTCCTCAGTCTCTCAAACTTTTCTTACCAATCTTGGCTCCTTTCTTGAGCAGGGCCACCACTACCGACGTGTTTCTACAGCCCACTGCTCGGTCCAGAGGACGCATGCCACTGTAGTCGACGTGCTCTATCATGGCCCCATGGTCGACCAAGAACTGGACCTGGGAAAAAAAGTTGATACACTGGAAAAAAACTGATTTCAACATAACTGACAAAATACAGTAGACATATGAGAGCAAATTGGTTAAAAATGTAATTTCTGTATCTTTCCTACCACGTCAGAGTCGCCGTAGAAGGCTGCTAGGTCAAGGGGCGTGCGTCCGTTCTTGTCTGCGTGGTCAGTGGCAGAGCCGCTCTCCACTAGGTAGCGGACCACAGATAAATGTCCTTTCAGACAGGCCCAACTCAGTGCAGTCAGACCCTCCTTATCCATTAGCGACAGAGAAGCTCCTGGGAAAAGTAACAGTAGCAGCTACACCTTCAGATTCCTCTTTTGATATTTGGACACATTTAATTTGACTGATATTAACTGAAACTATGCTCAGCTGTTTCTCTAATTGATGCATAGTTTTACAAAAAGTGGTGGAAACATACTGATCTACTAAACATTCCTAATTTCAAAGCCATGCCAACTGTCCACTGAAGTTTTAACCACTGGTGAATGTTTTTTTTAATATTAATTATTTCTTATTCAAACATTTTTTGGGGGGGACATGACCACCTTCTTCATAATTTGCGCTGTTTCAACTCAGCTCATACAGAACGTGCAGAGTATTTAAACATTTGTCTAGTTTTCAGTTGTTTTAAACGTCTAACGGTGAAAGTAAAGGCAAACTAGCATCATCAAGCTAATGTTTTTCTGCCATCTTCCAGTTCATTAACGTTTTACTGGGACTACGTACCTTGGGAGAGTAAAAACTCAACTGTTCCCAGATGTCCCTCTGAGGCGGCCATCATTAGAGGTGTGCGACCCTGCTTATCAGCCATGTTGATGTCGGCTCCATGAGTGAGAAGGAGGTCTACAATCTGCAAAAACAAAAATACATCAAATTTACAACCTACACTTTGAACTAAATGACTTATAGTTCATTTATAGTTCACTTTAGCCTTACAAAATAATGTCAAAGTGAACCTTTTGTTGTTGTTTTTTAGCAAGACAATTTTTTCACAGCTGATGAAAAAAGTCAATTAGAAAATTATGTTAATTACTTTGCATTGTCCCTACCAAGTAAATGAATACATTTCAAATTTAAAACAAGGAAATGTTCAGTCTTTGTTTTATATTATATTATTTTCTTAGGGGAAAATATTTTTGTTTTTGCAAGATTGCGTATAAGGATAACAGCATGGACAGCAATCTGGATCATTGAGAAATCTAACCCAAAATCAAAACTAGGAACTTGGGAAACTTTGATCACAGATAATAGATGGAAGTTTTCAAAGTGAGATAATGCTGTCACCGACCTGCCAATGTCCGTGTCTGACGGCGCTGAAGAGTGGAACAATGCCTCGTCTGTTGGGCTGAGCCACGGCGGCGCCCTGCTCCAATAAGAGGCGGCAAACCTCCAGCTTCCCGCGACCCGAGGCTGCCGTCAGAGCTGATGGCAAACATACACAGACCAACGAGAAACAAGAGAGTAATGTTGGAAATTCATGCATCTTTTTTTTTTTTTTTGCCTTTGATAAGGCAACATGTTTCACCCTCCACAACCCATCTAAAATTCTTCTTTCCAAAGATTGGTTTTCTGCGTTTGACACACTTCTGGAAAGTTGCCTTATGCGAGGTCTATACACTTGTGAACATTTATTGTCTTATCTAGTGAAGATTGGAGTTCAATTGATTCCTTATGAATTTTCCCCAATGAGTTTTGCTTCTCAATCCTCTCAGTTTTCCTTCCACTTAGCTTTCCGTTATTATGCTTGGATACAGAAAATTGCGCAGCCAGCTTCTTTAGCAAAGACGTCATGCGTCTTCTCACAGAGGGTGTATTTTCGACATCTGCCTAGTCACTGATGTATTTTGGAATATAAAGTTGTTTTCTTATTGGATTTTAATGCTATAATCACCAAAGGACCTGCTTTCAAGTTGTCACAAGTTGGCTATACAGAATTACCAATATAAATTAGCTTTTGAATTATATTCAAATGAATTGTTTTAAACTTAAAAATGCTTCAGAAAACAATGCTGCATTAGAAAAACCACAATCTTCCCCGATACATTTGAGATGTCCTGATAATCGAGGAGAGATTTGTCTTATTCAGTGATAATTAGGATTTTTAAGAAGCATAACCTTTTTTCTAACACTGAAAGTGGTTGCTGCCCTGTTTGGATGACCTTGTTATTATCTTATCTAGTCAGCTTATTTATTTTCTACTGCAAAACACCTTTGAGATGAGGTGTGTAGCTGGGTATATTTCCCCGAATCGCTCTTTAAAAACCCGCTCTCAGAGCAGCTGTCGGCCTTCTGATCCTTTACAAATGATAAATATGTGACTGAGTGAGAGCACGTTCCCTCCTCAGCAGACATTCGTGAACAGCCGTTTCCACGCCGCAGCTGGGGGAAGAAAGATTGTAATGAGGTTTTGTAGCTGCAGGTTACAATGATGCATTACATTTCTCAGCACCCTGCCACAGTACAATCAGACTAGTCATTTGAAAGCCCCCTGGAGCGACTGCTTCTCCTCCCTACTCTTCCCCTGCTTGTGAGCGACACCTCTGACTGCATCGTCATCAGGCTCTGACGCAGCAGCGCGCAGGCAGACACAACGAGAGAGATCGCTTACATCCGCACTGCAGCGCTCTGCCTCTCAGCGACATTCAGGAAGCACCCTCTCTAAGAAAAACAGTGCATGTCTGGAGAGACCCCAGGATGTTCTCCTGCAGCTGTCCAAGGACTTCACATCAAGACATCTTTTGCGATTGATTTTTGTGCGGGTTTTGTGTGTAATGCGGTTGTATTGAAGGTATTCCCACCTGTCTCTCCCCACAGGGTGTCAAAGTTATTGATCTGAGCACGCTCCACTTCCTCTTCATCTTTCTCTGGCAGGTCCAGCAGGTAAGAAACAATCTGATGGAAGAAAACACAAAAGAAGCCAACACATTAACATCCTAGTTCTCTTTAATATCTTCTTTTTTTTTTTTGTTAAATCACATGATTCTCCTCTTTTATGTGCAGTCTTGATGTCAGTCTAATCTTATACTTCCATGTGTTAGGTGTATGAATATTTGGGATGTGGAGTTTCTTTCCATCAGAATCCATTTAAAGTGTACTGCAAAAGTATTCAAAAACTTCAATGTATTTTATTCAGAATTTTATGTTCCACTTCACAACAACCAATTGTGAAGTGGATGCAAAATGACACATGGCTTTCATCCCCCCCCCCTTTTTTTTTTTTTACAAATAAAAGTCTGGAAAGTGTGTGTGCATTTGTCTTCACCGTGATTTTCTTATTTAATTTTCTGGTTTTCTGAGTTTGCTCGATGAACACTCCTGAAGATACAGAATATACTACAGGAAGATGCAAAAAAAAAAGTATGCCAAATATTTCAGGATATCCGTCTCCATGAGGTGGAAGTTGTGAATATCACCACTGCAAGGTAAATTCCATATGACACAGAGAAATGTGAAATGTCATGGTAATATAGACAAATACAGATGTGCCGTACCTCTGTGTAGCCCATGCTGGCTGCAGCAACCAGTGCCTGCTGGACTGCTTGGCTCTTAGTGAAGGCTGCCTGCTGCTGTGCCTGTGGTGACTGTTGTTGCTGCTGCTGTGAGCCCACGTTCCAGTCACTCTGGATGAGGAACTTCACCACCTCCATGTGGCCCCTCAAGGCCGCGTGAACCAGGGCGCATTGGCCGTTCTTGTCCAGATGGTCCACCTTTTACACAAAAACACAAATATTAACCAGGGTCCAATGGAAGAGTCGTGCCTCATTGTTCCCCCCACACACCTTTGCTCTCTTGCGACAAAGTGCAGTGACGATGGCCATGTGTCCGCCGGCAGCAGCGTAGGCAAGCGGTGTGAGGCCGTTTTCAGACTGGGCGTCCACGAAGGCACCAAACTCGAGCAGCAGAGCCACCATGTCCATGTAGCCCAAATGGGAGTGAACGCAGAGGATGGGGGCGTTATTCAGCACCTCCGTGCGGTAGTTCACGTTGGCACCGCCCAGCATCAGAAGCCGACTCACCTAAATACACACGAAGAGCAATGCGTTAGAATTCATCTGAGAAGTACTTTCTGTGTGTAATAATTAAACACAGAGTCATCATTTATGGATCACTGTACCTTGATGTTGGGAGTGTAGAGATTTCTGAGTGATGAGAGCGCTGCAGAAAGACCCTCTGTGCTGTAAGATATCCACAAACCTTGCAAGATAGACGATGAGACGCCGACTTTCTTGCTGAGACCCTTGAAGACAGAATGTAAACATTCTTCAGTGCAATGCTTGACCACCGCTGTGTGTGTGGGTGTGTTTGCCTGGTTATAATGTTCCACCTTAAAGATATGTGCTTTGAGGATGTGATGGCCCAGCTCGATGGTCTGCTGTCTGTTCAGCTTGTTCTGCAGGCGAGAGAACCAGAAGGCCAGCAGGGTGTGTCCGCTCCTGCAGAGACAATGAACATACGCCGTCAGTGCTTCCTGTACTTTTTAAAGCTAACAGCACTGCTGGTGAAGTTGAGTTCACCAATATCCACAACTAATTCTTTACTACAGAACAAACAATACTGTAAAATTTAATTTTAGGTAGTTTTTTATTTTGTACATGTCTTTATTAAGGGTGTCTCTGATCCAGGATTTTACTGTTCCATTATTTACCTACTCCCTCGCTTATCTGTGCTCACCTTGGGTCGCAGAGGAACTTTGTCTTTTCTCCCTCTTCTCTCCAGATCAGCCACTCCCTGAAGGAAGGGTGAACAAACATCCTGGTGCCATCCCTCCTCTTCACGAGGAAGACTGACAGGTTGTCGACACGCTGCTGAAAGTCTTCCCAGTCCAGTGTGCCCTGCCACCAAATACAATGCACATGTTAAAGCTGGAAGAAGTCCATATTGGTCAGGACTGAAATTAAAGACAAAGCTTCATGCACTTTTTGCCCTATTCCTATAATCATAAATACATCATGCTGTCCAGTATGGCAGAAGCAGACCGATGATTTGGGTCTGTTTTGCTACCAAATGACTGTTGCGTTTTTGTACCAGTGGTATATATAGGCTATGTTCACACTGCAGCCTAAAGTGACCCAAATCAGTTTTTTTTTTTTTTGCGACCGGTGTCTGATCTTTTCATGACAGTCTGAACAACATTAATCAGATTTTCACAAATAATACCGAGGCCACCAAGGGTATGTGGTCCTAAATCTGATACATATCTGATTTTTTCAAATGTGAACTGTGTCTGTACTGCCAAGTCGCATTCGCCTGAAATGTACATCACTGATACTTGACAAACGTCACTAATCTACATCCTGATACTTGGAAGCAGGAAGAAAAACAACAACCAAGTTGGACTATAATGAGGATTAAGTTGTTAATGTGCTGGATAAACAACTTTAAAATCACACGACATGCCCCAACTTTGTCAAACACTGATCAGGCTGGCTAAGTGTGATGTTACTGTGTATGCAGGTGAATGTAGTCATAAAGTCTCCTTCGCCTAACGTGCTGTTTCAGGTAAATTACCTGCAGCGAACCAGCATTGATGGCCTGGTATATCTGCTCGTCCGTCAGCGGATGGAGCGACGCCACGGCCACGTTGAGAAGGGGAAGCGCCCGCTCGAACGACGACTGTGTGGGGAAGCGCATGTTGCACTGCAGCAGGTACACCTCTGCCAGGTTTACTGGAACCACCTGACGAAGGAAGGGAAAAAAAGGAAGGAAGCAGAGAATCTGAATGGTAATGCTGATTTCCTTTGGATCCCTTCTATACAACATGAATAATGCATTGTGTTTGCACGGAGCGCCTTTTGCTGCTCCACACGGACTTCCTCGGAGCGAAGAATGTAAATTTATCACTTGTCACTTCTTTATGGAGTCTGGAAGCACGTCCGAATACATGAAATTAAATGAGTCTGGGGGTGAGAGATAAAATATTTCATTACGAAAGGCACACTGAAACATTTCGAATGCATTATTAATCAAAGGACGTGTTGGGTCCTGGCTGTTCAAAAAAGCTTTAGTTACACTACAACGCAGGTAAATAATAATAATAAATAATAATAATAATAATAATAAACTCTCCCAAGTATTATCTGAGGTAATTAGTAACTTATTTACTTTGGGTTTTTAAAGAATAATTAAATTCATAATAAATAAATTGCAACACAGTTACGTTTACTTTCTATAAATGCTAAATGCAACACCTGGACAACATTTATTAACTCTATATAAAAGCATAACATCCCTCAGTCGAGTTATTCTACCATTTTTATTACAAAGGGAACGCATTTTGATGATGGCAGGTGGCAGGTCATCAGATGGTTGATTATTACCTTCATGATCTGCATATTAAAGCTACAGCTGGTAGAACAGCACCCAGTGCTGGGAGGCAGAATAAACAAGTGGCTAAACTCCCTCTTTCTTTTCCACACTTCCACTGGTCAAAATTCAGTTTTTTGGAATCAAATTTCTATATTTCTAGGACATTTTTATATCCTCACAAACAGACCTGTGAGAAGGCATTTCCACGCCTCACAGATTTCTTTGATTTTTTGCTGTTTTTTCCCCTCAGACTTCAAAGTTTGAGATTAAACACATTTTGGCATGATACAGATACAACCAGAATACAGAAAATGCCATTTTCAAAAAGCAAGGATATAATGTACTAAGGGAAAAATTCTCCCTAAACCAGTTTGATTCTATGTGAAAAAGTAATTGCCTCCTAATCCTAATAACTGGCTGAACCACCCAATACTGCCATCTGTGAAAGCTGGCACACTCAGGCTTTTACATCACTGTAAAAACATAAAGGTGCACTCTTCATGGTGCAATCGCTCCAAGTCATCTACATAATATAGTTTTTAAGCAAAGCAGCCTATGTAAAGTCATACCACACCATCAAAATCAGATTTAAGTATTGATTTTCACTAGGCCACTAAGTCTTGTACTTTGAATTATGATTCCCGAGTGTGTTTGAACTTAAGGTCAGAAACTGATGCAAGTCATGAAGGGCCTCACAAAGACCTGTGATGGCTTTGCAGCCCAAAGCCATCACACTACCACACCCATATGATGTTTTGTTTTCTTAAACTGTGAGGTTTAAGATGGATGTAATTAGACTTTCATGTTCGAAAGAGTTGCATTTTTGTCTTCTCAGTCCACAAAAAATATTCCTAAAGTCTTTGGGATCATTGTGGGGAAATGTGAGAAGGCGACTGTGATCTTTTTTGGAGTAAAAAGAAGGAAAAGCAGAAGAAATCTGAATGGGGAAACAATACAGTAGTTTACCAGACTGTGTAGACGTCAAATGGTCAAAGTTTAAATGTAAACCTGAACCACCCACCTTATAGCTGGAACTTTTGAGAACAAGGTAGCCCTTCTCAATGAGGTCAAAGGTGAGCTTGAGGTACAGGTAGGACCCCTGGCTCAGGGCCTTCAGGTGGCCGCTGAGCTTGCCAAAGGTGGTGTTGTCCATCTTGCCGTTAAGCGAAATGTTGTTCTGGATTTCGGGGCTGCTGTGGATGCGGTGCAGGATGTAGCCCTGCAGGTCCTGGTCTATGGCATCGTTCTCCTCCAGGCTGTCCAGGGAGATGCGATGAAACGGCAGCGCGTTGGTGATCTCCTGCAAGCAACATTTGATTTCAGGTCATTTGCATATTCAGGCTAAATGCATCGATGACAAGTCGAATCTGGAATCAGAAATAAATGAGAAGCGGAAGTTCAGTGATGTAAAAGCTCTCAGTTCTTTCACCTGTAGCGTTGTTCTGACCGTCACCACTAGTTTGAGCCAGGGAGGGAACTTGTGAATGGTTTTGGTGAGGAAGGAAACAACGGTGTCTCCGTAGTCCGGCTTGTGGAACTCGGCCTCATTGAGGCCGTCGATGAGGATAATGAGATCCTCCTCAGAGTTGATTTTTCTTTCTATAAAATAATCAGTGGGGAGAAACTGTTTAGTAAAACAGTTCTATATGAACCTTAGCCACAGATTATAAATCTAATTTAAATTTTTTGAGTTTTCTCTATGTTCCATGTATTGTAAGCTTATTAAAAACATTCTACAGAAGCCCAAACCAAACCCGACCCGACCACCAACAACAACCGGTGTTCCGGCAGGGTTCAGGCTACAGACCTAAACTTTAAAAGTTTACTTTACTAGAAAATACCAATGTTCCAACACAAATGCTTCAAAATTCACAACAACAAATGCTGCGAGAGTTATTGCTGTGTTATTTTAATGCTTTCATTATTTGGGTAGAATGTTCAGCAACGAGGGTCTCACCTTTGTAAAGTGCATCCAGGGGTTCCAGGACCCCCCTTCTGAAGGACGCCAAGGGGTCCTGGACGCAGGAGCGCAGACTCAGGACGCTCTGCAGGTGTGGTTCCCTCAGAAGCTGCTCCCTGTAGGCGACCAGGTGCGGTGAGCGGCACAACAAGGCTGCGACGTTGTGCACAAACTCCGGCACCAGGCAGGTGTAGGCGTTATCTGCCTGGCAGTAGTGATAGGCCACCACCTGGGGGCGACAGAGTACAGAGCAAAAACTGCAGGTCACTTAATGAAGAATCCTGCATTCATCACCAGCTCTCCTGACCTTTACTAGCCTTTACGTGTTACAAAACTTATTAAAGATCAGTGCTGAGGAGAACATCACCTTGAAAAATAACCGCTTTTAAAGCTGTGTGAGTGCAGAGTCCGCTTTTTTTCACCGTCATTTGGGATGGAGTCAACTTCATGGTGGATGATCGCAGCATAATGAAACATAATACTTGTTGTTTCACTGTAAGGCTTTAGCTATTAATAATTCATAGCTGCAGGCTGATTCCTAGTCAGCTCACGCATGTGCGAGCTGACTGTGGCACGACGGAGTCAAGTGTTAAACTGTCACATTTCACAGCTACGAACTGGAAACATGATCGGATGAAAGGGGGAACGGACTCAGAAAAACCTTCCAAAGGGTTTGCAGTGATGGAAAATAGTGCTGGATTTTCCGAGAGGTTTTCAGATAAAACTACGGCAGCAGGTGTGACATAGAGGTTGAATATTCAGAGGTGATGGCAGAATCCGAGGGTAGAAGGATGGGGGAAGAGAGACTCATCAAATAAAATGCTAATTTTTTAGTCACAATGGAATACGGGGTTTTAAAACAAAAGGGGTGAAAAAGGGAACAAGTTCAATTATTAATGCCAAGAGTTAACAAGATCTAATAGCTTGGCTAGAAATGGCTTTCTTCAGATATAAATATTTTATAAGGTTCCCTGGCAAAGTTGTTTTTTCTTTTTTAAACACATCTGCATAATGCAGGAGGCTGGGACTGGGGATGCAGATGGTCGAGCAGCAGGGAAAGGAGGGATCGAGGTGCACAAGCAGACTGGAAGAACCACAGGGAAAGTGGGCAGGTGTTCGCACTTTATGTGCTTGCACATTCAAGACTCAAAATATGTTCAAGACAGTAAAGTAGAAATTTTAAAGCAGATTCCAAACTTTTTAGATGATTGTCCCCTTTTCATCTTAAAAAAAGTTACCAAGTTACCAGCTACACCAACATTAACACACTTTCTGTTTCAAATTTCAAGACAGATTTTCACAAATCTCAGGTAATTTTTTAGACACTAACAGTTTTGTACAAACATTTAAATGCGTTGATTTAATTGGTTTAACTATTTTTGTTTTAAGAGTTTGGGCTATGATAACAATGTCCCCAATAAATCAAGAGAGGGCACAGACAAAGCCTGTTCAAATGTGTAGGTATAAGTAACTATAACCTCAAATGTCAAGCAAAGAAGTTTATTTTTCTTAAAAAAAAGACAAGTTGTTTTTATTATCTTGAGATAATAGGATCTTGATAATAATTACCTTGCTTAAAACGAGATAATAGTTTTGTTGACAGTTGAATTCAATGGGATGAAGAAATTATTCAAAATGCTGACCTAATTTTGTCACAATAAGCTTCAATATTAGACAAAGTCTTAATCTTTGAATGGAGAGGTTTGTTTGAATAGCTGTGTGTTTTCCATACTTGTGACGCCAGCCTCCTCATGGACTCTTCCTGACGTCGCCTCATCTCAGGGGTTCCAGGACAGCTGCCTCCTCCTAGGGTGCCGTGCGTGGGTTGGGGCTGCGTGAGAGGGAGCCCCTCTCCATCTGGACACAAGACAACAAGAACAAGCTAAGGGCCAGCTCGAAAAAACATTAATCGTAACTTTGAACGGCTATTTTTCAATCAAATGTTAAAGTTGTGCTAAAAGGTAGAATTTAAACAGAGTTGAAAGTAGATTGAAGCTCACGTTTGGGTGAGGCCTGCGGGCTGTCCGAGGCGATCTGCCTCATGCGGGTGCCGTGGCAGCTCAGCGCCACCAGCCGGGAGATGATCGCCGTCTTGCCGAAGCCGATGTTGCCCACGATCACGACGCCATGGTTGCTACCGCCGTTGGGGTTGTTGAGGTGGGCGTCGATCTCTTGGAAGAGCCACTCGCGTCCCGTGAAGACAGAGTCCATGGTGATGCTGGGTACTTCGAACAGCAGAGGTTTGAGAGCGATGTCCTGAGGCCGATAAGGTGCAAAACGCACTGCGGGTTGCAGGGAAACGGAGGACGTTTAGAGGACCCAGAGCTACTTTACTTAATTTTAAAAAGTTCTTTTTAAAATCAAATTTCAAGATTTTCTAGTTCCCTTTAGCTGGACGTCAAAATGTCCATTATATAACTGTCCAATTTTATGGATGGATGGATGGACGTAAAAATGTTAATGGATGATGTTATGGATGGACAGACAGGTGGATAAATGAATGCATGGATTAACCTCGTTTCGATGGACTTTGAGACAGACTGATGGACAGACGGATCCATGGCTGGATGTAGGGCGTGGCAAATGTATGGATGGACAGACGGACAGATGTGGGTATGAATAGACAGAAAAGTGCATCATATGGATGCATACCTGCTATATCTCCTACATGTTTGCTAATAAGTTTATCTGGACAGCTTGCAGCCTTCTGTTTGGTATCACTACACCAGGCAGCAGAAAACGTAGTTAATTAGACCAGATATGATTTCAATGCTTAGAAATTTAGCAGCGGTAATTACAAATAAAAAAATGCAACAGTAGTCCAGAAAGGGTTGCTTTAAACATAAAACACTAAGAAAGTATTCATAAGTACAAATAAAAGGAATTGGTGGGATGGCGATAACCTAAGGAGTAACATCATTATATAAATCACAAGAGGGAGCAAATGTAACTACAAAGATCAAAGAAGGTGATTATTACTCTTCTAAATCCAGTGACTGCTTTCATCAGTCGCTGCCGACTGCTGCTTTTTCTCACTAGGGGGAGTCGATAAGCCAAAGTCACCCAAAGGTTGGACATGTTCTCTGCAGAACATATGGACCATTAAAGACTAATGAGGGTAAAATGAATCTGGTACACAGTTCTAAGGCTGTATGATAAAAACCTCTGTAAACTTCAACCTGCTGCCTCTGGGCATCATCTCCTGAGCCTCGTCTTTTAAACTCTTAAAGCATCCCCTGCTTTTAATAGTTATGGCGTTCATTTAAATATTATATTTTTAGCAGTTCTGCTTGAGACTGAATGAGATTTTTGTTTGTATTTGTCAAACAGGGACATTTTTATCATCTTACAAATAAATACTTTAAATGTTTTTACTGAGCCTTGATGTAATAATCCAACACAAAGTAAATGCTTAATTAGTCGATTGTGAAAAATATACATTATTTAGTCTGTAAATTCATAGAAGGTTATGGTTGCAATTTGATAAAATGTGAAATTTAACGGTTATGAACACTTTCTAAGGCACTGTAACTAGTAGCCAGTGAGGAGATTTGGGAAAAGACTGACAACCTGATGCGACAAATTTAAAGTAACTTACGTGACTGAGATTGCCAGGCATGGGTGTTATTTGCAGAAGCTGAGACGGACAGCAAGCAGAGGACAGAAAGTAAGGAGAGAAAGAAGAAGAAAAAAAAAAAGCAAGTGAGGACAGAAATGAAAACTGCAGCAGTGTCAGAGGACAGAGCAAGGGGCAGCTCAGTTGAACAAGAAGTGAGCACACAAAAAAAGTGGCACTAGCATCAGCATGTTATGATGTTAGAAACAACCAAACTAAGGTCATTTAGCTACTAGTCTTTGAATCAACACTGAGCACATTTTTAAGCATGTCTGCAGGGCACGTTGGGGAATATAACTAGTTCAATTGTTGTTAACAAGATCAATAAATTCCCATAAAGAGTAACGGAGAGAACGTCTGGTAGCAAGTCGACTCGGAATGGCAGACTCTGGCCTTGAATCCACTGCTTTATTTCATGTAGGTTGTTAGCAACATTTTAATATGAAGCCATCAACATCTGCCATGTGTCAAATCTCAAATTTGAAGCCACAGGGACAAGTCATCTCTGACAACGTGCCAAATCCTATTTTCAGTTGAGTCTTTCTTTTGCTTCCTTCAGTTAGGCGAGTTGTGATCAGATCCTTGCAGAGAGAGGTAGCTGCTGCTCAGATGACAGCCTGCGAGGTAGTTCATTTCACACTCTGCGGACTACCAGCAATAAGCATACAGAGAACCAGAGGTGCAGAAAATATGTACTTTGCAAGACAGCAAGCACGATGTGGACAAAGAGTGCATTGTGCGAGTTAGCATGAATTTTTATACTGTACCATAAGTTCAGAGGCAAATATCAGAAGGTTTCAGTAATGCATCAGAGAAAAAGTGGGAAAAATGCTGGACGCTTTCAAATGAAATGTTCAGTATTTGGCGTAAACATACTTTTGCTTTTAAAACAGACAAACGTCAATGCAGTTTTTAAAGGACGTTGGTTTTAAGGTTGGAGAATCGCATAAGTCTGTGGATGCAAACTGCTTCGAATCCTCATGCCTTTTTATGTAAACTGACGGACTTGACGATGCTGAGATCAAGGCACTGTGAGGAACGTCTTCTTTTTTGTTGCTTCAGTTTTTGCACAAAAACATATTTTTTCTCAAACATTTGAACCCCACCTCACACCTGCTTATGCAAAACAAATAAGTGAAAATTCAGCTTCCTAAAGAGACGCCTCGTTTTGCCACTATGTGACACCTTTCCGTCTAAGAGTAACACAGAATTTGTTGTCCTGCAGCAAACAGCTCCCCAAAGAGCTTTTTTAGCCATGTTTTTTTTTTTTCCAAGAAGGCTACCATGAGGGTAAAAAGAAATGTGATGATCACGGAGAGCATATTTCAACCAATAAAATCAGCAAAAAAAGAGAGAAAAAGATCAATCCGACATATCTAGAATTGCATGAAAAGCTGTTTATAAGGAGTGCATAGGCAGCACTAAGCTGTGTGCCAGCTGCAGCTCAGTGTAATAAAAGACGCTTCATCCATATTCCCAGGTCAGATTATTTTTTTAGTGCTAACTCAAAAACCAGAGGGTTAGCAGAGGGAAAGAGGCAGAAAACCAACTCAACACTGATGTAATATTCTCCCAGAAAGAATGATGACCTGATGTAACACTGGTGATAAAAAGTGTAAAGACTGCCCAAAGCTGCCAGCATCAGCGGTCACAGAAAGAAGGAGCTAAACACCCAGAGCTGTTCTGTTTTAAATGTTGCTAATCCAATTATCCTGGGGGTGAATGAAAGCCTAACATGGCTGCAAATCTCCTCCCGTACTTGTGGAATTAGCAAACCCAACGTTGCGCTATCTGGCACCATCCCCCTAAAATGATTACCCCGCCTCATACGATTTGAGCCATGCAGCCTCCGCTGCGCCACTGTGCCAGGCATTCCAGGAAAACATGGCAGCCATGTTGTGAACGGGGGCTGAGGGAGTAGTTTCAAGGCTGCTGAAAGCAAATGTATTTGTGAGGGATGGATGGATGGCGGTTGCTCATAATCCTGCCCATAACACTCTCCCTCAGGCGACGCAGAGGAAGGTATCACTCCATTTCCCCCCTTATCCTCCTCCTCCTCCACCGGCAACCTCTCCACGGCCAGACGGAGTGAGAGTCCCAGACTTTTTTAATTATTCACCAGGTGAGGATGACTCACGGTGGCAGGGCAGCCTTGAGAGTGAGGAAGAGGAGAAACTGAAGAGAAGAATCAGTAGAAAGAGTTGTGGATAGATATTCTGCTTGTAGCAAAAGGGTTTTGGGAGGGTGATGACTGGGATCATATGGTCAGAGAAAAACCTAATTATACTTTCTAGGGTCATCTCCACACCTAGCACTCGCCCCATATCCATTGTTGTGCTGCAACTCATTCTATAGTGGCGAGCCAGCCAGATCTTGTTTTATCAAACCATCCCGAAACCATGACACTTCCACCTCTATGCTTCACTGTTGAGGTTCTTTTCCTTCATGCCAAACATGTCATTTGTTAAAGTGTCTAAATAATTCAATTTTACAATCATCTGTCAAAGGAACATTATCCAACATTGTTCCTTTGACAATTATTTGCCCAACATGTTTATCGCAGAGAGCAAAGGTTTCCTGCTTGATTGCCATCTATAAAAGTTAAACATTTACACTCACTTTCTAATTGTGTAGTGTCCTACCTACTTGTATAGAGGTAGGTATTAACTTCCATCTTAGCAGTAGTAAGAGTCCTCTGAAGACACTTTTCAAGTGGGTTTGGGAAACTTCTTTTTGCATCTTGCAGTCTGCGTTCCAGTGTGAACCTGCTTGGTCAACTAAATCTGGGCATGTTGGCAGTTATTTTGTGAAAGAAAAAAGCAAAAAAAAAAAAAAAGAAAAAGTAAAACTTCCAACAATTTGTTTTTTTATCACCTTCAATGCTGCTCAGCTCTTTATCATTTGTGGCCTAAAGCAATATTTAAAATCTAAATGCGCTTGTGCAAACTCCCATTTTCAGAATATATTTTAATCTATAGATTAAAACTTACTTTTGGAAAAGCTTACTTTTAGCAGCCAAGCCACTCCTAGTTTGTTATTTCAGTTTAAAATAATAATCTTAGTACATAAGTACTTTTCTGAGTACAGTATATTAATGCAAGGCTAGGCTTTAAAAAACAAACATGTTAGTCATATTTTATTAAATGTGTAATGTAGCAAGTACATGATTTGAATGTAAACCAGGGATGAATATTTATTTACTGATCAATTTTAAAAGGCAGTGTTAATTTTCTGCCACAGTATTTGCATATGGGCTAGAAAGTTTTACCTTGCAGAACCATTTACAACTTAGCTAACTTCTCTATACTGCTTGTTGCAAATGTGGATAGCTTGTTGTGTTGTTTTATAGCTTAACTTAGCTTTAAAACCATCTCCCTGTTCATCTGCCACATAAAATATCCAAGAAATGCATTCAAGTGGGTGGTTGTAGTGTGACAGGATGTGGGAAAGCCAAAGAAGTATTAATATGTTTCATGGTATCACACAGAAGTGATGCTTGTTTGCAGGAGAGTTTTGTTAACTGTAAGGAAGTCAGTGCATCTTTCAAGCCTTATTTCTTAAATGTATCATCTGTAACAGCACTCAGACGAGTTTCTCAGAGTTATAATTTACTCATCACTCTTGTCATGGAGTAACAAAACCATCTGGAAGTGTAATTATTTTCATACATAAAAGCCCTCAGTCAAAGTCGGATTTCCATCCATAAGCAAGAGGCAGAGACAGCAATGGACAGAAGGAGAGAGCAACAAAAACAAACAAAAAAAAAGAGTGAAAGTGAAGATAAATGAAGGAGAAAATGTGTGTGCAGTGTACAGTTATGTGAGGGAGTTTGCAGTGAATAGATAAGGTGGGCGATAAATCTTAGAGGTGGGCAGGCAGGAGCACAAGACAGTCCATTACAGTCTGACTCACTCTGCTCAAAACAGCAGCACTGCTTGCCCCCCCCCCCCACAGTGGCTGGCTTCAAAGGAAGATTGGACAAAATCAACCAGAGACAGAGCTGTATCTGCTAGCCGGCTACCACCTGACCAGTGGATAACCTCCTCCCTGCTAATCCATGTACGAGTCTGCATCAATCAAATCGTTGGATATGATCTACAGAGCAATTATTTTATTTTAAGCTCTTCCAGCAAGAGTTTTGATTTGGATCTGCCAGCCGACAAATGTCCAGAGAAGATCACAACATGATTCACTCTTTGGTAGCTTGACCAGCTTATGACAAATTTCACAGCAATCTGGACATTAGTTATCAGCGTGGCACAAGACTGCTGTATAGAAGAAGTAGCTTCCTGCTCAGCTTCTACATATAATAGCTTAATTTATTAACTTTCATATTTCCATATTTGTACAGTTTTGCCAAAGATTTCTTACTCCTTTTTTCACCTTTTTGTCATACACTCACAATGTACAATGAATTGTATTGGGATTTTATGACAAGCCAAAACAAATGTGCATTTTTTTTCTTTTTACAAATAAGTGAGACAAGTATTTGTCTGATAGGCTACACCTAAAAAAAATGAAGTGCAAGAAACAGTTTTTATAGGTCATGTAATAAATCCACCAGGCAAAATTTTTTGGGGGGGAAGTGCGGAAAATCCATCAGTAATCCAGTGTAATGCAAAACAACATGTAAGTTGGTAAAATAACACCCTAAACACAACATCCTTATAGCAAAACATGGTGGTGGCAACATTAACTTACACATCAAAGATGGAAAGATGAATGGAGCTAAATTCAGGGCAATCCTAGTAGAAAAACCTACAAATGCAGGCCACAATTTTTAACTTTAAAAAAAAATGTTCTCACTACTTTGTGTTGGTCTATCACATAAAATCTCCAAAAATACACTGACGTTTGTGGTTGTAAAGGGACAAAAAGGAAACATTAAGGGTGTGAGTACTATATAAGCTAAGTTCAGACTGCTAAAAAAAAATAGTCAAGCTAACAGCAACTCTCAGTTTTTATCAGATAAAGTAAAAAGAAGCTGGTGAGATTTCAAACAGTGACAGATTGATCTTGTTGGCTTTACAATCTACCAGCTTTTTTCCCCTCTTCTTTAAAAGACAGACTCATTGACAGATGCTGCTGTTTTTATTGATTAGAAGCAAATTAGTTTTTATAATTATGAAAGGCTTTAATTGCGGTACCTTTTCAGGCAAGTAAATTGCAGCTTTGATGCTCTGGTCACATAAATTAATATCTTTTTTCTTGGCCAAAACCCTTACTTTACCTCTGCTGCTACTTTTAGATGTTTATTGATCAGTATGAGAGAGACAGCGGCAACACCGTATCCTGCTGCTTTCACCTTAAGTTTGTGTCATTCAGCTGACAAACAAATCCATTGTTACATACAATAGGCTCACCATGAACCATTTTCTTGCATTTTTTATCGCATCATAAATTGGAAACTAACTGGAGTTCTCAACATGTGCTTCAGGGGCTTTCCTTCAGCCCTGCAAACCAAAACTAAACCCCAGAACCCCCTCTAGTGGCTACATTGCTTAACAACCATGGCTGTGATGCTTGGTAATGTGGGGAACAGGGGGACCTATTTAGATGAGTGGAAGGAGGATAAACAAACCTTTGCAGAACTACAAATAAATAAGACCTTCAGATATCCTGGGATATCAGGCCAAGATGACAGCTACTTTTCTGTTCAATCAATTGTCTCTAACATGAGAGTGTGTAACTTCAAGCTCTAAGCATGACCTTGAGTAAAAACCTTTTGTCATCTCATTCTTCTTGGGGGGCAAAACATGGATTTTCGATTCACTCTCATGCCCCGTCTAGCTGTGCCTCTTCCTCTGTCTCTACCAAGAAGCCACAGGAGCAGCGCACTCAGGGAGGCTCTGACACTGATCTAAAGAGGCAGAAAGCATGCTGGGATGCAGTCGTTTGGCTTGTAAACACACTCGGCTGCCCTAAGAGTGGGGGTCAGTTAAAACAAGTGACTTTGGCAGAACCCGGCAAAGCTTTGGAAAAAAAAAAAAAAAATAGAGAAACGAGGGACTACCTCATCCCCCTGAGTCCATCTCCATCCACTGCCCTACATTTTTCCACACTCCTTCACTCCACGCTTTCCTGCAGACAGCTGCCCTCGAGCAGGGGAATCGCATCAAACCTCGGCTGAATGCTTTCTTGGGTGAGCAGGGTCTTAACAGGTGTTTGAAAAGACAAACAGATACATATTTGTACTCGCTCGGGCGGCAGAGGGCAGCCATGACGGCGCTCATTACAATCCGACAGCGGAGAAGGAGGAGGAAGGGCAAGAGGACAGATAGTGTTGTGACATTTGGCTGTTTTAAAAAAAAGGGAGGCGCTTGCTGTGCGTTAGAATTAAAACAGTGTGAAGTGAAGCGGACACAAGCTGTGGCTGTTGAGACAAATTTTAGCTTTGTAGTGACACAGCGTGGCAAAAAGCTCTTTGTCTGCTCTCTCCCTCTTCTGCTTTTTTCTTCTTCTTTTTTTTTGCGCAGAAATAAGAAAGAAACTAAACAACAGCTGAGAACGTTCAACAACCGAACCACCACGTCTCTGGCTTAATACCTCACAGACACATGCAAGTCGCTCCCAACTGCAAAATCTCCCGCCTCGGATTTCCTTCTGAATGCTCAGTAAGATTTGGTCGTCATACTGCTTCGCCTCGCACTCCTTAGATGCTTTTGAGTTGTGCTGCTTGTTGAGGACGGGCTGAAAGGATCAGCGGAGAAGGCAACACAACAGGCTAATCACAAACAAACCTGAGACAAAGCACCATTTTTTAATTAAAGAGAAAATCCATTATGGCTGCAGGGCTCTTTAAAGGCAAAAAAAAAAAAACAAAGAAAAAAAAGACAACCCTGGTATGGAGTCTGTCAGCCACAGGGAGCCTATGATCGACACAACTACAATAAAAAGAAAGTGTACCTTTCACCACTGTTCGGGTTTCAGGTATCGGGACACATCACATATTATTTGTCCATTGGACTCGAAGCTAGTCTGAAGCAAGCTTCACCTCCAGAAAAAAATGCAGAACAGATTGGAACATGTTATTTTTGCAAGCCAAATACTTCAACTGTATTGTATTCATAAGAAAAAAAAGTCACAGGTGGTTTATCAAGGCCTCACAGAACATTTTATAAAAACTAAAGCAAGGTTTCTGTGTGGTGACAGCAAAAATATGAGGGTGCAATTGGAGTTGCAGCAAATACAGAGCTAATATTATCGATTATACCTAAGAAGGATCCTTGGATTAAATTCTTGGGATTGATGACACTGTGCACAAGTTTTCTGTCACAGTTACTTTTCACTTTATGGTTGAGAAGTCAGACTACCATTGTGACACTTTAAAGTCATTATTAGCAACATTTCTCAAAGTTTTCTCAATCAAAAATAAATGAGCTAAAAATTTTACCACAAAAATGTCACCATATGCCCACATGCTGTGCAATATTTACACAATGCTTGGTCAGGGCTTCTTTCACACTAATAACTGCATCGATGCTATTAGCCTGTAGCTCTGCTGAGATGATAATTAAGCCCAGGTTGCTTTAATAGCGGCCTTCAGCTCGCCTGCATTGTTGGTTCTGGTACCTGTTTTCTTCCTCTTGTCAGTTCGCCATAGATTCTCCATGAGGTTTGCTGACCAATCAGCAACAGTAATACAATGATCATTAAAGCAGCTGTTGGCAATTTTGTTTGTGTGGGCTGATACCAAGTCCTGCTGGAAAATGAAATCAGCATTTCATCAGCTTGTCAGAAGATGGAAGCTTGAAGCGCTCTGAGATTTCCTGATAGATAGCTAGCCTGACTTCGGACCAGAACCAGCAGATGAAACTTTGGACCAATTGGAGATTGCCTCTCCAATCTTCCTTCACATTCTGGAACCTTAATTTTTTGACTTAAATGAAAAACTAGCTTCCATCTGAAGAAAAAAAAAAAGACTTCTTTCACTTAACGCTCCATTAATATGTTTGCATACAGCACTCTGAGAGCAGGTGGCTTATTTAGCAATGATGTTTTGTGTTTTACCCTCCTGAGTGAAAACGGCTTCTTCTTATATGACTGGAGTAAGAAGTATTCCTCATAATATTGCAGAGTACATACATATTCAAAAGTTACTGTTTTTGGTAAAAAAAATTTTTAAATATTTTTCTGAGAATCTGTATAATAGTTTTGCTTGAAATATACCACTACACAGAATGACTCTATATGACAAAGCAGTTTCACTTGTTGAATTGCAATGTAATAAAATGTATGTTTTGATGATATTGTACTGTGGCGAGATACACATGAGCGTGTGTCTGAGTGTTTGCACTCACCTCTCAGGTCCTGCCCGGAGCGACCCGGCCCGCAGGTGGTGCTCTGCCTCGGCATGCGCAGCGAGGTGCGTAATGGCGTGTGCCTCTGATCATCCAGGTACGCCAGGTCCTCTAGGTGGGCTGAACTTGTAGCTGTCGTCGTGTGTGGGACGGGGAAAGGGAAACAGCAGGATATATCAGAGGAGGAAAACAGAGAAAAAAAAACATACAAATGCCAGAATGCTTGTCAACAAACTCATAGTGTGCACACATACAAAAGAGCGTGGCAAAGGTTTCAGAGAAAGCGGAAAGATGGAGCCGTTGCTTCAGCCCTCAAATTCCCTCCTCTCCGTGTCTGTCACGCAGCACGGAGGCAGATGCCATGCGGCCCCTCTCAGGATTAATTAGCTTAGCAGACAAATGTCTTATTCATGGAGCAGGCGCTGTCTGACGCCGGCTGATGATTGTTTCACACCAACACTGTGTCTCCGAGGCCGACACTCAGAACCGCTGAATGCTGAATGAGACCAGTGGACGTGAACAACCTGCCTCGTCGTCGCACCTGAGCTGCACAGTTCACTCAGAGATGAGAAAACACGAGACAGGAGCATTAACATGCAGGGAACACTCGGAGATCGAGATATGCAGCGTTTGGAGCCAATGAGGCCAAAAGTGAATTTTAAAATGGATTAATATTCTATTTAAACTTAATATTCCCTTTTCCAAACCATTCTTATTCCATACATGTTTTTCCATGAAGGAACAAGTTTTAACATTTTGCTGTATTAAAGCACACCGAGTAAAAAGTTTTATTACAATTATCTTCACTAGTTATTGTGACTGTAAAAACTAGACTAGAACAACTGAGAGACTAAGAATCCCTCACTCATTTGGGAAAAAAAAACACAGCCAGATGGAAAAATAAATTCAACAAAGGGAGCAATATTTTCAAACAACTTTTAAATGTCTTGACGTTACTTTAAAATTTCCCTGATCTTCTGACTGCTTTTGTATCTCACTTCTGTTACAGCAGTTATGGTTATTATGTTTGACAGCAAGAACAAAAAAAAACGGCAGAAAAATAAATAATTTTAATAATTAATTTACTCCTTTTTAAATGTTGCATGATACCTGCGGTAGTTCCTAGATCCAGTCAATTTTTAGGGGGCGTCAGTGGGAATCCATCATCATTATCTGTTGTCTCTCACCTTCTCTTTTCGCAGGCACAGGAAGCTAAGGCATTGTGATTCTCCAAGAAGAAAGCCTTCTCTCACCTTAGTCTCCACAACACTGATGCCTGTCCTGTCCTGTGTCTAAAAACAGGCTTTACATGTATAGCTTAGAAAAATACTGAGCACGTCTGCTCAGTTGTATGAGTTTGTTGCTGGGTGCCTCAGTCACCCAAGTGACAAACCTTAAAAAATGAGCTACATTTGTTTCTCAAATAGGAGGGAAAATGGCAGCTGGGAATGTTGTTGTTAGAGGCTCAACCCTGATGGGAATAGAAAAGGGAGAAGGAGGGGGGTTACTGGTCGCTCAACTGGGCTAAAAGCAGAAAGTGTGGAGGCATTAATCTGCAGCTAAACCAAGGAAGAATGACTCAGGGCTTCAGGGCTGGGAAGTCTTTTCCCCCCTCTCTCTCCTTCTCTCTTTCAACTGTGTTTGAATGTGAGAACTGAAATCTGTGTGCTCATCATTCCTATCTGCAATGCAGCAGGCTGCTGGGGATCGCATTCACAGCCGCTGTGCCAATGCGCTAAGACTGCACGCAGAGCGGAAAGAAATAAAGTAGGAAGGCAGAAAAGAGTGGAGTAGGGAGAAGAATAGAAGGTATGCATTAAAAATTTGACTGTGTAGATGAAAGCTCAGTGCAATGATAGCTGCACTTCCTGTTTAGAGGACAGACAGATAGCAAGAATGCATGCATGCACAAACACTCAATCAAACAACAGCTGGGCTGTCGTCCAGCACCAGTTACAGAATCAGCTGGCAGGACAAGGAGTTGTTTCATATAAAGGTTAGCCACTGGCACTTTAAGTGCCTTGCTCTTTTTTTTTTTTTTTTATCTGATTGACAGGAATTTATCATCACACCTCAATGTGGATAATAGAGGTCCTGTAGTGTCCTCCTATCTTGACTTGGAGAAAGTCTGGTGCAATAAAACATGAAGTCCTTCCTGCCAAGTAATAACGTTTTATTTTTTCTAACACAGAGAGCTAGATAAAAACCTATTTAAGTAACAGAAAACACAGAATTTCAAAAATGGACAATGTTTCTGAAATGGTTCATTGTGACATTGGTGTACCTCAAGGCTGTGTATTCGTTCCTTACACTATTCAGCTGCTATATCAATAGTTTCCCATTGATATAGCAGTGTGTGTGTGTGTGTGTGTGTGTGTTTGTGCATTTGTCCACCGACATAAATATGACATTTATGCTAACAGTACAGAGGAATATCTATATGTAGAAAACAAGCAACAAGCTAAAGAATACATTTTCTGAACTGGCTGTAAAGTTCATTTTTACATTTTAATAATACTGTGGGAAGTGGTGGCCTGGCTCAAAGGGACAAAAGCAAACACAAAGCTGTGGTGAGCACTGTAATTTTTAGGCAGGGGAAGATTATAATAAAATGTGAATATTAGCTCCATAATATAAATAAATTTCTCTGTCCCATTTTTTTGGGGGGACAGAGCACTAACATTTTATGCAAGTCAGTCAGGAAGAATGAAAACTCCTTTGTGTCTGTGTTGGAAATCGGATAAGGATTAGGACAATTAATACTACTGATCTGTCAGTGAATTCAGATGAAAATTGGCCTGGATGTTTGAATGGCAAAGACCTGATAAAATCAATTGCTTTTAATTTTTCATTCTAAATATATAAAGACCGATGAACATTCAGACTCCTCAACTGACATTAAAATGCCAAAGTGATTTGGACTTTTGAAGGAGCCATCTTAAATCAGAAATTTACTCCTCCAAGTACATTGGGCAAATGTTTTAAACTACCCTAACCTTTTTATACATAAGGAGAGTAAACTAAAGGTAAGTTTAACCTGAGAACATCAGCATATTGTGTAGTGATTATATTAAAAAAAAATCTAATTGTAATTAAGATAATTTTTAATTAGCCGAGCAGAAAGTGAAAACATAATCTAAAATAGGTAGACATGGTTTCACTATACAATACCTGTGGTGTCATAACTCAGAGTGAAAATACCAGGTTGAATTTCCTGAATTTCCTCTTTGTGGGACAATGAATGCTTTTTCTGTTCTGTTCACTATTATGTAGATTTTAAGGCAATGTTTAAGATGACCTATTTTCTTTTACTTAGAAAAGCTCACCAGGCACCTCACAGCTTATGACGTGTAATGGGTGTTGCTATTTTTGTTTTTACACAATAACTGTCAGTTTTTTCTGCCTTTTAAAATAATGGCTCCTTAATCCTGTCATAAAACAGTACAAATCTGTAAAAACATGTTACTTTAAAACCCATTTTGCCATTTTTACACCGTCTCCTCTGTACAGTGATTCAGTAAGGTTATGGAGAGAGTTCTCCGATAAGTTTAGTGTAATAACAATCTTACAGGATGGGATGTTGTTTCTACAAATGGTGGGGAGCTTCACTGCCACAAACCAGTTTGTGCCATAAACACAAACTGGATGACACCTGTGTGTGCTTGCATGGCGCTGCTACAGGGTGGCAGGTCTGAGCAGCCCACAGCCTCCACCTGGACAGTGCAAAAGCATGCAAAGTTTTTTCTACTGAATTTGATCTGATTTCAGTTGACTGAGAGACCTCCAACCCCTGTTAGACCACTTTAATCCGTAGCTGTACACTGTCTGAATGAAGAGAATCTAACAAGACAAAGTTTTTATTCCTAAATTGAACGCACGGGTTGAGCCAGAGGACAAAAACAGCTGGCAATTATTTGCAATTGTATTTACTTTTAGGGGGAGCATTGTATTTCACTACGCTCCAAACTTAGAAGTATGTTTCTGGCATCTCGTTATCAGAAATTTAAACCACAGAAATTGTATGACAGAACACTGTTTTGTTGTTTTGAAACATTTTAAACACGTCTTATTACCGGTGACCAACCATGTCTAAAAATAGCACACCTTCCACCTCCAACAGAAGACATGAAGGATCTTGCTTTTTTTTAAATTTTTTTTTAGCTTCAATCAAACTAGGACACCCGACTCTCGCTGCTTAAATATTGACAATTCCTTCTTTTAAAATCTCCCCCCTCGTTTTCACAATTGTAGTCAACTCCTCTCTCTAATATGTTCTGGCAGCACCGTCGAGAGAGAAAGTACGATGAGCATACTTGGTCCTAGTTTCTGCTTCCTCCATATCCATCTTTCAGCTCTACCAATGCACATGCCTGCATTAGGTAATAGAGTAGCCCCCTCACTCCTCATTCCTCCCCGGTCGCCTTCTGCTCCGGCTTCGCTTTTCTCTCCCTCCCTCTCCGCACATCAAAGAAAGTCTCTCCGTCACTCTGGGGGATAGAAATGGTTAATGCCTGGGGCTTTGATGTTCCTCTGCTGGGTGAGCTCAGCCAATCCTCGGCCCGCGCTCGCCTCCCATCCCTACATCATCTAATAATTCTTTGTGGAGGAGAGACAGCAGTGTGAGAAAGAAGAGATTATGAAACACTCTTTCACTCCTCTTCTACATATATCCATCTCTCTCTCATAAATATGGAGTTCCTGTCCCTCTGAAAAACACAAACGCCTTCTGAAAAATCATCACATCTTTTCCTACCCCCCTCACCAAATTGCCTAACAACCTCATTTCTATTTTATTTTCATCATCTGTAGCTAGCAGCGTGTATTTTAAAGCAGTTGCAGGCTAATTCGGTGCCATTTGAAGACGTGTGTCGGAGGGCAGAGATGAAAACAAAGATGAATCCTTTAACCCCGGTTGCTCTGCAAGAGCGTCAGTGTCAAAGAGCAGAACATGAGCAGCAAGCAGACAGGGTCACCACTCCAGTGACATACCTGAAGAATGTACAAGTTTTCACACATACAGTGAAATCATTATTACATTTATGGGGAAAAATGCCTTCTAAATTTGGCGCGAAATGTGAAAAAATGGTTTTTGTTTTGGAAAACTGAGTTCAGTTTCTCTAGTCAACTAGTACCTGTCTGACAGCATGAAGTAGGGCATAAGATCTCAAAAAGCAACCCACGGAGCTGTGAGGCTCCAGCAAACCACAATGAGAGCCACAATCCACAAAGGCAGAGAACACTGAGCAGTGGAGAACCTTTCCAGGAGTGGATGGGAGATACCAAAATTACTGCCAGAAAGCATCTACGACTCTTCAAGGAGATATCTAAAGTCCTGCAGGTTTCACTTGCTTTAGTAAAGATCAGAGTTCAGGATTTGACAATAGGAAAGAGACTGGGGAAAAAAATGGCATCCGTCGGTGACTGCAAAGGAAATAAACACTGCTGACAATAATCAATAAGAAGGCTCATCTCAAAAACAGCCTCACGATTCCCAACACTTTTGGGAAAATACTCATAATAATAAATGTGGAATTTTGGTGGTTTATGGGCCACGAGATGATTTGCTGCTTTGGGTCTTGGAAAACTTGGTTAGTTGATGGAAACATGAACTCTGCTGTCTAATAGAAAATCCTGAAAAAGAATGCTAGGCTATCAATCTTTGACCTTCAGCTCAAGCACACTGAAGTTATGGAGCAGAACAACAATTGGAGCGGCATAGACAAAGTCTGGACATAAATCCCACCTAGATGCTGTGGCCTGACCTTCAACTAGCCACTCATGCTCATTAATATCTCTAATGTAGCGCAAGCTGTAGTTAAGCTTAAGTGGCAAATACTTTTTGCCCTCAATAAATGAAATCATAATTTGCATTTACCTACGTCATTATTGGTCTGACATTAAAAATGGAAAAACAGAAGAAATCTGTAGGGGAGCAAATACTTTTCAACAGCCCTGTGTAAACAAACGCTTTTATCCCACTGGGAGTGGGTAGAGTGCATATTAAAGCTCATCATCTGCAACAGAGTCTCTGCTGATTAGAACAATAAAACAATCAGACCCATTATGAGGGCTGCCTCCGTGTTATGAAACTAATTTTTTTTTTTTATTCTGATATGTTACTTTTGGGATTCTTTCACAGCAGCTACAGAAAGAACCTCATATGAATGAGACCTTTAGAAAAACAAATGCCAGCTTTATGCTATGTGATGTTCCTCCAGCCGCAGTATGTAATTCTGCAGAAGCAGTTTTCCCAGACAGTGTTATTCAGCTCTGCGGTTTCGATCTACACCAGAGGGCTGAGAGAGCTTAAACAGAATGTCACTGTGGATTTGCTACTTCCCAGAATTTTCATCATCACTGTATAAACGCTAAACACAACAGCAGTTTAAAACTTCAAATTTGAAAGAAAAGATGTTGAAAAACTACATAAACAAACAACCAACCGACTTTGGAGGAGAGCCAGTTAGTTGTTTTACTTTGTAAATATCATATTTAATGGCTGAACATTCTGGCTTTATACCTCAAACAATGAATGACATTGTTGTAATTAATTGCACATCTCTATTCAGATCAAGCAGAGGAAAAATAATGGGATCATAAACCGAAACAACAATTACTGCTTCGTTGCAGCTCTTCTGTATTTCTGACAGCTTGAATTCTTTGAGGCAAAGACTGTCTGCACAAATGAAAAACAAAACTCTTCATCAAGCAGGTTCAAACTAGGGCTGGGATGACTTGTTGGTGTAATCAATGACACTGACATCAATATTTTTTAATCAACCCATCAATTTTTAAACCAAGATTTATCCATGTTCCTCAAAGCTGCTTGGTGTGAGAAGAAAAACACACTGACCTTAAAATTGTAGAAATCTTATGGCGTATGCTTACAAGAAAAGCCAATAATTGAATAATAAAAAGTAAGCCTTCTGATTCAATCAGAACAAGGCAAGAAGCTTGTTGATGGCATCAAGGAATAGTCAGGGTGTATTTATATATTTGAGCTTGTATGCATATGTCTGGCCCTGTTTGGATACTAGGAGATCCACAAATTTAAACTTGTGAACCCAGTTTCTCAAGTTACATGTGTAATCATGATGAATGCATGTGAACTTGTGGCCGAAGCTGAATCATGTAAACACATTGAGATTTTAAGAAAAGCAGGCAGATCCAGAGCTCGCTCAGTATGATCCAAATACATGAAAATAGATTAGAAACTAAACTGCTACTTCTCAACTTAATTATAGCAATAAAAAAGTGTTCTTAATATACAATTATTTTCAAAAATTCACAAGCCAATCAGAGACAAGTTAGTGAGAAATTAATTTCAGACAATTTAAACTTTTAAAGCAATAAAAACACGTTTGACAGACAGTCTTAGTTTAAAACGTCTAAAGTGTTTTAAACTAAGACATCAAAGAAATTCATCAATGCATTAATGACTCTTCTCACCAAAAAACCCCGAAAAAAAACAAGCAGGGTTGAAAGGAAAGGAAGCACAGAAGGAGTCAACGAGAGGACAAGACGTGACTGAACAGCAGCACTTCAACACAATTTTTCTAGAACAAATAATTTGCTCTGGAGTGGTGTGTACACCGCATTTAATACTTGAGAATCACCGCTCGGAGAAACCTTTGCCACACACCGTGTGTTTGGTTTTAAACAGGAGGAAAAGGGGAAGAGGAAGGAGACTCACCGGCCACAGAATTGGGACGGGGCATGAGGTACAAAGGGATGGAGTGGGCAGAATGGGAGGACATGCTCTCCAGGTTGCGCTCAGGGATTTTATTCAGGCTGAAGGTGGAGGCGGTCATGTTTTCATCCACCCTGTACAGGAACGAGTCCATGCCTGATTTCTGGGACTGCCACAACTTCAGGTTCCCTCGCGAGCCCTCGCTGTATTTGCCGCCTCGCTCCATGTTCTCCGAGTAGCTCGTCAGAGTAGCTGGGGAAAAAAAACAAACAGATAGCGATCAAACGTTTCAGGCCATTTCTCACACTTTCTTCACAAATCCGCTTCCCTATATGTCTGATTTCACATCTGTTTACTGTTGCTCTGAATCAATATTGTTGTGCCAATGTTTTTTTTCTTTTTCCATCTAAAACTGCAGGTGTTTGCCATTGTTGCCAGGAAACAATGATGGCACCTGTTCTGACATCTGAAAAGTGCCTCACATCGGTAGGCATTTCAGCTCTCCTGTTGTCTCTTAAATAATGCACAAAAGCTACAGTTGAAGTCAACATTGGGTACCTGAATTAGTTTCCAAAGGGAAAAGCAAACCAGGTACTTGTACTATACACCACATTCAACAATCCCAGCGGGTCTGGTTTTACTCTAAAGAGAAATGTTTCACATTTGTAAAGCAGATTACTGTTTAGAAATTAAACAGTGGATAATTTTAACTTTACATTTTATTGTTTTAAATCCAGCTTCAATGTGTTGTAATTAATGGACCTATGTGACGGCCCATTCTTAAGTAATTTGTGAGGTCAATACAGGCTAGCAATGCCAGTCATGTTTGTTCTTTAATGCATCTAAAAACCAGATGTAGCCAGATGCTGCTTTTTCAATTAATCAGTGTTGCTGAAATGGGAATAATAAATTGTACTTTTCTACAGCAGCTAGATAGACTCCAGTGCAGAAAAGTATTAACACTATTTGCTTAAACACTTATTTCCCAATCTCATTGCATGTTTTCCTAATATTGACTCGCCCTACTGAAGCGTTAAGAGTTCCTTTCACTGACAGGAGCTGAAGACAACTCCTGAAAAACATATTCCCTTGTGCATCAAACGTTACACTTGACCCAATGAAGAATGACAACCACCATTCTTCTAGCAATTGCTAAACCCAGAGTCTTGCATTAGATTTATAGTCACAGAGGTCTAAATCTTCACTCCGGAGAAAGTAACACCACAGCTCTCGAGTCCAGTGCTGATGTGCTTTTCACCAATACGTACCAAGTTTTGACTTTCTGATCAGAGTGAAATTACAGCACAAATATTTATCTTGGGAGAGTCTATGTAAGCACGCTTCATATCTCACCTATAATCCCGCTGTCTCTGCTCTCCAGTGTTGAGGTGGGGCTGGTGACAGAACCGTAGGCACAGTCCTTGTTGCCGGCCTGGCCCGACATGGCCGTGGGGAGGGTGGAGCAGGGGCTGCCTGCAGGCGGAGAGGCAGTGCTGCTGGTCAGGGTGGAGCAGGGGCTGATCCTCTGGTTCTGGCCCTGCCACAAACACACATTCACAGGTTTTGTTCAAGCTTTCTTTGGCTCCCCCCCAAAAAGTGGGAATGAATAAAAAAAAACGACAATGTTTGAACTTTTATTATCTGACTCATTCAGAAGGAAAAAGTCATTTCAACATTTCAGTTTTCAAAAGCTTTGCCGCCCTGCTGCTTTCGCAATCTGAAGTCCAGCTTTCTTTGGATTGTTTCCCGAACATGTATGCAAACGCACACTGTGTCACAACAGCAATAAATCTTCAATCTTCAATCATCAAGTGTAAATTAACAATGGCCTGCTGTCAGATTCACCTTGAGCAAAAATAGCACGATTTTACACCATTGTTGTATTAACACTAAAAAATAAACACAAATAATGCATAAGATAAAATTAATTATAAAAAAGAAAAACAAAAAGACCATAATAACAGTGCTGCTCACTGGCCACATTTTTTACAGATACAGTAACACTATCTGCTCTATTTATTGATTTTCTTTTAGACGTAAGTGAAAGCAAAAGTGCAAAGTAACCACCTGCTAAATTTTGTCATAGCTTTCTAGTGATTTTGCAAACAATATTACACTGTTTTGTATAGACTAATACAAGATTAACAAAAAACAAGTTCATATTAGTTAAAATATTTTCAATAAGATGAATTTGTGGTGCTTTCATTTGAAAAATGTTATTAAGAAAGAAAAAACAAGAAAAAAACAAACAAAAAGAGATCAACTGGCATGTTGTTGATTTAGGTTTTTTCCACACTCATCATTTAGAAAATCAAAGTCTCACAAATGTCAAAGCTTTTAAATCCTCTGACTTCTAACTATTGTTCATGTAATCATGTAATCATTACCCATCAGCTGCTGAGAAATTGTACAACTACAAAGACTGATCCCCTGAAACATTTTCAAGATCAGTTTTTTTTTTCTTTCCCCCCACTTAGAGTTTCTCTACTTGTTAAGAAAGATAAACTATCACAGATGGTGCAGGCCAAATTCTGCTTTACAAGACAAAAACATTCAGAACAAACCTGTTGTGCATAATAAAAAGCAAATTGAACACCCCCCACAAACCACTGCATGAGACCTTCTGGAAGGCATCAGAGAGTTTGGAGTAGCAAAGAAGTTTGCAAACAAGCCTGATACATTTCTGTCAAAAGCTGAAGCAGCTGGCAGTGATAGCAGTGGTATGTTTGGAGTAAAATGGAGCAACATGTCAAGTAAAGAGCTCCATCTGATCAGCATGAGGAAGCAGAGAGAAGGATTTGTGATCGTGTGTGCAGGCACAAGTCCTGCGCCGAAAAGAAATGATAACATTACAAAAGTGCACTGGTAAATAAGATGTTGAACTGAATATGCTTATTTTTAGCTCAATCTGCACTTATCAGCAATCGAGTGGTTGCAAACCACTTTTGTTGTCTTTCCAACCAGAGGACACATGACCAGGTTGCACTGATAACGTATGTGGGGAAGTTCTAAGTGAAAATGATTGTTTACTCATTTCAATATCAGTGACGTGTTTAAAACTGAAGTCAAAGGAAGGCCAGAGATGCACAAAGCTACTAGAAAGGAAGCTGTATGTTCTGTGGAGGGATGTTGGCTGTTTGTTCAGGCTGCTGCTTATAAAAGAGCATGACGTCAACAGATAACAGCAAGCTAAATATAATGCGGCGAAGGTGCTCTAGTTTATCATTTTCAAGTGTTATACTCTGTCGCTTAACGTGCTGGATTAGAAGATGCAGTCATCTTTTTTATAGCTCACATTTAAGGTGAGGTACCTCTTACTCTGAGGGTAATACACACAGATTGATATTTACAGTCAATAAGCTAACTGTGCTAACCAAGCAAACTATGCTGTTATTCTAGATCATTTATGTAAAATGCTAAAGACAGTTGAAAGTAATTTTGTCTTTAAGAAAAAAATATTCTATCAAGCTGCAAAGCTGTGGTACACCGATTTTCTTAGATGGTGTGACATCACCTCTAGTTCTAATATAAAAACTGACCAATCACAAAAAGCTCCTTAAGGATCCTGTATTGTTACGATAATTCAATGGTGACTTAAAATCCAACACAAAAATAAATAACAGTTTCTTCCTCTTTAAGAGTAAGAAGCATAAAGTCATTTCAAGATGATGTCAGAAGAAAATATGCAGAATTTCTTGTATTTGTACAATATCTCAGTCCAGTAATATGGAGAATTTTACTGTGTTTAGTGTTTGTATGTCGTTCAGGAAGGAATGAAATAAAACCCAGTTCCTGTTTACAGCTGTCAAATGATTAACTTTATGTTGACTTTTTTACCGGAAAAAAAATGCAAATAAAAGAATAAATATATGAATCTCACTGTGTTTTAACTTTTCTGAAAAAAAGAAAAACATATTTTGATTCTAAAAATTTTTGGTATAGAAGTTTAAAAAATATGTAATAAGTTCATAAGTTTCCAGTAGTTCATAGTCACTTCACTGAGATGCTGGAGAGACTGAAGTTTTTTCTAGCTTTAAGGAGCATGAACTCACCCCCACCTATTGCTGCCCACTGACAATCATTTTGGTGAAAGTCTCCTAAGCTTTTTACTTGCTTACAAGGCAGCTAAGCTCAGCTCCTTGTATACATTTCTAAACTGCCATGGTGCTAAGCTAAGCTAACCTGTAACATGTCTGTAAAGCAGCTGACTAAACTTCTACTAAATTTAGAGGACATTTATTCCAGATTTTTTGTTTATTCTAGACTTTGTTGATGAAATAAGAAAACCATGGGTAAATCTGAGCAAGACCTGTGAAGTAAATAAATTCAATACATTTCAGTATATTTTTTCTGAGTTCAAGATGGCCAAACTTAAATAGCCATAGAATGATGTAGTATTTGGAATAAGACCCTTGGATATAATTGGTTTTAAGTCTTTGTGAAAATACAGAAATACTATAAGTCTGCAGCGTTTATACACAAAGCTATCATGCAATAAAATGATCAAATCATGCCCTTGAATAGATGATAATCAGGTTTTTTTGGTATTTGCTTTCTTTTGGCACCCTGCAGGGACCTTATTATATGTCAACTCTTGTTAGGAGACAAGCAACCACAGGGGACAAAAATAAAAATACTCTGTTGCAACTGATCTGCTGCCGTAAACACCCACTGATTCCATCGTACGCAAAAACACACAGTTGCCCCAACTCAAAAGACACAAACATGCAGCTTCCACAGAAACGCCAGGATGCTGTGAGAGATAAAGTGGCTATATTTGACTGCAACAAAGAAACACTCGGAGGTCTCTCCTTATCGGAGCTGTTGATGAGATCGGATCAAGAGTGGGATGAACGCAACTAGACCAGGTTGTGGGGGAGAAGTGATGCTCAAGGCAAATTTTAGTCTAGATTAATTTGTCAGAGGAAGACTGAAGGATCCCAGCAGTCAATTTGTATTGGTGCAGAAAGTCGTTATTTCCTAGACATTTACTTGTATTGATTCATGTGTCAGTTACGGGTTGACGGCCTCTCGAGGATCTGGAGAAGAGATAGGCAGTCAATTAATCTCCAGGTTGGATTCATTCATCTAGATGTGAAGGTGTCCTTCAGAGAGAGACAGTAAACCCCATTATTCTACAAACAGAAAGCCACTCCCACCAGAGCATGAAAGTGAGGGGGCAAGGAATAAATAAAAAAATATTTATCTGCTCAGTGAATAAATATAGGCATACTTTTTGAATTTTTATTTGTGAAAAGTTTAAAAATATATATTTTTATTACTTTTTTCTTTTACTTCACAACCACAATCTACTTAATTAAGATTTTACATGACAGACCAACACAAAGTAGAGCATATTTCTACAGTTTAAGTGAACTGGTACATTGCTTTACCAGTGTTTTAAAAAAATAGTTTCTGAAAAGTGTGGTTATTTTTGCATTCAGCTCCCTTTGTGCTATGAGTTGGTCGCCCTGGATTTATTGACTACAATGCAAATGATAAAATTGCATAACAAACTCTTATGTTTAGGTGACTAAGAAAATCCAAATCTTAACTATTCAGTTTAAAAACGGCCAAGACTTCTTAAAAACAAATAGAAGTTTTGTGAAGTCAAGGTTTCCACATATTTTTCATTTCATTAAAACTATTAATTTTCTAGACTTGAAATGAAAGAATTATATATAATTTCTTTGATCTGTTATAAATGTAGACATATAAATAAGAGATGCAAAAATCAATCGCCCCAAGACCTTTGGGGCTCTAATCAAATACTGACAAATCTTTTCTTTTTTTTTCCTTTACAAATATTACATGCAGCAAAACTGAGAACTCCCACAGTATGCATCTTGATGGCATTTTGAGTTTAATGAAAATTTGATAATATGCTTTAGTGCATAAATGTGGATGCTCTTGTTATCTTTTCATTTTCTGTAGGATTCAATGACAAACTTGCAGCACATTTTTTTCTCCCTTTGTTTGCTCTTGTCCTTAGTAAAAGAAAAAAAGCAGCATGGGGAGATCGGACCTTAAAGAAAATGACCTCAATACCATCCAGGAAACCCCTGAACAGCAAAAATGTTTCATAAAGTTTTAACTGCGAAAGTCGCAGATCCTCAATTCTAGTCGACACACATCATCACTTACAGTGCAACAGGAATTAACCTTTCAGTGTTGTTGTGTTTCTCTGAGACCAACTTAAAATAATGAACCCAGTAATAACTTATCAAACCTCACTGCCTTAAATTCTGTGATATCTTCACTGCAGTGACTGCCTCTCAAATGTAGTGAAACTTACACATAGATACATGGGAAGCCTAAAACTTGCACCAAGTATAATAGGCTATTGACCCCCAAACTTGTGAGGGTCTGACCTTAAATGTCTCATGAGAATTGGACAGTACTTGTAACACGGCATCTACTCAGGGAACGAGAGCACAAGAATATAAGAGGCAATTAACTGAACCCTCTGCATGTTAAGGTCACCTTGTTTTGCCAGATGGTGAGGCATCGCAGGCCTCAACTTTTGCACATTTATTCCTGAATTCCCTTTAACCTGGAGGATGGTTTGTATGTCTATTAACTACAGCTTTTTTCCACAAAATGGTACAGAGTTGCAAACACACAACAAGCATCATTTCTACTATACATAAAAACTGAAGACGCATTAAAATTTTACACAGCATTGTGCTAAGATATGCAGCAAACATTTGTGATACGCAGACCTTTTTTAAATATTGAAACCATTTCCAGGAACAAATAACAAAATTGAAGGTTTTACAAAGTTTTATTTTAGACATTGGTTGCTTGTTTGTTCATTTTAAGTAGAAACTGTGCACCTGACCAACCTTGTCTTGAGGTCAGTGGATAAACTTACAGTAGGACAATGACCCTAAACACACAGCCAGAGCCAGAAGGGAAAGGTTGAGGTCAAAGAACATGAATGTGTTCGAAAAGTTGAGGCAAAATCTAGGTGGAACACTAATTGAGCCCCAATTTGTCTGAGCCTGACCTATTTTTTATCTCCTTCCAAGAAATTGTTTGTCAGTAACAAGTTAATGACCACATCGCCGGTGCAACAATTCAGTTCTTGCAATAGATTTTTGATATCCCTTTTTTTAACTGAACATGTTGAAAGAGATGTCTAATAATCTAATTGATGTCTCTGTTTATATTTGAAAAATTACCTTAAACTAGAAACATTCCCCTTGAAAAGGAGAGCCTGTTGACTAAAGCAGAGTGGAAAACTAGTCAAACTCTAATTAAAACATTTAAGACCATCAGAAAGCATAAAAATGTAAACATTACTTTAAAGAAGAAATGTAAACTAATCTTTGCCATCAGTTTCAAAATGTATTAAACTTGGCCTTTATATGTTTTAAGCTATGGCCAATCTTCTCATCTTCTGTTGCCAATTAAATTTATCATAATAATCCAGAAAACAGTATTTGGGGCAGACATCTACAACAATAAGTTTGTGCCGTGCGCACGATGCAGCGAAGAGCTGATATGAGTCACATCTCTAAAACGAGCCGCTCGAATGAACCTCTCTCAATTTCTACACCCCCACTGGTCTGACAGTGCTTACATCGAGCACAGGCGGTCCATCAGCCTAATCGCTTATTCACACTGTTTTAGTGCAAACCCATACATACGCCTGCATAACACACTTCAGCAACAGGTTAACCGCCCCCTCCTCTTCCCCTCCTCCCCATTTCACCTCCTCTGTGTCTCTCAGCTGCAACCGTTTTCCTCCCACAGTCTGCGAACAATTCATTCCTGTCAAATCAGGTTTAAATGGAGAAACCAGGACATCTGCAGCCGCCCCGCTGCGCCAGGAGATGTTTGTTGCACAACTGTCAAATTCATAAGCAGAAAGGTGATGGCGCAAAAATGTAACCATGAGGCACTTAGCATGAGGTGCATCAACCGAGGATACCTGCTACTATTGAACAATGTTAAACCAAGAAATTATAGCTGCATATTTTC
Source organism: Xiphophorus hellerii (assembly GCF_003331165.1). Classification (NCBI taxonomy): domain Eukaryota; kingdom Metazoa; phylum Chordata; class Actinopteri; order Cyprinodontiformes; family Poeciliidae; genus Xiphophorus; species Xiphophorus hellerii. The sequence goes on from NC_045681.1 coordinate 13,677,854, forward strand.
TCTAACCAAAATATAATGTTAATTTTATAGGAAGACTCAGATGCGTACAGGCTAATTATTTAGCTACATATTCTTCAACGAGCTGCAGCGAAACCACAAGCCATCGACAAGCTTCTGGTATAATTTGGGATTGGGTATCAAGATCCTTCTTATTTTTAGAACTGGAATACTCATTTTAAATTGGTTGGTATCTGGACACATATTAGCCTCAAGCATTAACACATTTTCAATAAGGCTTGAGGTTAGGGCTGTCATTAGGCCAATGTATAATCCATCCCTACAGCAGTTCCAATGTATTTTTTGGATCACGCTTCTGTTGGAACACCAAAGTTTCAACTATATGGTTGTCGGTTTGCGATGATGTTAAAGATTTTCCACCCACTTTGTAGTATATCACTTCCAGTAAAACCTTTATAAATCATCATTTTGATTGACAATCTATACCCCAATTTCACTTCTTCAAATATACTTCTTGTCATTTTGGCCAAGTAGCTCAGTGTTTATCTTTACCAACCAGGAAGTTTCTGGTTTGTTCACACCAGCAGGTGGGAATTTCAGTCAAACTTCAAGTGGTTGATTTTGGAGCAGGATCTACTTTCTCTTAGTCAATATTGATGTATAATTAGTTTTACTGCTGGCAGTGACCGTGGTGTTCCATCAGGTTATGGTTCATGGCAGGTTTGGGCCTCGTCGGTTCTCGAGTTGTTTCTAAATATTCCCCCAAAATTTCTGTCTTTCATCTGAGAGATGTAAATTGGTGGCTCTTCCAGATGTTGGCAAAGTAGAGGCACATCTGAATAACTTGTACTTGGGGTGCTATTGTTTGAAGTGATGATCAAATATTACAGCTATTTAGAAATGGCTCCAAAAGACTTTCCCAACATCTGTAGACACTCAATTATTCTGTTGAAATGTCCACTGAGTTATTTGGACCTTCCCATCATTCTGAGCTTTAGCCCACCCGAATGTGGTCAAATATAATATATGTTTTGCCTGACCATAGAACATTTCTTAGGAAGGCATGTGTCTGAAAATCTCTGTCATGCTTGAAGTTGTTGATTTTGGGGCAGATGGTTCTTTTTTTTTTTTTTGATTATATCTAAGTTCATGATGATTTAAAACTTGCTTCATGGTGGAGAGAAACACAGTGTTCCAACAGTCTCCATTTCATGATAGCCTTCAGCCTTGCTGGTCCCTGGGCTCTTGTTGAATATTTTAATCTTTGATCAAATTTGGGGTTTCTAACTAGACAATTATCCCAAACACAGATCAAAACTGATTTTGGAATAAAGAAAGCAGCTAAAGATCAAGCGTCTGGAATGGTCCCAACCTCTATATTATTGAAAATTTATGGGGTAAGTTTGAAATTCGGGTCAGTCTCCTGGAAACCAACCACTTTAATTAAATGAACTCTGCCATTTCTGATAGTAAGATGGGTCAGGTATCCAGCTAGATTCAAATCAGAAGCATGCTGACCATTACAAAGCGTGGTTTCTCTGCAACACAAAAAATATTCTATCAAATTTCAGTGAGGTTTTATTTATACATTTGAACATGAATGTATAACTTTGATTAGAGGAAACAATACTAAATTCAAATCTGTGGATGTCTTAAATCTATTAATGCCTATAAAAGGATAAGTACATCTGAAAATAGTTTAAATGCCTCATTAAGAGGCCAAAATTAATGTAGAAATCATGCCGGTGATGTTTGAATGCTAACATCTCCCCATGTTAGCATTCATGGATAGCTGTCTGACTAGACTGTCTGTCTAGTCAGACAGTGCTTCTGCTTCTGTCTGACTATACAGACACTGTAATAAATATGGATGTGTTATCAAAGATGTGTAAGAACTAATCAAAAAGGAGAACGGCAATGAAAATAAATCTCAAGAGATTGATTTTGACATTAAGCGTTTCCTCAAGCACCTGAACACAACTTCTCATAAAAGGAAATGAATGAAATATAAACACTACAACGCTTTTAGATTTGACCTGTAAAGTATGAAGAACATTTAATCTAAAACAAATCTGTGGTGACTTAACAGTCCAAGACAATACTCTTTTCACTGCAAACAATGAGTGTCAACTATAACACTGGGACACAAAAACACCTTAATGGGAAAGAGATGATAAGGACATCTGATCACCGCTAAGGCATTCCAGGGTTTTTTTTTAAAAATTTGAACAGAATTGACAAGTCTTTGTTGTTCAATGAGGAGGGCAAAGAAATGCCATGCTCTTAGCTATACATTCTAATTAGCTTTAAAGAAACTTTGAAAACAGAGGCAATTTGATAACATAATAGAAATGAGAAATGCTGTCTGTAATGTCGTTGATGTCCTGGTTTTAGAGGAGGTTTCTTGCTTTTAAAAATAGCAGCAGTCACTATGCCTTCTGTGTGTAAGATAAGTAGAATACAGAGACTGAAACATGTTGGTACATTATAAGGTGTACATTTAAACAATGTTTTAGCTTACTGATTCCAAACAATGCACCAACTTCAACAATGCAGTGCATTTCATCTGAAAATGTCACAAGAAAAAACAAAAAAATGTTTCAAGCTAGCTAGAAAGAGGCAAAAGAGTAGTAATCGTCAAGTCGCACCAACTCTGGCTCAATTCAATGCTCAGCTTCACCACTACAAATGTGGAGGTGTCCTTGGGCAAGGCACTGTCCATCTGAATGAACCACTTTGATTCTGATGTGTTCCCCACGGTCACCTCAAACAACAAGTCTTTGAATGTGGCTGCATTGAGACAAAATCTGAAATTGGTACTCACAAGACAGGTTTTCACATTCTGCTTTCCTGGCCATTCTACCTCAGTGTTTCTGCCGCATCATTACACACTAATCATATTGACTCTTCAGTAATTACTTCCTGGGATAGACACATTTTGTGTTTAAATGCAGTTTGTAACAGCACAACCAACCCTAGGTGCAATTTGGAGGAGGGTGTGCTTTTCACCTGCTAGAAACCTAATGGATATTGGCTTCTCTGTGCAAGGAACTTGAATGTGGTGTAGTACATGCTGATAGGGAAAACATGAATATCCTACAATGCAATGGGGAGATCGATTTGATCTGTGTCAAAAAATAGCTAGTTATGACACACGTAGCAGCTGTGGTACCAAGTGATATAATTTGGCCAGATACTGTCATTGAGTATGAACCTACAGAAGTCTTTAACTGTGCTGGGATCATGGTAAAATTCACAAATCTCTATAGAGAAGACAGTTGCAGTGCTTTGTTAAAAAGGTTTGTTCCATGCTACTTTCTCCCCTGTAATCAATGTTTCATCCTCAGAAAATTTAAACCCGTCCATTTTTTCACTGATCATTGTCAGTCAATCACACTGAGACTAAGTCAGATTATTTGAAAATTGTATACAATATCTGCCGCTACACTTTTTTACTTCAACTCGTCTTCCTCCTCAATGCTAAGCTAGTGATGCTACGTATTTATCTTCTCACATCTCAGAATATTCTCAAGATTCCAGCTGTCACCTTGATTATGCACTTTTTTCCTTCCAGACAACTTTCTATTAATATGCTTGAATATAGCACTCTGTGAACAGCCACCTTCTCTAGCAACAATTTTTGCTGGCCAATCCTCCCTGCAGAGCTATTCAAATTTCTGGATTTAGAGTTTAAAAGCTAACAATAGATAATTATTACAAAACATCACCCAATATTTAATACATGTATAGAACCGGGCACTATTTGACACAAATTGCTTAAATGAATATGCTTTTCCATTATGTTTAGTTTATTGAGATTTTGATGTAGAGGAAGATAAAAGCTCTTTAATCTAAGTTAACAAAACACATCTTCTTCTCTTAATAGAAAACCATCGCCGCACAGTCAGCCTATCTCAGTAGATTTGAATAAAGGAGAAACGTTACCTGTCTCGCTTCGGGTTCCTCCATGCTGTACTGCGTACCAGCTGGCCCCTCACTCACTTTGTCTCCCAGAAGGAAACCCAGCCGCGTCATCAATGTGTTGGCTGCCTCATCCACCGACGGAGGGGGCCCCAGCTCATGGCTTGACTCCCCTGCAGAGGTAGGTAGACAAAAAGAGGAGGAGGAGGAGGAGGAGGAGGAATGGTAGAAAACAGAGAAACACAAGTGGTGAGCAAAATTAAGGGGACAGTTCATTTCACCCTAAAACAAAGCTTTTAGTTTCATGTCTGACTGATTTAAACAACTGAACACAAAATATATATCCGCTACAGCCGTCCTCCATAAAACACAGCAGACAGAGGATACACAGCACCTGCACTCAGGCAAACAAATGAAACACCCTGTCGCACCTGAGTTTTCCTGTAGCTCAGAGCAGCGCATTACAAACACATTCCTCAAAACAAATGGACGCCTTGGCTTGGACGATCCACTTACATAAACTCCAAAAATCCCTTCAGCCACAACAAGGATTGTTTCCAGCTGTACTGAAAGACCTTCTTTTCACGCTGAATGGCAAAAAGTCCTCCGAACTGACGACAGCTGCTTCCGCACCACTCATTGCCACTGCAGCGTGAGTGACGTAATGAGAAACACCCTTTACCTGAGCGTGTGTAAGTGAGAGAGGGAGACGGAGAGGCGTTCCTAACCAAAGTGGGTGTGTACGCACACACACACACACACCCCTCTGTCCTATTTATGGTGCCTGGAAGCGCTAAGCAAAGCAAAGAAAAACTGTGGGGTGAGCCCGCATGATGGTAAATCCACCTACAAACATTCAGAGCACTGGGGGATGGGGGGAGGTTGCCAGCTTTTAACCAAAGCAAAAGTCTCTCAATGACCTCATCTTGTCACCTGGTTGCCTGGTTACTCTTCAACCGTAACAAACCCTCATTGTAGTATCATGTTCTTCAGTAACACCTGGCTAATGTGCCTGGAGGAGCCGACTGGATTGACTTCAGTTCAATTCAACGCTCGTCACAGCAGTGTTGCTTTCAGGCGAGGAGGTTTTGTTAATTACCTTCCTACTCAGGAGAAAAAGTAACTATTGGCCTGTAATTTGATGTATGAACCTCTGAATTGGTTCAGACATTAATGGCATTTAAGCCAACAGCTCTGTGTGGCCAGTGTTTAAATAAACAGCAGTTGAGACAAAGACAGCTAACTGGCAGGACCAGTTTTTTTTAAACCCTTTTCACCATACAGCAGGTCGAACCGGACAGACAGGAAGCCAGATTAGACTCTAACTGACAACTGTTAGACAATCCAAGCCACCGCAGCACCTCTTTGTAGGCAGACAGCTCCCCTGAAGCCTGTGGTCTCTCACTCATCAGCTCAAAGACACATAGTCAGGCAGGCAATCTAAAGCCTGGGCTCCCCTGTCCATTCCCTTATGGACAGCAGCCTCATTAGATTGAATCCGAGTCCCTCTGAGCGAGTAAGTAAGTGAGGCAGAGACCTTCTGAGAGAGGGGGGAAAAAAAAGTCCTTTGAATCAAATGGGAATGACACGCTGCAGAGCTTCAATAAAAACACACAGCAGCATCGAATAATGAGGTAATCACAGCACACATTAGGTACAAAATAGGCTAATCGCATATGAGCTTTGATGCTGTTTAGCTATGTACATGGATACAGGCTGTAATACTACCAGGACATAACACCAATGTCCTGCTAGATGTTAATGAAAGGATTTTGCTTGAGTTTTATTTTTTTACTGAGTTGCTCAGACTATGAAAGCTGGCAGAGAGTCTGTAAAGTCGAGGGAGCTTTTTAAAAGGTGTATATTAATCACAAATATTAAAACAGACTGAAAGGCACAGCACACATATATTACAATCATTTTATCTGCTAAATGATCACCATATGGCAAAATATAGAAGAGGTCATAAACACTTGCAAGATTTATGAAGCAGCAGCTCACCGACGTTTGACACTAATTCTATTTTTACTTCCTCTGCAGCTGTTATGCTTGCTGGTGAATAAACAGGGACAACAATTCGATTTAGTCATCAACTTCCTGCTTTTTATGAATTGTACAAATAATAGGCATACAAACAATCCTGCAACTTTGAATAAAGTTGCTGTCAGTTGTTTAAACCTGCTACTTTTCTCACTCCCAGCAGTGACTAGCTGTACTGCACTGCTGAGTTGTGTATAAACAGAAAAAGAAGCCAAAATTCAGCTTCCACTTCAACTTTCTGTTGAACTCATGGATTTTCCAGATTGCAAAATAATAGATCAAAAACAATTACAAACTTAGTAGGCAATAGTTCAACTTTATTTCACTTTAATTCACTGCTAACTTCCTGCATCACCCAGCTGTGCTGCAGTGCTGAGATTATCTTGTGCATGATCAAGAACAATTTGAGATATGGTTGCAGCTTACAAGGTTTTCCAACTCCTTAAAAGGCATAAAATCAAACATTTTAGATCTAATTTCAAATGGTTTCTACTGGACCAGCCGAAGACTTAATGTAACATTTTTAATTTACATTAAAGTCACAAAAGAGAAAGCGGTTAAGTAAAAACATAGGTTTCTCCAGAACAAGTACAGCCATATTTAGTAAATTACAATATTATTAAAAGTTTATTTATTTCAGTAACTCAGTTCACTAAATTAAACATGATATGCAATAACTACACACAGGCAGACATTTTCATTCCCTTACCGCTCTTAGTGATGATGATTTTCACATAACAGCTGATGAAAATCTGACATTAATGATTAGAATATTACATCAGACTTACAAAAACATTTCTAAGAAACATGGGCAGCACACTGCTTCTGTCTATTAAACTGAGTTATGTTAGAGCACAGTTGACTTCAGTGTACGTGTGCTAAAGTCTGAAAAAAAAAAAAAAAAACATCTGGGAAAATGTTAAGCCCTGCATCGTTAACTTTAACAGGGATTTTTATTTTGTTCAATGTCAGGAGTTCGTTTTAAAAAATAAAGGACCTACATAACCTTAAGCTTCACTTTGTAGCCTTTTGCAAGTTAGATGTAGTTAGGAATATTTTCTGGTCTCAGAGCAACATTATTAAAAAGCTCAGTGTTTATGAGGTTTAAAATTAATAACTCTTTGGAGAAACAGCCAGGACTGTCATGTTTAAACATGTATGTTTTGCTCTCCGCGAGATGTGCGCTCCACCTTGCGCACACACACACTACTGTTATGTACAAACCATTCATACACTTGTTCTTGTTTGCGTTCCACTCGATGGATGCTCACAGACTCGCTGCTAAAAATAAACATGGTGAACCTTTATTATAGAAAAGCTCGATTAAATTTTACAGCAAGTAATTTAAATATAACGTTAGTAATAAGAGTGAATTAACATGTTGTGGAAAATAAGTGAACTTAGCTTTGTGCAGCGTCACATGCTAATGTGGTTCTCCTCTCTGAGGTTATGCTTGTGCAGTAAGCAAACATGAGCAAACACTGGTCTAAGAAAACTATAACAACATAGGAGAGACAGTAGCAGAATGTCACATTTATATACTCCTCTAGTATGTATATACTGCTGTTGAAAAAGAAACATGTTGCTTTTGAATGCTTAACTGTCTCTGAGAGTGAAAATGTATTTTTTTAATGATAAGAGCTAAAAAACTACTACTACTACTAATAATAATAGTAATAATATTGAGCCATATGACATGTCTTCAGCAACAAATAACAAAACACCAGGACACCTAAATCCACTACTGCACTTTTCATTAGAAAGAAACCGGCAATATTCTGAGCCAAGGTCTTTTTTTTTCCTAATTAAATAACAAACCAAATAGCTTAATAAAATGAAAGGTACTGACCATCAGCCACACTGAGCTTCAAACAATATGTCTGCAAAAGAAAAAGGCCAATTGTCTGACCTCTGCTGTCAAATTAACAGTGATCAGTCAAGTTCTGTGATGCTAAAACAATCTGAACAAGAGTCGTACTCTTACCAAAGAATTAACCAATCAATCATATTTTATTTATTTCTAATATATTAATATATTTATTTCTAATATAACCAAAGGTAACACAAAGAGGTGATGCAGATGTTAAAAAAGAAACTTGGATACAATCAACCATCAAACCGACAAAATTCTAAGCTAATAGATTATTATAAGCATAAAAGGTACAATACATAACAATATAAAAAGTCTGGAATAGCAAAAATATAGATAAAACATAAAATAATATATAATTTGTTTCTAAATCAAAACAGAGATAAAAAAAAAAAGACAAATAACATTAAAGGCATTGCGATGACAAAATGTCTAGGAACAAAGAAAAACTATCTTGGAATATGAGACTGAAAAATGTAAAATAAAATAAAACAATCCCTATATTGCAAAAATAACATATATATATACTGTATATTAAAAAAAAGGCTTTGAAAGATGCATTTCCCCCCCATATATCACCTCCTGCATTTCATCTCTTTTTAGGACATTATTCCTTGTGGAGCAATACTAATATACTTGTACATTTTTAATGCAATAGCTGCTGTATCTTTATGCCAGTGTCTGCACATAGGGAGTGAAGGCTTTCCAGTTGACAGTCTGCAAGTCGTGAGGCCTGAATACATTAGCAGTGATTAGTCAACTGCTCCTGGGGGGCTTGTGGCTCTGAACGAGATCAAACAGCAGCTCTGTCCGACTTTTCCACCTCTATAGGTGCACCGCATGCCTACCACTTAGTCTATGTTGCAGACTTTCTGCCTGTCGCTTCATTTACTTCTCTTCCTGTTAAAGTTTCTGTTTTCTTATCACAGCATCTCCGTCGCAGCCAGCTTTTGGCCGACCCCTTGTCTATGTGCAGTTTGATATGGGAGAGAAATCTCTAATCTGGGTGTCTGAGCTCACAGCAACTCCCAGTAAGATAAACACAGGCAATCCCTTTGTACGTACTCTAACCCTCCAAAAATACCAGTAGCAAACATATGTCGAGACCCAGTTTTTCCACGAACACTGAGCCGTCGCATCAAATCAACACCAAAAAACGTCTGACTGCAAACGAAAAAACAAAACAAAACAAAAAAAACATGTCGCACATATGTCACACAGCCTACTTCAAACTAATACAAATGAGCTGCTTTCAACAGCGATTCATTACCATAATGTAGGGGTTGTATGTTGATTTCTTTCTATTTCCAGTGCCTATGTTTTGCTCTTTAAATACCATTTGCAATTATATGAACTGCCTCTTACTGAATCCTGTGACAACAAGCATCTACACCACTTCAAAGCGCGTTGACAGCACCTTGGAATGGAACAGGCATTTTAAAAGAATTCAGACGTTTCTCATCAGAGACTAATGACAAGAAATGCAAAGCAGAAAATAAACATTCATTAAACATAAAACAGCTATTTTTTTTTTTTTTTTTGAACCAGCCCACCTAACATATACACACTTCTTTCCTCTCCATCGGATTCCAGAGCTGCAAAAGAGACAGATGGTTGCCATAGCAACTATCTTTGCACGCAGCTAGGAATGCATTTCGGTGCAAGAGCGCATCTGTTTCTGTCCGGCCGTGCACAGACCTGGCGCGCCCTCTTCCCCATCGTACGGAGAAAAGTCAGAGAGAAGCATGTGTGCTGCAGGCGGGGGAACTGGACAGGACAGGAGAGAGTATTAATAGGCCCAGGTAGCAGGTGGGGAAGGAAAAAGAAGAAAAAAAATGGCGGCTCTGATTTCATCTAAACTCTTGAGCTTTATATTTTACTTCACTTGGATGTAAAAAAAAAAATCTTTCAGGGTAAATACAGCTCAAGAAATGCAGAAATAAAAGGTAAAAATAAAGCACAAAACCCAACACAAGCACGGATTCCTCACAACCAGGTGATGGAAGAGGGAGCACGAGATCAGATGAGGGAAATTCACATTCCTGCTGAGCGAATTTCAGATCTTATCTGTGCAACACCACTTCAGGTGTTTTATAAATAAAAGCACAAAAGCAATCAGCAGCCAGGGCTTTAAGTGTCAGTGAACTAATGACGTTCATCACGAGATTAGGCTTTAATCTTTACACTATTTTGGACAAAGCTACAAATCAATAAGCAAAGCATTGCAGACCTATTATATGTTCAGACACCAAAGTTTTAGAGAGTTTTTATCCATACTGAAGAACATGTTTGTTTCTTTGGGAGAAACTGCATTGCTTTCCCAGTGGGTTGTGTAATATACATCTGCATAACTGTTTAAAATTTTAATATTTAATTTTAAGGAATATATAAAAGGTGCTTTTGTTAAAGTGCCATGTATTGTATACAATCTTAGCTCTGACATTTCTAAAAGACAGTTGGCATTTCCAAAATCCGCATGACCAAAGACAGACGAAACAGAGAAACTTCCTTGGACTGCCACCAGCCTTCCAGTTTTATGTTGGAAGTTTCACTTTTCTGCAGTCATAAGGTAGATACAGTATGTTCGGACATGTTGTTGTACAAAACTGTTTTCTTTTAATTAGCTCTGTGCTCTAACTTATTGCTTCATGTAACACTTCAACTATTTTGTAAATAGCTCCATCCAAGTATTCTTCTACTACCCATCATACTATGTTGTTGTCAACATGACCCACAAGTGATTGAATGTGGTGCAGTCAAGGACTGGAAAAAGATACGATTTTACAGATTTCAGTCAATCAGAGCTGATCAAGCTGGAATTAATCAAATTCCTGTCCACAGACAGTTTCATGGTGCATCTCTAACTATCAAATGGAGAAAAAATTCCTCCAACTCAAAAAGTGCAGACAAATACACTGTCCACATTTACTGGACATCTCTACCTGAGATTATTTCATTAATTTACGAATTTCTTCACCGTAGGAGTACAATATCAAAAATGTAAAAGTTAAGTTTGTCTCTTGACAAATGATGTCCCTATGTGACATCATTTGCAGAAATCTTAATCTACAGTATTATTGTGAGTGATGGGTTTAAAGTTGAGTGCCTAAAGCTTGATTCCTGCATCTACACTAAAAACTCTAAGCAGGCAACAATTGGTTACATTAGCACTGAAAATGCCTCCATAAATGTCCAGTCATTCATGTGGCAGCATTTAGGGTTTTCAGTGGAGAAAAGAAACCATAGCAGAGTGAAAGTGAAGATATCAACCAATTACAAGCTCTGTAAGAATACATTAACCCTTAGCTGCAATAACGCTGACATTTTCCAGTGGCTTCAGAGCTTCCAGTTAATATTATCAAATTTTATGTCTCTACACATGGAATCCTTAGCTGGTTATGATGTTCAAAAGGAGTTATTCCTTTCTACTGTCACATCACTCAGAAAGCAGATCCGAATTTAGATAGAATTTTTAACAATTGGCATTTTTTGATAGTCTATTGTCCACTGCATTGCTATAATCAGTGGTCACTTAATTAGGTACATTTGTTAAATTGCTTACTTACATAAGTAGTGACTCAGTCCATCACACTGCAGCATTTATATAGATGCATTTAGGCATCTATATAGAAGTGGGGAATGCAAACTGCAAAAGCTCAAACCAGAAAGTGGAAGAAAGTGGATATAAGTGACTTTAAACTGGCTGTTGGTGCCAGAGAAATTCAGAAACTGCTTATCTGCTGGGACTTTCAAGCACAACATTTTTTGGGGGGTTTAGAAAGAATGGACAGAGAAAGAGAAAATAGGCAGTTGTGTAGAAGAAAATGCCAAGGTATGCAAAATACTCTTGAACACACAACACTTTGACCCTTTAAACAGACATGCTACAGTGCAGGAAAGAAAAAAGAATAAGAAACTTAGGCTACAATTCAAAGAGGTTAGACAAAATGAAACACTAACAGCCTGGGAAATTGTTCGTTGGTCTAATGAGTCTTGATCAGCTGCTACATTCAGATGGGTAGATCCGGCATATGGAGTAAACAACATAAACATGAATTCATCCTGTGCGTTAATGGATCAGGCCGGTGGTGGTATAATGGTGTGGGGGATTCTTCTTAGCACTTTTGGATCTTACTACCAAGTAAACATCATTTCAATGCCACAGCCTGGCTGAAAGTTGTGTCTCATCATATCAATTTCTTTATGAGCACAGGGCTACCTGATGGTTACTTTCAGTTGGTTATTGCAGAAGTCAGATCACAAAGAACACAAAGCTCAGATCACTTCTAACTGGTTTTTTGAACACGAAAATGAGTTAACTGATATCCAAACGCCTCCACAGTCATCAGATCTCAATCCAACAGAGAACATTTGGGATGTGGTGGAACATTATGGATATGCAGCCAACAAATATGCAGCAATTGCGTGAAGACATTTTCTGAATGCAGACCAAAATGTTTCTGAGTGCAGAGCAATGTTTTAAGCAACTCAATGATGCGGTTTTAAAAGTAAAGGGGTGTTAAACCAGTACTGCAAAGGTATACCTAATAAATTGGCAGATGAATGTAGTTAGAAGGAATCAAATCACGTCAAACTGGTTTCTTGAACATGAAAATGAGTTAACTCATTGCTTTGTACAGTTTTTTGAGATGATTGTTGTTTCTGAAGTGTTTCTAGAGGCTGAACTGTGCTCAAAGCAAGGCCACTACATGACATAAAAACATACAGGAAACAGAGGATTTTATTTGTAGTCTGAGGCTGTTCCAGACTGTTAGAGCACAGCTTCTCTCCAACATCATCATGAAGGCTTTCCATCCATTATAAATGATGGATTGCTTGTGGCAAATTTCACAAGCCATTTTGCAAAATATTCGCAATATTTATGAGCCCACAAATGTCTTTTTTTTTTTGTAGGCCATAAAAATAAATAATAATAATAAAAAAAATACATCAGCTGACACCTACACTCCTCCAGGCGACAGTCAATGTCAGAAGCAGCAGCGGCTGCAGCAGAGTGTGGACTGGCAAGCAATCAAGTGTTTAAGTCACCGCCCTGCTGTTACACATGCCAGGGAGGCCTTGTTAAGAGCTCAGACCTCCATCTGTCCACCTGGGAGGTATGAGTACTCACCCTTGAAAAAAACTCATCCCAGTCCTCCCGGCTGCTTTTCAGCTTGAGTTATTACTCCACACACGCAGAGAATTCCTGAATGTAATCAACCGCTTCCTCTGTCGATTGTAGTGCAGAGCACCATTTCATCCCTGATATGTCACATCTTACAGCAGCTCTTGGCAGCTCATAGCTCATATGTCACAGTCTATTTCACAGGAATGATGCAAAATAAAGAGAGGGTCAAGAGTTATACAAGCCGTGCAAAAACAAAAATAATGAAAAAAAACAAAGATTGCAAATCTGCAAATTTGTCTAGAGGTTTAAAATCAAATTGAAATACGTTCCATTGTAAATCACATACTTAGAATTCCCGCTGGGCAGAAGTTCAGCAGAAAGGGCCGACAGACGGAGAAGGCGGGTAGTGCTCTCTCAACCATTTTTTCCTAAATCACACAAGGTAAGCCCCGAGGCCCCCCATTGTTGCTCCACTCACGTATTAAGTCCTGGCCCGAAGTGCTGAGGTCCACAAAGCCAACAAAGGTTGAGCCAACAAGACACAAGAGCGCGGGCCAAAACCGCGAGACGAGAAAGCAGATATATATCAGAGCGCTGTCCTCAAGTAAACTGCTTTAATGTCCGCCCTGATTAAGGAAGGGAGGAGAGCGTTGGGTTTGACAGGGCTGTCCATGGCAGCGGGGGTGTGTGTATATGCATGTGTGTGTGTGTGTGGGGGGGGTGGATAGGAAACTGGACCGTCTGCGGGATTAACGAGCAAAAAGCCGGCAGTGAAGTTAACAGAAAACGGCGGCGGTAGTCAAATGAGCTCCGAGAAAGCGGCAAGGGAGGATTAAAGAGGCAAAGTGGGAGGAGGCAGCGAGGGTGGGCACAGGCAAAGCTATCTGATTAATGATCTTAGCCATGTTTTCATCTTACAACTTCCAGCAGAAAATCTGTCAAACAGATAAGTTTTCCCCACTCTGATTTTGTGCCTCTACAACTGTAGTCACACAACATGCAGAAACAACGAAACGAGGGATGAGCTGGCCAAAAAAAAAAAAAAAAACTTACCAGGGCAGTATGTGTCCAGGTCTGTATTCTTGGCAGTAGCAGAGGTGTGTGTAGGGGAGCCAAGCTCTGATTGTGGAATGCGAGGGCTCTCCACAAACTTTGCTTTCCGCAGTGGGGCTGGGAGCAGAAAGCACATGCAGACACACACGCAGACACATATACATCGATAAAGAGAAGGAGACAACACACACAGACACACGCATTCAATAGGGAGATGGTGGAGGACAAGAAAGAGAGAAGTGACAGGGACAAGACAGAAAGAGGGGGGAGACAGAGAGCTTATGAACTTGGAGCAACACACTAATAAAATGACAACATCCTGCAGGCTTTTCTACGAAGCTTTGTTTGACAAAGCTCAAGCATGAGTAAACATGGCGCATGGGCAATCAGGAAACGGGCGCAAAAGAAACCAGCATCACCCTCACATAACATCAGCCCACTGACGAAATCTAAAAATACCTCCATACACCGTGTTCCCTGGCCAACATTTACCTCACAACACAGAGAAACGGTCCAGGAAAGACGCACCTAATGGATAAAGAGGAGTATGTGTGTTTTGTCCATTGGGTCCATAATCACACCAAGAATGTCAGTGTCACCGGCGCAAAACTGAAGTGTCAAATGGGAAATTTACAGTAGAAAAAGATGTGGGTGGCAGTTGTGATGTAATCACAAAAAAAATAGCTTCGCTTCAAAGACAGGGTTGTTAGTGGTTGTGTGTAAACAATGGCAGCCATAATCTTCAGTCAGTGCGTCCTTTCAGTGTGTGGAACAACTTTTCAGAGGCAAAGTGAAAATCGTGGCCTGTTCTCTTAAATCAACTCAACAAGGATAAGATTTAGAGATGCACCACAATCTGACGGTTTTCAGTCTGATTATCAGTGACCGGATGGTTGTAAACTCAAACACCTGATCTTTGTCTGATCAGTGAACTCATCATACCATGTAAAAACAACTACACTATTTGGTGTGAGTAAGAAGGATCCCAAAGTAAGCAGTTTACATTGTGGTACATAAGATGAAGTTAGATGAAACACAAAATATGCTAGAAGTTAACTCAGAGGAAACTACTTTTGACAAAATGTCTGCAGCTCATTCAGGATGGGAGTGAAAGACTTTCAGCAGAAAACGAGGGTTCAACAAGTTCAGCAAAGTTGCTGAGTTTAATCTTTTTAGGCTTTCAGCTTCCATCATGTTGGATGGCACATGTTGGATTTGGTAAATTTGACAAATTATGAGAATCTCATAAGGCTTTAAGAAATATTTGTCGTCTTAATCGCTGCCTTAGTTGCTAATATAATATGCTTAAGATCTGCTAACTCTGTAATTATTTTTTTATTGTGAAACAGTAAAACTTTGTTTTGGAATCACTGCTATACACACAACATGACCTCAACTTTTTTCCTAATGTAAGTAATTACTGACTGCTCACAGCAGGAAGACCAGAAAAAAATATTTTGAATGCTGAGGAAATTGAAATTTCCAAAAAACACTACAAGGAGGTCAAAACATACACCGGTAATTGTCCAATAACATTTGATCAGTCTGTTAAAACTTTTTCAATATGAATGTCACAAGATCTCAAAGTACCGTACTAAAATGTCACAGTGCTTCTTATCTCAAGAAAATAAATTCCTACACCAGTATCCAATTGCTGCTAGTATACGTTATTGGGGCTAAATTTTCCTTGAAGAGTACTTCACTAGTTTTAAATCATTTGTGTTACAACATCTTGGGCATCAGGCTTAAAAAAGTCAGAAAATGACAGTAAAAAAGCTGTGAAAAGAGACTCTACTCTAGTCTAAATGCAAAATGCGCTGTGTGGGGGAAAACCATCAATGCACATCACACCCAACACAACATCCCCATAGTGACACATTGAGGTACTTGGCATAAATAGGCTATTGATGTATATTGATGATATGGCCCATTAGACCATTAAAGCTAAATATTTATTATATTTGTGCAAATAGACAAAAAAAAAGACAATTTGAATGCAATGTAAGACAGTAGACACAACACTGAAGATTCAGTTAACAACTTCCACTAATCTGTCCTCCATTTGATGATCTTTGACATCAAAATGTAAAAGATTTAGATTGACCAAACTTGATAATACTGAGATTTATTAAAACAGTTTGCAATCTATGACACTTTCATTCTATTTGCAAAGAAGGAGAAAAGGTCAATTGTGATTCTTTTTCTGGAATTGGGGCCAACCTAGATGGGAGGCTTTTTTTTTATTTCCAACCTTTTCTACTCTCTGTACTCATGGAGGTTTTAGATGGGTAACAACTGAGCATAATTCACTCTTAATCAACTGATCTGGTTAAACAAGGGTTTTAGGATAGATTATGTACTGTACCCTGCAACTGTTAACCATTATGGGTGAGCGCACATGTCCAAAGCAATCCGGCAGAGAAGCGCAGCGCTGAACCAGTCAGCAGTGAGCAAAGAGCCATGAGCAGCAACTTAAACATATGCTCAATGAACAATGACTGCACGACTTGAATGAGTTTCTCCACACTCACAATTGGGTTTCATGTTATGTTTAATGTCAGGATAATGTATCAGCCTGTAGTGAATGGATAGAGAGCCAGGCGTTCTTTATAAATATAAGCTGAATCAGAAGAGACTGATGCACACAGAGTACATGCTCTACAAGAAATAAATATTATTACTGAATGCCGCTATTATTACCATCATCCTTTCTATTAAAGCAAGGCTGCAGACTCCCACTGTCTCATTATAAGACATTACAAATTCAACTTTCCAGATATGTCAGATTTATACTGGGTGACATTACCAAGAATGCTTCATTTTATCTTAACAAGAGAGCTTCCAGGCATAGTAAAAGCTCTGAAGAGGCATGAATAGACACAGATGTACTCACAAGAAACATCAGCAAGGTGACAAAACCTCCAATCAGGATGCTGGCATAATGATGTTCAACTGGTAAAAAAAAAACATCCTGCAACTGCATTCTACTATGAGACCTGCTACATTTAGTTGATTTTTTCAGCCTTTTTCCTTATTATGTACACTGTTCATGCATAAACATATAAGCAGCTGTTTAGTAGTGTATTGGTTCCATTTTTGGTGCAAAAACAGCCCAGACCCATTGAGGCAGACGCCTCTGAGTGTCTGGTATTGTATCTCGTACCAAGATTTTAGAAACAGATTATTTACAAAAAAAAAACAAAACAAAAAAAACCAATAAAGATTTCAAAGAAAATACCAACATCACGAGTTAAAATTTAAGAATTACAGCACTCTGGAAGGAGAAAATATGGGGTCATTTAAGTGATCCATGATTACTCAAAAATGTTTGAAATTTGAAAATGCAATAATAAAAAATATATGGTATATAAAAATTTCTAATTGACAGAAACTTTAAACTATATTGAGATGATGCAAAAATGATTGTGGCTACTTAAAATATTTATAGCGAAATAAACATAAATCAAGTTACAGGCCAATACAAAGTTAAGACCAAGATTAGAACCACTAAAAAATTTGAAGACAGAAACCATCTAAACCAACTTCAATAGAAGAAACATCCCACAGTAAAACTTTAAGACCAAATTAAGAAGTTAAAAATAACTCCTTCTTCTTACAAAAACTTAAACGCTTAGAAATCTTAACGAATCTGTAAATTCCCGGCCTTAATTTACAGGCCGGGAAATTAAGGCCTGTAATTTCTGGCCGAGTGAACTCTCCAGATCTATGTGAAGAAGCATTCTCTGCCATTCTTGAAGTGTTAATACTGTGCAGCTATGGACTGGAGAGAAGTCTGTTAATTGACTACATCCAGGAAGTGAGCCAGCACAGATGCCACAGAAAAAGTACAGCTGACAGCCAGCGGAAGAAGAAGAGGGAATCCAGGTTTTTCATGGCCAGATCGACTGCCATCACAGTGACTGTCACTTGAAAAAGGCTTGACGTTTCTGCCTGTCCAACCGATTTACATGCTGATTTCTTTGGCTAGTATCAGAAACAGGGGTGTCAGTTTTAACACCTGTATAAGCTTTCTATGAAGGTTATTAAATGATGGTTTTGTTCTTTTGTTCAACATGTGCCTTGCCACTTGTCTTTAAAGTTTAAAGTTGTCGAAGGGTTTTATTTTGTATTGGTTCAAAAACATTCTTCTTGGTTTGAAATTCCAGTTTCTGGTCACAAAATGACTGTGTCCATTTGTCCATTTATTTTCAGCAAAGTTTCTGTCTTCAGTTTGTGCTTCTGGCAATTAAGCAGTTGGACATACATTTTAACTGTAGACAGAGAGTGCCACCAAAGTAGCACAAACCTAAGCCAAAAGCTTGCACAGAATACGTAAAAAGCATTCAGTGCCTATGCTGCATATTAAGAACTTTAACTTCTCCATATTTTGGCTTAAAACCACATTAAAACTTCAGACTTCAACTTTACAAATGTACAATTGTTCAAATAAAAATACGATGCATATGTGGTGTGCCTTTACTCTCCCTGATGCATTACTCACACAACCAGAATTTACTGCAAGCTGAGGTATGCTTCTACCAGCTTTACTGATCTACAGAATAAAATTGGTGCCAATTCTTCTCGTCAAAAATAGCCAAAAATAGCCAGATCGTATAAGGAACATCTGTGAACAGCAATTTCCAAGTCTTGCCACACATTCAAGGTTCGGCTCTAAATCCGTACTTTGACTGGGCAATTCTAACCCATGGATATGCTTTGTTCTCAACCATTAAATTGTAGCTATATTTTTAGGAACGTTGGTCCGGTGGAAGCTGAATTTCTAACCCGGTTTGAAGTCTTTTACAACTTCTAACAGGTTTTTCTCCAGTATTGACCTGAAATTAGCCCCATCTATTTTCACATAAACGCTGACCAGCTTCATTGTCCCATCTAAAAAAAGAAAAACCCACAGAATGATGCTGCCAATACCATGTGTCACAATGTGGACGAAGTTCCTTTGTCTCCATGATGCTACTTGTTCTCTAACAAACCCGAACACCTGCGTTTATACTGGGATTTAATGAAAAACTGATGGAATCTGTTCACTTGGGTGACTCAGATGTCAGATTATAGATGGATTGAATACAAGAATAAGTCTTAGACAATTATTTACTTTTTAAAAACCATGAATGAATTTCTATTACTTTCCAGTCAGAGTATGTGAATGCTTTTTCAAGGCACTATATTTGCCCTGCGTCATTATTAAATAAAGCAATACTGGTCTGAAGTCTGCAAGGACATATTTTTTTAATTTAAAATTCTCTTAAATTTCACAACATTTTTTAATCAACTTCGAAACAATTAATAACTATTGCTTTCTTGTGACACAACCCCCGCTCCCAAAAGACAATTGTAAAAAATTTCAAATGCTTCACTTTCAGTAGCAACAGCCAATCTGACACTTTAAAAGACGCTTTTGCCACTCAGGATTATGCATTTTTGTGAGCAGCAGATTACCATGTCCTTTGTTTTCCGTGTCTCTGATCTCACCTCTACAAAGAAGAAACTCAGTCTCTACTCTATTGGAGTAAATCCTCCCTATATCACTGGCTCCAGGGGAGTAAATCCCATGGACTCCTCTCCGGCAGCTCCGTTGTCAGCTCGTGCCAGGTTGAGGAAGGGTGACAGTGTGATGGATGGCAGCAGGCAAATCCACTCCTCTAATGAGCTTATGAATAAATATATCTTGTCTTGCATGTGCAGATCCACGTGGCCGTGAAATGGATATTTGTTACGCGCTATGCATGCGAGGGTGTGAATATGAATATGCATGTGACATGTTGCAAGTGCACATGTGAGCTTATGATAAGAAATGGTGCAGAAAAAAAAACAACTGTCACAACAAAACTCTGTGTGAAATGTTTCCAAGTCGATATCTATTCCTGAGACTATTAGCTTTTGATTAAGTGATTCACAGAAAATAAAACAAAATCAGTGTTCTTGAGTATGACAGTTGAGTCATGTATTCGATAAATGGATCACGAGCTCTGAATTAGAACAAGAAGCTAAAGTATGCAACGCACATTTCCTCACTTCTTCTGGAAATATTCTAATATGCAGGAGTCCTTCTACAGCAATAAATTACCATTTCTGCCACCGTCTCCATTACATACGACCACTCAGACAAAAACGCTGGCGCCTACACACGCATGCATTAACATACACACAGTGATGATGTGGGTGAGGACATACATTGGATCGCTGTCTGCAAACCCAAGCAGAGCTTTGCAGAAACCCAACACGCGGCTCCAGTCGCTATGGCAACAGCAGAGAACAGGGGAAAAAAAACAAAACGGGGGGGTGAGAGAGTTGTCCACCTCTCGAAGGTGATGGTAACGCATGGAGAGGCCAACTTCATTGACACTAAAAGCCTGAGATGCCTTTGCTCAAATGTAATCAAAGAAGCTCTTTGTCTTGATTGATCTTAGTCAATTTACAGGAGTAGTTCTTCCTGTTTTCAACTCAATTCAACCAGCTTGGCTTTTAAGGACTTAAGTGACCGAGGTTCTGCTCCTTTATGTTCAAGCCAGTCTGCTATTACCCAGAGTCAGACAGGGACGATCTGACAGTTTCTTTACATTATAAATTGCATTTAAGGCTGTTTCAATGAAAATATTATTTAGCAAGTTTTGATTAAAGTGAAACAAAACATATCACTGTTCTATCTATGTGAAAAGGTCAAGCTTATGCTAATGTTTCAAACATTTTCTGCACATTTTCCTCTTCAAAATGTCAGACTTTTCCGGGACCAGGCTTTTGTATTCCTCACATAAACGGCACAAATCATGAAGACAACTAGTTCCATCAACTGATGCGTTTCCTAGGCTGTGTGATTCCTACACCTGACTTCACAACTCGCTACTCTTTACTAGTTGAAAGGTTGGAATGATGCGGTGACATCGTGAGGTCGGTCCACACCAGTAGCATGATGATGATATTGATTACAATTAGTCAGCATTTTCCTGATGTTTTTCGCATTCGCCCTCCATTATGCTGTCCAACATTGTCTGTTATAGGGATTTGCACAAATAAAACAAATACATCAGGTTACTGCTAACATATTTTAGCCGTAATTTGCATTGCAAAAGAGACCCAATCACTGCGATATGTTGCGAAGCTCTGGTTGCCAATCTTGAAGTATGGAATTATATCATGTTTATTACTTAAAAGAGGCATTCTGTGGTAATTTGATGTGCAAGGCAAAAAAAAATCTAACTCACAATAGACTCAGTTACTTTTCTTGTCAACCTAAAAAACATTTTGCTGTACACTGCTGCCCAACTGGAAAAATGTTCTTTATATGTAAAAAAGAAAATTTTAGCATACTAGTATTTTGTGACACTAGTACTCTAGAAGTACTTAAGGATTGACTCATAGTCATAAGCAAAACAAAAAATCTTTTAATATTGCTCCTAAGGAAATTTCTCTGAAATGATCTGAAACTAACATTTCTTGTAAACAGAGCCAAAATAATAATTGATACATGATATAGGTCAAATTAAGTTGAATAATCAAGCTTTTACATTCATTTAGCATCAGTAGAAAGCAGGAGTAAGTGTTGGTTTCCATTTACAGAATGCTGGCAGAAACTATAGTTCAAGTATTGTTGTACTGTGATATTTTTTGTCAAGGTTGTTACACTATGAGAAATCACCCTGGGCCCTTACACTGATGTGTCTTCTGCAGCCAATCAGAAGTATCGTCTGTAAGCGTTGATGATGAAGAGGACATTCAAAGATGTTCAGAAAACTACTGGCATAGTTAACAGATGAAAACAGAGTGGAAAAATACAGAGGGAGATGGAAAAAAAAACTGCTATTTGTGGTTGGATTGTGTAAGGAGGGAAAACATCCAAGGCACACAAAAGGTCGGACAACAGGCATATTTACTTTTGGGAAGGCTTTTGTGATGTTAAATGTTGTGTAGCAGTAAATTAAGAGAACACAAGGAGCAGGAGGAAAGTTTGCCAGAAATCTGCTCATACTGTGCAAAATAGTATGATAAACAATGCTGAAATAGGCGTGGACATTGAGAAGGTGACTTAAATTGACAAAATCCCAAAACAGATGGGAGAACCAGTGACACAAACAAGTACATATCTTACTAATTATAGACCAATAACATGAAAAATAACAACTAACCATAAAGAGAGGTCACTATACAAACAACAAAATTTTACTTTGTTTTTCAAGTCATTTGACGCCGTATCTGTATAAACCAGAAGCGGGAGGGCTTGTAATCACAACAGGACGAGAACTGGAGTACTTGAGAGTTGATCAGTTAGCCAGTCCTTACATCTGACCCAGAGACTTGATCCCCGTGTGCTCATCAGTAATCCGGCTCAGAGACCACATATGAGTTTGTGTGCAGTCCATGTTGACTTGTCAAGCAAATACAATGCAGACCAGATGTTGCTGAGGCACACAGAAGCCGCTGACAGTAAGCGCAGACTGCACGTCCATTAGACAAGATGCCTCTTCCTCCTATTTTATGCATGTGTGCGTGAGTGTGTCTGAGCGCGAGGCTGTCTGCGCACGTGCACATGCGGATCCGTTATTACAGCCGAGAGAGGATTAGCAGAGCAAGGTGAGGCGCAGCCAGAATTTTAAGAGGGCTACGGAGTGGGTATGATTTCTAAGAATGCTTATTAAGAGAGCTCTCCCAAACACAAAAAGCTGCTAATTTACCATTTCACGTAGTCTTAGCTGGGCCTGGATTAGAGCCGTGGCAGAAAACAAAGTGATCCTAAAGGTATTTCTGATCCAAGAAGCAGTTTATAATCATAAACACTTCATTTACATAAAGTAAATATTTGGAAATAGACCAGCTTTGTTAAAAAAAAATAAATTGCATTTGCTTTACATAGATGAGAGACAGATGATCTCCCATCACATGTTACAAACTCAACCTTTATTACGTTTTGTTGGGATTTAGACCAATACAAATGTGCGGAATTGTGAAGTGGAAGAAAAGGGATAAATATTTTGTCTGATTTTCTGACTCGATGCAGAGCTCCGTTTGGAGGAAAATGAACTCTATAAATCAAACTAAACACACCATCCCCAAAGTGATGGCAGCATCACACTCAGGGGAGGCATTTCTCCAGCAGGGTTAGAGGATCTCCTCAGGTTGATGGATAGGTGGATGAATGGAACCAAATACAGGAAAATGCAGGAAGAAAAGCGGCTAGAAGCTGAGGATGTGTCTGTTTTCTGGATTTTATAGCAGGCTTTCGGTTAAAGTTTTTATCTCAAGTGTTTCATCATTTTTAAAGAGTATTAAAATGATGAAAAACCTCTGCCTTTTCCAATGTTTAAACATAAACCTTCAACTTGGCATTGTTTTTATTAAAATATTTTAATACATCTTATGTTGCACAGATTCACCACACCTCTTTGTACTAATTTCTGTTTTGGTTTAGTTTCGCCTATATTCCAGTAATGTCCCTACTGCGGGCTTTCTAAGCATCTGTCCAGTCTAATTTGCGAACGCTTCATCTGCGATGCGGCGTGGCTTCGTGACTCAGCTGTAAAAGCACAGCGGCTATTGTTAACGCAGAGCATTTCTGACGCTGTTAACTTTCCTTCCTTATGGATTCCCTCTGTCAGCGCGGAAGGGGTTGACGCACAAGAGTGACCGTGAACGTTCCCTCTCAAAGCCCTCAACGAGAAAACTCTTGAATATGGCTGCGAGCTGTAAAGTTACCCGTGAAATCGCTTTAGGAGAGTATCATAATTGGCGAGGAAGCCACTTGATAAGGTGGTCTAATAATAGCAGCGCTGCTGTGACCTTTATTCCAGCTGGAGTTCACCCCCTTGAGGAGATATTTATAACATGCCACTAGAGAACTCCACCCTTTGTCATTGAGAAAATTAGCATGAGCAGGATGTTTAGTTCAGCCTGATGTTATTTAATTAAGAACTTTCTTAAAATAAAAACAAAACGGCAAACAGAGACGTGCTTTGCTGATACTGGCTTTTGATTTCCAGCTGCTCTGATTAAGAGGCTTTTGAGAATCTGTGCAACACAAAACAAAAAGCATCAGAGGCCATGAAAAATCTTTAACGTCTGATAAAAACTAATCATCTGCTGCCACTATGAAACCCTTTGGACCATGACGCCAACAAACGCCTCAAAGCAGACCCTGCAGTGACCGAGTCAGTACGTCAACAACGGACAGACGAACAATGTAATGTTAACGCTGAGGACGGTGTCATCATGCCATCTTGGTGAAATGGTCTGCAATTGGTTGGATTTACATGGAAACACAACATTATGAGACCGTATCTCGCTGGGAAATGTTTGCTCAGCTCCCCACCAGCAGGATTCGCAGAAAGCACTGAGGTGGTATATGTAACCCACTGCTCTGTTTTGTAAGCAAATTCTTATCATTGCTAATAATAGCACACTGCGGGTTTCTCTTCTCCACTCCACAGCCTTTTCATGTTCCCAGAAAGAAAATCTAAATATCCAGAAAAAAAAAATATTTAGGCAAAAAAAAAAAAAAACCTTCAGGGAAAGTTATTCAAGTATTCAAATTTAAAACACACAGAATAAATGACAATTTTACAGTTAGATGTTAGTGTAAGTAAAATTTGTGTATTTTGATGCAACTCTAAATGTGGTGATCTGAAGAAATTACTAAGTCTGAATTAACGTTGGTCGTGTTAATAAAATAAAGAACTAAGCATTTTTATATTTGTCATATTCAAATCACAAATGACAATGAATTTTATTGTGATTTTACCTAAGACATAATAGAATAATGATAAAGAAAAAAATACTCTAAAAGGATTAATAAAATCATAAAAACATTATCCCAACCTTAAAGCTTGCAAGTGTGAACATCGTGCTATATGATGCTTTTCTGCAAAGGGGACAAAATGATCACACTATATTAAAGAGAGGACAGATGAAACCATGTATGGCGAGATTTTGTAATAACAATCTCCTTCCCTCAGTCAGAGTACTGAAGATGGATCATGGCCGAATATTCTAGCATCACAATGGCCCAAAACAAACTTTCAAGGTAAATCAAAAAAAACTTTGCAAGAAGTATTTTACAGTCGTGGAGTGGCCTAGCCGTTCCCCAGACCTGAACATGAAAGAAAATGCTTGTAGGAAGTTAAAACTTTGCGTTGCCCAGCAACAGCCCTGAAACATGAATGATCTGAAGAAGATCTTCATGGTGGAGTGGGACGAAAACTCTGCTGCAGTGTCTTCAAACCCCGTAAGGAACTTCCAGAAATGTCTGAACTCTCTA
Organism: Xiphophorus hellerii; assembly: GCF_003331165.1. NCBI lineage: Eukaryota > Metazoa > Chordata > Actinopteri > Cyprinodontiformes > Poeciliidae > Xiphophorus > Xiphophorus hellerii. The sequence goes on from NC_045681.1 coordinate 13,703,087, forward strand.
ATCGTGAACAAAGTTTGTAGAAAAACTACAACAGTTATTTGAAATACTTGTTTGATGCAATAAGATTAAAAATACTTATTTAAAAATCATACAATGTAATTGTCTGGAATTCCAGGGTTTCCCCAAGTGTATTATAAGCCTGGTGGGCCACCAGGCTTATAATACACCAGGCTTCACATTGCTTATTTATTCTTTTTTTTTATGTTTGCATTTTTTAAGCTGGTGTTCAGATTTTAATCTTCCAGTCTTCCAATGACACATAATTATCAAGTGATATTTTCAAATTCCCTGCCAACGGGCCGCTGGATGACCTTCAAGAAAAATATTGTTCCAATATCGTCATACCATAATCATGTTGTAGGTGACACAGCAAACACATAAAGAATGTTGAACTGGTCAGAGGGGCCCAAAACTTTCTCTTTGGTCTTGCAAAATATCTGTGGCAGAAAACTAGCACTGAAAATACCACCTCCATGGTAGAACATGTAAATGAGGAAGTTTGTCAGGAGGGATAGTGAAGCTGGAATCAAATATATGAATAATAAAAACAGAATGGTTAGAGGTTGCAAAGGTTCACCCTCCAGTAGAACAGCCTAAAACATACAGCATCTCTAAACTAATGAATCCAAATAATAAAAAAGAGCATTTCTGTCTGTCTGCAAAGTAATTTAAAGGATTTTCATTAGTGTTATTAAACTCAGTACGAGTGACCGAAAGGCTACAACAACACATGGCTCGTATGCAACTTAATTAAATTCCCCTCCTAACGTTTCACAGTCAGTAACAAAGTGATGCATTTGGGGAGGGGGAGACAGTAGTGCTGTCAACGCCTGATATATGACCAGGCTGTCAGGCAAAGCGAGACAGTGTCCACCCGCCTATGACGACCGCTTCTGTAATCAACACTGCAATCAAGTGTTAAAGGCGGTCAGAAGCTGCATCAGGAATCTGAAAGCCACACAGGCACAGTATAATACTCCATTTCAAAAACATCACACAGTGAAAATTTGACATTAACCTTCTGTCTGCCTTTGATTTGTCAAGACTTGTCTTTGGCGATTGATACTTTTATTTGACACAAGCTCAGAGGATGACACGAGAAAGATATTGAGCAATTATGGAAATCAATATGAACCTGACTTGCTATCAAGGATGCGTGGCTTTTTAACTCACAGAAGTGGGTGTAAATTTTGACAAGAACTGTTCAAAGCTGTTCAAATTGTCATATGGATAAATATGACATGAAGGGCACAGACTATAGCCTACATGGGATTTAAAATGTACAAAAGAAAGTAATTATGGGGAAAAAAAACCTAAGTAGCAAGACAGTATAACCTCAGCACCTTAACGTTTTAGCCGTTTGTTTAAGCTAAGAGACCACATTCTAAACGACAAGTGTAAAATCTGATTTCACACTTGTTATTGAGTTGAGGGCTTTCCAAAAACTTAATGTCAGTATGTTTTAATCATGCATACCAAAAGCAGGCCTGGTGTGTCTGGGATCATTCTTCTGTTAGAACATTCAGTCGAGTCCAAGTTCTTTTTCTTATTAAATCTTTCATTGGGAAAGCATATGGAATATTACATTAGTTGGAATATTTACATTGCTTTCACAGTTTGCTTTCACAGTTTTTGACTTTTTGTTTCAAAAACATTGGAAATTAGGGGTGTGGGATGTAGAAAGTATCTCTCAGCACTTTTAGTTTTTCCATTGTATAATCTCTTGTACAACATTTATCCAGTATTCAGTTGGTGGTTCAGGGCTGAGCCATCTCCTCTTGAGGATCCTTTTCACTGAATGTTTTTCACCATCAGAGTTATGTCCATGTTTTATCAAAGCTGTTGATTTGAGGTGAAGCTAAGAACTAGGAGGTTGTCTCCCATCTTTATTATTCTATCTAGTTTGTGCAATGCACCAGTTGTTCTGACAGCAAAACAACCCAACAGACTGATGCTGTCAAAACGTGATTCTAAACATTGTAGACACAAACAGTTCAGTGTTTGTCTCATCTTTGCTCCTAATCATAGTTTTGAAATCTCATTAACTTATTACAAGCTAGAAATTAGAAAAACTAAATGTTTTGTTGGAAAATTTACACAATGAGCTAACATATCCTTAGGGAGTTTACTGTTTCAAGATGTAATATTTTAATGGATTGTGTACTTAAAGTGGTAAATAAATCAATGGATGAGACAACGCTGACTCTGTCCATCAATGATATTCAACCACCAAAAAGCAATACTGGATCTGAGAGCAGATGCTGTCCGTTTCCCAGCCCGGCTCCATCAGGCTCAACCATGCCATGAGGAATCCTAATGCGAGGAAACCTTCACCCACCACTGACTCAATAAACATGGCTTTTTAGCAGCACTCATCTTAATATTCCTAGCATCATTGCCTTCTGCATTTTGAATGACAGCTGACAAAGTAAGCTCATCAAAGCCCTCTCCAGGTGGTGGTACTAAGTGGTGTGAAAACCGGCTGAAGGCGCCTCATCAAAAGGCATTCACCTGAGACCGGCAATAGCAGCTGCTGATGAGGTGTTTTTCTGGCAGACAGTGTTATTGAGACATTCTGTTCTGTTCACAGATGAGCTAACAGCCCCCCGGGACCAGGCAGGGAGGCAGGGATGCCTGCAGCACCGGAGCTAGAAGGAGGAACCGCGTCCCAGCATAACGACAGGGGTGACTCCGGTGTGCCACAACAAGCTGCTGCCGACTGCAGAGCGACATGGAGGAAACAACTCCCCACCAACTTCAACGCGTTTACGCAACCATATGCTACAAATGACGCTGCTCTCTAGAAGAAAAAGTGAGACGCACATCAGTAGGAGCAAGCACCATTAGCTGCCCACAGCTTGTGCTTAGACACACACTCACACGATTCAACAGACATATACATACACACGCTGAAAGACAATTGAATGCTCGCCCACGCTGACGCATGAAACAGACCAGCTTGCCACGAAAAAAAAAACAAAAAAACACTTACATTATCACACTCTGGTTGATTCACAGGCCCTCGAGCCCACACTGTGATTAGTTCAGCCCTTTGACAGATGCATCAATTCACGGAGCAAAATTACTTTTCTTACTCTCCTCCCATTAGCCCCAAGTCTGCACAAGCGTCACTCGAACCAGCGGTCGGCACAGATGCTCCAGCTGTGAGCTAAGACAGCAGACAGACTGGCTGAGCAAAGGTGGAGCAGCAGGTGAAAGAGGGGCTGGTGGACAGGGAGGGAGGAGAGACGGGAGGGCGGGGAGAGAGGGGTGAGGGTGGGGGATTTGCAGGCACATATGGAGGAATGAATCAAGCGAAGGAGGGTGTGGCCGGGCTCACCATTTTCAAACCAGACCTCGCATTCCTGAAGGCTCGAGTACGGCACCAGGTCCCCTCCTTCCAGCGGCACGAGCAATCCTTCCTCCCCGAGCGATGACCAGTTCATCAAAAATGTAGGGGAGAAATGATGGAAGAGATCGGAAGGAGAAAAAAAAAAGCAGCTGCTGTGAGGCAGCGTGGGGGATGAGTAGAAAGGGGAGAGGAAACTCTCCCTCTCGCTTCCACGTCTCCCCTCTGAAGAAATCTCCACAGGTTTCAGTGGCGATGCTGCCCGCTCAGTTCAGGCGCAGGAAATGATACGGAGCCGGGCAGCTTTGGCAGTGACGAGAGGCGCGAGAGGAGGAGAAGGAGGAGGGAAGGAAGAAAGGATGAGGAGAAAGGAAAAGTGCAGCAGTCACCGTGCCACTGGGGAACGAGGGAGGCATGGAGGTGACAACTCCGCTAGCGGAGCATGTACCAAAGCTGTCAAGTGACAAAAATCTTCACTACTGCTAAACAAATCTGAGGTTAAAAAAAAGAAAGAAAAACAACAAGTGAAATTTCCTGCGTTTCTAGAGAAAGGTGAGCTCCCCGTATGGCTGTGTGACTGCATTAGCGCTCACTGTGTTATGTATGGATGTGAGGGGTGCACTCTCTCTACGGGAGCAGGAGCCCAGGTCTCCAGCAGATGAATGGTGCAGTGCTGCTGTTCTCATAGCAACCACAGAGCAAAAAGGAGGGGGAGGAGAAGGGTGGGTGCTGAGGCAGGGAAGAAAATGGCATAAAAAAGGGGGAGGGCATTATTAAAGGGACACGGTTTTCTTGTTCAGGAACGGAGCTTTGGGGACAGATCGGATCAGGAGCAGAAAAAAACAAAACAAAACAAAAAAAACAAAACAAAACAAGAACGAAGGATTTCAATACACTCACTCGAGCTTCCTCTTGGGCTCAAACATCTTCTCTGTCCTTGTTTCACCCTTGAAAGTCTATTTGAACAGCTGCAGCCATGTTTTATGGCTACTTAGAGGTTCAAATCTTCTGGGGGTGGCCACTTTATTGAGCACTGCCCTCGCTTTTGTTGAAAGTTAACACCGGTATGGCTGTGTGGCTGCAGTTCTGTTTTATTAATCCCGTTTAATGACAGTTATTCCCCCAGAGTGACATCTCCAGAACCCTGAAAATGTTACCAACGAGCCTTAAAGAGGTTCCACAGTTAAAGGTCAAGCTCCAACAATGTACCACAAATTAAATACAATGCAACTGAGACACAGGAGCATGTGAGGTACACAGTATGCAACCGATTTCACTAAGACAGGCATCTTCAACTTAACTATTAGAAACAACGTAAATTAAGAAATCAGCAATATCAGTCAGTCAAATCAGGAAGTTTGACTTATTTGGCTTTTTTTTATTTATTTGAATAATAATAATAAAAACGATAAACACTATTATCTTTGTGTTGGCCATCTACTGTATGTCACTCTGCTTTACTTGTAAGATAACTTTACAGAAAACTACAACAGTAACTAATTCACTGTTCAGTTTTAGACTACATGTTTGAAATTATTGCTTGAACTTATTGCATGTTTGAACTTATTACTTATTTTTTAAAAACTCTTTACACAGAAGGAAATAAAGAAAATCCATGTAGAGGGAGAACTTGCAGGAATTTAACTCTAGCATGAACATAGTGCAACATATCTGCATTTTCAGAATCAAGATTTGTTTGCTGTTGAATAAAGAATCAACATATTGCAACAGTTGACATGCATGTTGCAGTCATAGCGAGAATCATAAACAGGGCATCTAATCTTCATGTATTCTCAAATGTAAAATGAGATCTAGAAATTCTATATGTCATAAATAAAAGGTAAGAGCAATTTTGCTAAGCAGCAAATGCCAAGTTGAGTTCAAACTGCCAAAGAAAAAAAAAGTTTATTCATAAGGATTTAAATCATAAATTAATTGGTCTGAGACCAAGATTACAACAAAGACAAGGGATTGTACAAAATCAAAGTGCATAGACAAAGATTTTTCATATTTAATTATTTTATTCTCTAATGAATAAAAATATATATATTCAAATGTTTGACATTGATTTGTTTATACTTTAACAGACAACTCTCAGCTGAAACAAACAGATGTTCCAGTATGGTGGATTCATAATTTCATCACTTGTGCTGTAAATCTAAAACAAACAAGTCTGTTGTGCCTTTTAGATAAAACAAAAAGTCCTTCAATATTTTAAAGATAGTAAAAAAAAAAGTGATATTTGCATTTCAGTACATTTTATCTCTCAGCTGTTCAGATTGTCTAGTGTCTACAACCTAAGTGTTTTATCGCCAGTTTTATACAGCTACTCCTGAGGGCATCCTACTTAGATTTCACTCCTCTTTCCTCTTAACCTTGCTACAATGGAGCTGCAAATGTCACATTTTCTTTCAGCGGAACAAATGATTCTACAGTGGCAGTCACTGTCAAAAGAGGGAAATAATGTCAATAATTGAAGAGCAATTTTCTCGAGGTGCGGCGCTGGCCTAAGGAGGCGTGGAGATGGAGATGTCAAAAATGTCAATGTTCATTGCAAAAGTGTCGCAGAGGACACAAATGCCTCCTAAAACAACGAGACCGGCCAGGGACGCAGGGAGAGAGCGAGGTGTCCCAGATGTCAGGGTATGTGTCAAAAATACATTGTGTGGGAAAAGATCATAACATCCTCTGACATAGTATACTGCTGGATGGATTTAGAGAATATTCAGAATAAGAGAAAGTCAGAACAACGATACAGAGACCTTTGCACATATGGAGTCATATTCAGTCATATTATATACAATGTCAGTACAAAATGTTTTGACCTGTACGTACTAACTACAAACAGTTTCAAATGATATTTTTCTCTCTAATTGAGGGGTGAAATATATATACATTTCAACAATGCAGGACATTTTTTATTTTTAAAAGGTGAAAAGGGTTGACTCTCTAAATGAAACTTGCTTCTTAGAGAACATAATAGGGTTCACCTCATGGTTCCCAACACCATAAGCATGGTCATATGACTCATTAAGATATCATCAATTCCTAACATCACTTTACACGCCAACCAAGGTTCAGGCCTTTTGCTCTTGTTTATCCTTTGCATAGACACAACAGATGCTGAACTTCAGACACAATCCTAGATGCTTCCTCTATGCACACAAGTGCTCCTTAATCCCAGTACTGGAATAAATGACCTATTTTTATTCTTTGGCATTTGGCTCAAATAGAGTTTGAGTTTCTTTTACCATGACAGGTATGGAGTATATTTGCATTTGTGCTTTAACCTTACTTTTATATGTATTTTTTTCTTGTTCTTGTTGTCATCTTGCTGTATTTCATTGAATTGTACAGCACTTTGGTCAACATCTGTTGTTTTAATGTGCTATAAAAATAACTAATGAGGGGGAAAAGGGACCTTAGAGCCACAGAGCAAACACAAAGTTTTGCATGCACTCTATAAACATGTGAAACCATTGTACTAAAAGCCAAGAGTTTAAGGAGAAGAACAGCAGTAAAACCTTCTACTCCCGACTACATTAGGTGGAAACATCTATCAAGGCGCCTGGACAAGGGTCACTGTGGCTTAGGAGCAAGTGAGCCAAGTGATACATGACCAGAGGACTCTCAAACACCTCAGAGATAATTTCCTCTCCCGCTAATTTATGCAAGTATGCCTTTTATCCACACATTCAGTCCATGTTTATATGTATAAAAGGGGGTGTAACTACATTGCAGCAATGTAATCATCAAAACATTCTGTTGAGGGAACGCTTTGACACCGCAAAACTACCCAACCAAAAAAAAAATAAAAATCTGTTCGCAGTTAGTTTACCCACAACATATGATTTGGCCTTTCAAGTCACTTAATCCACACATATGGTAGACGAAATAGAAATTAAAATAATTGTACAATTGAAACTACAGCTGCAGCTTTATAACTCTAGTTCATTTGGCTCAGACATAATGAAAGAAAAACAGGCAGAGCTAAAGCTAATCATTGGATATAAAAACACAGGAGGAATGTCTAGAGAGCCATTTTTGATTAAAATGATTTTCAGCCATTTTGTGCTGATGGAAGACAAAAATCTACTGCAATCAAAGGAATTTTTGTTCGAAAAAAGTGAGTTATTTGTACTGAAAAACAATGGAAAAGCTGATTTATGCACTAATATGTTAGAAATATAAATCTTTAACTATTTATGAAGATGATACTCATTTATGTGGTCTTTCCAGGTACTCCAAAAACAAACTCTAGGACTCAGAGAGATAACAGGCTTGTTTACACTTGATTTTTATCTGCACAAAGGAAAATAAGTCTTTAAAAAGATTTTAGAGCAAACTTTTCTGTCATCTCGATTTGGAAAATCCAAAATAGTACCAATTAAAGCTACTGACTCAAAAATGTAGCATTCATCAGAAGTAGATAATTTACCCTGGTTCACTGTTCTGCAGGACCACCCACATAGTGATCAGATCTGACTCAGCAGTACTGTACACTGTGCTCTGTTAATCCTGACCCTTCTGACGAATATTTGGATGCCCACATCAGTGAATACCAGGTTCTTGCCACGGTAAATATTACTCTGTGACTCAGACAAGATACATCTTTAAAAATTTAAAACATAGACTTTAAATTTCCAACACACAACTGACAAGACTGCAAATTAAAAGTATGAGAAATATTGATCATAGCTTTGGTCTGGTTCTAATGCAGTTTTTTTCCCCACTTTTATATGAAAATCCACGGGGAGACTGTAATTGTATTGATTGCAACCATTAATTAGAGAGGAGCAGTGTAATCTGCAGATAGACGTAGAAATAATTCCCTTTAAATGTTTGAGAGTGGAACAGAGCCAATCAATCATCTGGGGTGATAATCTCTGGTGAGCCCGACACTTGACTGCGAACAAATAAGTAATCAGTGATTACAGCTCATAACAATCAGGCGGTGAGATATCACTGCGAGAACAAGGCACTCATTTATATTAGACAACACTGGATAAAAAAAAAACAAAAAAACACATTAAGAGCCGGTATAATATGAAACACGCAACAATGCAAATGTGTATGTATTGCATAGGAAAACATACAGGAAATTTATTGTCTCTAATACATTACATCAGCAGATCTTTGGAAACAATTAAAAAAGTGTAGCCACTGCACAGTCCATACAGGTTTCCAGTAGTTGCTAACTTACTTGGTATCTTCCAGACAGCATGAAATTATATTACGGCTAGATAGAGTGTGATTATAGTTCTTCACAGATGATTCACTATTACAACATTTAGAGTCTTCTGTGGTGGAAAAAAATATTCCATTACTATAACCCATAATAACCAGTGCAAACCAAGAATACTCATTTCCCTTCTCTCCAGTGTTGTTTTTTTAATGCGAGAAAATTACATTGTGTCAAAGTTTTCAAACACAATTAATTTATTTCCATATAAAGAGCCAGATTTCTTTATATGACTCATCTCAGTTTTGAAAAACCTTTTCAGTGGTCTTTTTGGGCCTTTAAGTGCTTTGGATCTAGTTTTCTGTCTTTGTGCCTAACAATGGCAACACATCATAAAACAGAGATGTATGCATATATATATATATACTGTATATATACTGTACGTATATACTGTATATATACTGTACGTATATACTGTATATATATGGTACTGTAAACATCTCATGAGAATATAAGTATTTTAGCAATATGTTTTGTTGTATTTGTTTTAAAGTGAGACTTTTATTTTAGTTGTATTAACTGTGGAACTTTTTCCACAAGCTAGAGACTTTAAGGGGCTCTTTGCCTGATCCCCTGTATTAACCCTCCAGGAAACAGGCAAAACACAAAGATTAGAGTTGGATCAATTACCCGTAAAACAGCAAAGAGAGGGAAGAAGTACTACTGATGTCATCCTGATCATTCAGAGTTGGGCATGGAGTGCTTCTGATTGGTCAAGTGATCTCACCACCTTATTTCTCACTAGGTTGTCTCACTTTTAGTCTCAGCAGCCGCTCCTAAAATCTGTTAACCTCAAGCTGAATCACAGGAACAGTTGCTGCTGAAAATAAACACAACATTAAAATGCTGTTATTCGTGATCGTTCTGGACGCTACGGTGAGGGTGCAGTGAATAATCTGCCATCTCTGACCGTCTCACAGCTCTGGGATATAAACAAAACTGTGACACGACCGGATTTTCAGCGAGGCTGACTTCTGTATTTTAGATTAGCGTGCTGCACTGACAACCAAAGCAAGATGGTTACTGCAGAGGGAGTGAGCAGGAAAGACTACCACAATGTCAACTTCTGTCATGACTAGTATGATGAATATAACCCTTACAAACTTACAATTTTTATTATAACTGTCAAAACTAAAGCTATTGAGTAAATTTTTTTCTGTGCTTTGAATGCACAGTGTATGTATTGATCTAGAGAATAAGATTTTGTGGTGAGAAATCCAAAAATCACCTCACAACAAAAGCATGAGACTAAGTGAAGATGTTGACTGGTGTTGGTCAAAGGGTGCTAGCCATCCCTCCATGGGCCACTCAGAGAGGAATACGCCATGACTCCAAAAGCAACATAAAATGCCAGTTTAGAACTTCAAAATGCACTCAGAGACAAAGGTATTAATTTTTGAAGACATGTTGTGCGGTGTTATCCTAAATTTTAAGGGATTATCTTTTAAACCTTCAAGATGAAGTATATCATCCCAAATATGAAGTATGTTGGTGGTAGCAACATGATGTAAGGGTGTTTTAAAGAGGGGGGACTACAGAAATTCACAAAGTAGATGCAAATACAAGCAAAGAGACAATTTAGAGGTCACTCAAAAAGTTAAAGTTTAGACAAAAATAGGTCTTTTAAACCCTATAAAAATTTAAGAGAAGACAAGAAGCAACGTGGCCTATGAAAGCTTGGTTCAGTAAACCCAGTTTTGTTGAGAGGAAGGGGCAAAAAGTCCAGTAAAGTGTTGTGAGTAGCTTGTGAAATAAAACCTGAAAAGTCATACAGCTTAAAATAGAATTCTACCAGATACAAAATAAAGGTATGTAAATTGTTCACTCTATAGAAAGTATTGGAAAATATCGCTTACTTTTCAGAGATTTAGCAAACAGAAATAATTCTGATTCTTTTAATCTTAAAAAGGGTACGATCTTCAAATGTGGGCTTTTTTTTTTTAACTTGCGGTACTTAATACAAGGACCTGTTTTTTTTTCTTGAAAAACACCACAAAGACAACTGGAGAGAAAAACCGAAATTAACATAAATGGTGAAATATAAATAAACACTCTGTTTCATACCAGCCTTAAGAATCAGTTTCATAAGTCGACCCTTCAAGCATTTGAAGCCCCTCTCGAGAGTCGTCACATCACCAGAGGGGATTAAATCAGAAACTCAATGATTCTCCTAAAAGGTCAGCGCCTTCATTTCATTTTTATTCAATCAGAGCCTTGAATAGTAAGTTCTCAACAGTCCACCGCTCTGCCTCCCTGCAGCCAATCAGGAGCTGCGTAGAGAAGAAGTCACTGATGGGCCGCGGTGTGTTGGGGAGCCACTGTGGATGATCAGTGTGCGGCATCCTTCAGCCCCACTGCAGTTCGCTCTCTGGTGCATTGCTCTGCCATCGCTGCTCCTCTCACCTCTGCCATGGGAGGTGTTCCAGCATGTGACGCCAGCACTACGCTCAGGCTGATGCCGTCGAGCTGTGCCGGATATGGCGCTGAGTTGAATTAATTAAAAGATGAGAAAGCCGAGGTGTTTGAGTCTGAGCACAAGCTGGTCCTCAATGCCACTCGAGAGCAGACGGGTCTTTGAGGACTTGAAGCACGGCGGGCACCAAGAGGCAAGTTGTCATTTGGTCAAATGCGGTGAAGGGAGAGCTGATTCACCTTTAACTGCTGTACAGACTCTATGGATGTCATAGGGTCTGTTAGTTGAAGAATAACATTGATTTAGTTATGTATGCAATGAAACATGATTTTTTTAATGACTTTCTTAATTAAACAAAAAATAGTGATGTTACAAACACATCAATATAGAAATCTTAAAAAGTTTAAAGCTGCTTAAATCTTAAAGTTTTAGTTCCAGGCAGCTAGATTTTCTAGTGATATTCTGATTGTAGCAAATGCCGCCCACAGAAGGTGACATTTTGACTTATTGTTATACGTGAGCATGGCGTCATCTCCAACATTCTGCTGTCATGCAGTGCATGGAAGCGTAAAGACCTTGATGGGGGTTTTATAAGCTTCCAGCTGGAGTCTGGAGTCCCTCTGAGTCACCCACACAGACTTTGTTTGTTTTCTGATTGAGAGAGCTAGACAGTTGAATCATTTGATTATTCTTGCTGCTTTAATTATTAATATGGATTTAAGGCTTCAGATGTTGATAAAGCTACAATAAGATTTTTCAACTTTAAGGTGTTTTAATATTGAGAGCTTGAGGACCTTAGGGGATCTACTTTTCGACAAATGCAACTCATTTGGACAATAACAGATTGGAAAAGCACAGCCTAGGCCGATTAGCCTTAATTCCCGCTGCTACATTCAATTTGTAGAGTCAGAATCTAATGTAAAAAGCATGAATGCATCCTGCCTTGTGTCAATCGTTTAGGCTGTTGGTGGTAGTATAATGATGTGGGGTACACCTTGGTCACCTTGGAACCAGTTAGGTGTCATTTTATCCCCTCAGTCCAACCAGGTGTTCCTACTGACAATGCCTCTCCCGTTATGATCATAGTATACCATATGGCTACTTCCAGTAGAATAGTGCACCATTCCACAAAACTCAAAACATTTCAAAGCTTTTACGACCATAAAAATGAGTTCACTGTACTCCAACAGCCTCCACAGTCAATAGATCTCAATCTAATAGAACAACTTTTGGATGTGGTGGAAACAGGAGGATGTAATACGGTTGTTCAGCCAAAAAATGTGCAGTTTTCACACTAATACGAAGCAACATTTTTGAGAAATGTGTATAATACCTTTGTGAGTCTATGCCAAAAAGAATTAAGCTGAAAGAGGTTTCTAATTAATTACCAGAATAATGTACCTAATAAAGTGCCCATTGCTTATGGGTGACACACACAACTGTTCCATAGAAAGAATTTCCACAAAATAAACAAGTTTTAGGCTGTTCACAAGCATAAATCTACTTGGTATTATCTGCTATTGAATTCAAATAGCTTAAAATTGCAAAATACCTTTAAGGCAAGTTCAAAGTAAAACGAAAAGCACTAAAATATGTGTACCGGTATGTTTCCTTTAAGAGTATACATGTAAGATCAAATAAGTATACAGATGAAGATCAAAATCATAACAGTGGAAACAGAAGGTCAGTTTTAAGATATGAAAAATCGTCAAATCCTAATCTGAAACTTAAAAATGAAAAGCGGCCCCTAAGATGAGCTTCACCTGCCTGGTGTAATATCTGAGGACAGACAATGGCATGTGCGACAGTCCAGCAGAGACCTCTCCCTGTGTCGGCCTCAGAAATAAGAATAGAACAAATGAGACAGCACAGCAAATCATTAATCAGGCTATTCTTGGCTGTCAACGACACCGGTACATACACAGGTGCTTATACACACACACCCACACTGTGGCTCTGAAAAATTCACTTTTATTCCCACAGATGAAAGCAGAGCTATGGAGTCAGGCTGCCATGAACCATTACAGACAGGAAAATGAAAACAACTCAGACAAGCCAAGAGAGAGAGAGAGAAAAAAAAAAAAAACAAGATTTGACCCGCCAACACTTACTTGTTCCGAATTTAAGATCTTTGAGCTCAAACCCTTTAAAAGCAGCTTTTCTTTGAATCTGTTTGACTGTTAAAATGAAGAAAAGTGATGCTGCATTTCCTCTAAACTTGCATGTCTCTTAAGAGACTATCAACCATTCTGTATGATGTCAAAATCACACTCCCTGTGGCATATTAAGAATGATCTAAAGAGGGTGCGAGTCTGGTGCGCCCTAGTGGTGACTCCTGAATCAAGCTTCTATAATCCCACTATGAAAAAACAGAGGCACCCAAAAGCATTCCTGACCTATGAAGGGACTCTGTGTGAAGACAACATAAAGTTGTTCGTAATTGTAAAGTTTAAAGAAAAAAAAATGCACGTAATTTAAATCTTTTCAATTAAAAATCAGTTAAAAAACTGTGACAAGCATTATTCAGCCCATTTTACTCTGATGATACCAAAAAAGATCTGGTGCAACCAATTGCCTTGATCATTCGTAAATAGAGTCAACTTGTGTGTAAATTAACCTCAGAATAAATCAAGTCGTTTAAAGGCCTCAGAAGTTTGTTAGAGAACATTAGTGAACAAAAAGCTTCGTTAAGATCAAAGAGCACAACAAACAGATATGGATGGAAGAAAGTAAAGTTTTCAGCTCGGTAAGGTTTAAAGCAATAGTTCAAGCATTGAACATCTCAAAGAGCACTGTTCAATCAATCATATAAATGGAGAGTTTGGTACAACGAAAACCTACCTAGATATGACTGTACTGTACATTAAAACTGACAGACGTGGCAATAACATCATTGACCAGAGAAGCAGCCAAGAGACCCCTGGTAACTCTGGAGCAGCTGCAGAAATCCACAGGTCAGGTGGGAGAATCTGTAGATAAGACAAGTATTGGGTTGTGGACATGACGAATCTGCCCTTTCTGGAGGAAATAAATCACTAAAAGAAAGACAATAAGAGCTCCTGTGTGGGAAACAATGTAGTGGAAACATTAAGGGAAAATTAAGTTGGGAAATCCAAATTGAAAATCCATCCATTCATTATCTAGAACACTTAACCTTGCAGGGCAGCGAGGGGTGCTGATGCCTATCTCCAGCGGGCAACGGGCAAGAGGTAGGGTACGCCCTGGACAGGTCACCAGTCCATTGCAGGCCAACACTCAGACAAACAACCATGCACACACACACTCACTCCCAAGGAGAATTTAGACAGACCAGTTAACCTAACAGTCAAGTTGTTTGGACTGTGGTAAGAAGACGGAGTACCTAGAGAGAACCCAGATATGCACAGGGAGAACATGCAAACTATACAGAAAGACCACAGGCCAGGACTCAAACCAAGGATCTTCTTGCTTCTTTCCTCCTACTTCACAACTATTCAGCACTGACAGAAAAGAAATCGTGGTTGTAAAATCAGTAAATATTTGAGGCACTAGATGTTTGAGGCTCCGCTGGCACTGGGCGAGGCCGGGCAGTCGATACTTCATTTCATAATGTGAAATCTGATCTGATGTTAGGCTTTAGATGTGCTGTGCTGCCTGGTTGTACCAAACCCACAACGCTCCCTAATATAATAGCAGAACAAACATGACACAGTCTCATATTCCAGCTAATGGGGAGACAGAGCGGAGGCAATTTTCCACATTCTCTGAATGTCAGAGATGAGTGTGGAAGGAAACAATTAGTGAGAGGGGATAAAGAAGATGAAGGAGGACAGAGCTGACCGCAGCTTGGAGTCCATCAGCTGTTCTTCACAATGCCAATTAGATTGGGCTTTAGTGATTACAAGAATTGGAAATTGCAGTGTTTACTACAAGCTTTATTATTCTGCTCAGCATTAGTGGGTAAGTGATCCAGTAAACGTTTACTGCTCATTAACAACACACCCTTTTTCCCCACTTGGACACTTAAAAACTCACAAAATCTGACCTGAATTAGTGCGGTGGAGTCTGTACTCAGAGTGGTATGGTTAGAGGAGGGAAAAATAGCATAATGGGACTTTGTAGGAGGACAGTTACAGAAAAGGCATTGAAGACCGAGCTGAACTTAGCTTAGCCCACATTCATGTTGACCGCAATTGTCCCGCCAGCGGTACCTGTGAGTTTCTTCACTGGCTGCAGCCTGACACCGATGGCCTGGTGGGCGAGCAGTGGGGAGGAGGGCAAAGAGCGCGACACGCCCTCCATGATGCGAATGTGCTGCATGCCCTCGGTCATGGAGAGCGGGGGAATGGCGTAGTCTCCCTCGAAGGCACAGTCGCTGTCTATGCTGCCACCTTCAGAACAGGAGAGTGAGAGATGTTTGTCTTGAATGGAGCATTAAAAATGCATAACGCTGCGATGCTGTTGGGAGAGATGCAGGATCAGTATCTGCTATAAAAACAAAGAAATGTCACGAACACATTCATAGAGATGACATTTAACTGAGAAAATGGCATTTAATTCTAAGGCAAGTTTTCAGTTTAATCACATGACAAAAAATAAGGTGGACAAGCAAACAAAAATATGCAATGATGTAAAGAAAGTACACCCTGTTTAACTTTTATGGTGTATTGTATAAGAATATCATCATTTGAATTTTACCAGGTAGCTAAGGTTAATAAGATCAGGCTGGTTTAAAAAAGAAAAAACAACACGACAGAATACACACTAACTAAAAAAGTCTCTTCCAGAAATATACAATCAAATCAAGCCAATACAATCCAACAATATAAACAAAGTAAAATTTCTTTAAATTCACTTTATAATGCAAGCTGGTAAAAAGTTTTAACTCTGCAGCAATTTCTCACTGAATTTCAGATTTTTCACTGTTTTAATACCATTCAGAATAATATAAAACATTGCTATACATTTTTAAAAACAATATTATCTATATTATTAATATCTACTGTTTTATTACTATTTGAGAGATGCCCATGTCATATTTGTGCAATAGCAAGATAAATTAAGGTGACTAAGCTGAAAAATGTTTTGACTTTTGTATAAGCAGCAGATTTTTTCCCAATGATTAAAACTAATGTTCTGCCAAATCCTTCTAACTCTAGCAGTGTTCAATTAGCAGTTAATTCTTTTGGTTGTTATCGAGTTGCGTTGATTGTTTTCTCCTTATATCTTCAACAGCTGTATAAAGTGTATGCTCTTTAAATGGGGTGTTTCACCACTGGATTGTCCCTGGATCCTATCAGTGCATCATCTGTATTGAGTGTAAAGGCTAACATGACCTAAAAGCAGAAATAGCCCTGCAGGCAACATGTGCAGCTTGCATTCGCTTTTACAAACAACAGCCAATGCAACCTCTAATCTCACTGAAAAACAATACTCCACATTTCATATATAATAAAGGGGCATTTTCTAACCACATGAAATGTGTTTAGAAAGATTTTTTTTTTTAAAAAGAGCACAGTCATGACCGTGCGACTGTTTCACAGGAAAGCTTTCACAATGAGCAGTAATTGCAGGGTATAACCAGCCACTCGCTATCTTTAATCAACTCTCCTCTGCTTCGAAAAGCATAAATTATAACAATTCGGGATTCTTAAAAGATTACACACTCACATTATTCAGTTTTAAAACACCTTCAACAGGAACTATTTTGTGGCTTTAGCTCCCTGTAGAGAGGCTTGCAAAACTAACTGGTCAAGCTACAGTTTCACATCACGCAGCAGCTGCAACAGTGAGACAAGAAGTCATTATCAAACACCGGTTTGTAACAAGTCCCAGAGGAAGTCTGGGTGGCTGTTAGAAGCTGCTGCTGCGAGAATGAATACACATGTATGAAAACATTTGGTGTGAATATCAAACACACACACGTCTCTTTGTGGCTCTGGATTTGCTCCAGTCATTCATTGGGAAAAGAAAAGGGGGAAAAAAATTGGAAAACAACAGCCAAGAGTCATGGTTACTTCCAAGAGTATGGAAATTGTCCACATGTATGCAGACTCTGCAGGGAAAACCAGAGAGGAAACTTGGTATTTTGGTTGCAATTATCTGTAGTCCAGATCCAACTCAATTCTTTTCCAACCCAACCCCTAAAAATGAAGAAAACTCTCAGTTATTCTATCATCAACCAATTAGCAACCACAAAGCTAAAAAATCCAACATGTTACTATAAAGACAACAAAGTCGTAAAAGAGTAGAGTCAGAGTTGGCTAGCTGCAATTGGGTGATTTTAGGATTGACTGTTCGGTGAAAAACTAAAAGGTAGTCTTTATTTCTGGTTAGTGAATACACCATATAAGTGCTATCAGCTTCCACTAACCGGACCACTCTTCAGTGTCTAAGTTAATACTGAGGAAATACTGTTAAATGTTAAGAAAAGGGAAGCAGAACTACTTAACTACTTAATCAGAAACTATCTGAAACACAGCCATGTCGGCTGTTCACACTGACAGATAACAGTTAGCTCAGGATGCAGTTAATTTCAGCACCAATGAGATGTTTAAAAGTTTCATGAGAGGAAGCACAAATTGTGTTTAAATACGTAAAGATGATGGCAAAAATCATCTTTTTTGCTAACTTTTGCCATCATCAAAAATCATCAATTTCCAGGAAGAAATGAAGGAATGAAAAAAAATTTAAATCCTTTTTTTTTAAATCTATAAAAATGTTGCTTCATAGTGAATCACAAATACGTCCTTTCAAATCTTAAGAAGTTAAATGTTGCTTATTTCAATAACGATGATCTTTCAGTGAAAAAAAAAACTGATGTGACTTCCACACTTTACTATCCTTTAAAAATTCTCATTACCACCTCGAGGATTTGACTGCAGTTTATGATTTTAATAAACTGCAGACACCTCTCTAACATTGAGCTGTTTTTAAGGAAGCTATATTATTTTACAGTGAAGTGTACAGCACTCGGACAGTTTGATGTTTAGATTATGCAGGAAAAGTATTTTGTTATATGCGTCTCTTAAAAAAGAAATGTAATCGGAATTTTGCAAAGACTTGATGAGAAATCAGCCACAGAATCTTTAATTGGTGCATCTCTAATAAAGAAAAAGCAAAACACAGGACAAAGCAGTACATTTTATTTCCAAACAAAGTCACACAACCAGTCAGTAAATGAGATATGTTGAACTAGAAAGCTGTAAAGCGTCCTGATCTGGGGCAAAGATTATACAGCTGGAGAGAGACACCAGCCACACTTCTGCAGTGAAATCTAAAGAATCAAAGAACTGAAGGGCAAAATGACTGTGTTTTATTTTAGACTGGGATGAGAGATGTGCAGGAGGGCCTCTCCAGGTCTTGAAATGAGCACGAAAACACCTACTCATCAAGGTGCTTAGTTCAAAACATGCACAGGAGGAGGGGAGGCGAACAACACAGCATCAGATTTTTGTTGCTCACAAAATTTCCTGCAAAGCTCAGACATTTGGACCTCTGCAATAAACAGCCTGTTTCCCAAGGAAGAAGCTTAGATTTACAGATAGAATTACAGGAACATAAAAGTCATACAGTTTTGTCCCTGTGAGTATAACTTCATTTCTAGCAGTCGTAAACTCTTTTCCTAAAAAGCTGAGTAAAATACAGCCCACTAAACCAAAACTCAATAGACTCCCTGGGCAAAAAAATATTAAGGGAATCTAAAAAAAAAGGAGAGGAGGAAATAAAGAAGTAAGGACGCAGAAAGAAACCATTGTCTACCTTGTCCAATGTGGCTCAGATGAGGGTCCAAACTGGGTGAGCGGGGGTCTCCAAAATCGTCGCTCCCACCATCTGCAGAGGAGGAGCAGACAGAGAAAGACAGGGAGTGAGCACGAGGGTGAGGAAAGCAGGGCGAGGAGGTCCGAGCCAGCAGGAGGGCCACTTCCTCGTCTCCGATCAGCCAGGTGTGTGATCGGAGAACTCCCAGCAGGCTGCTCACACACAAACTCTCAGCACCCTTCCTCCTCGGGCCCAAATGACCCCTGATCGTTGCAAAAGGGGACCGCGGTGCCATGCTCCACTTTTTCTGGCTCCCCATGTTAAACTTCGAAAAAGAAAAAAAACAAAACAACTAAAGCCTCTTCTAGATAAGAAAACTGCTTAAATTACAGTTGATGTTGCATGCAGCTGTGATGAAGCTACAGTCAAAAAGCTCAATGGGCTTTATGGTTCACTAAAAGAGGATCAGCATTAAAAAAAGTGGGCGTTTCTCTGGATAGATACACGTCAGGGGAATGATAGCTGGATCAATCAGGCCTAACAGAGCAAAGAGGCAGATGAAGCTACAAACGAGAGAGAATCAGTGGATTGTTTCGTAATAAATTGTTAAGCAAGAAGTGTAACTTCAGATCACAAGAAAATAATAGAAAAACTGACCAACCACATTTATAATTTGCAGGTAAGGATACAGAATAAAAGAACAACACTGAAAAACCTGGAGAACTAATGATCAGGGTAAAAAGGTTCAAATAAATTCATTGGGAGCAAAGTGCAAAGGAAGTAGTTTATGTTATGTTGCTTTCAATCTCACATCACACCATCAACTCATAAAACCCAAACAAATGTTTCAGTATTATCTCTGCCTTCACAGATTCACACAATGTTATCCAGCAGCCACACAGTGGGTTAGATTGGCTCGCTGGTGGAAAGATCAAGCTCGTCGATGAACTGATAGAATAAGCTGTGGGGCTTGACTGTGTGAGAACTGGGTCGACCCGACACCGACACCAACTGCAGAGTTACACCTACTCATCAGTGTAAGTGAGAATAAAGAGGAGTGAAGCTATACTATGCCCTAATCCATGTGAAGTCATTTTACTTCACAGTTACCAAACATTTCTGAGGTTCAAATTTCACATGCTCAGACTCAAAGTTTAAGAGTTATTAATAATTTTGAGTCCCAGTCCTCACATAGAACACCACTGGGATTTTAATCCTGATGGATGATGGGCGGATGTCACTTTTAGACAATGAATTTAGGAATAAAGTTTGTGACAAATATTTTGCATATTCTGTTTCCTTTTCTCTACAACTGTCTTGTACTGGAAGATGTCTAAATCCAAAATCCAGACTTTTTCAGAGTTTTCCAGTTTGAACAATATTCATGTAGATATCTGCAGATTATTTTTCATTCGTTTCCCATGACTAATGAGCCAAATTTAGATCTTCGAATGAAAAAGGAAATTACTTAATAAACCAAATCATGTTGTTATATCAGTGGAATATACCTTAAAGATACATGAAGATGTGAAAAGATTTACATGAAGGCTTATTAAAAAAAGAGAGAGAGAGTGGTGAAAGGAAGGCACCATTAAAATAAACTAAACACTTTGAGGCACATTTGATGAGCAGCCAAAAACAAAATAAAAAACTGAGTCACACTGAAATTTTACACCTGAGGAGGTATTAATAAGTAAATGCCTTCATTTATGAACACATAATCTCATTTAAATTTACACTCATGCTGAATTACACCTGAAAAGTTACAATTGCTGCTGGAAATGAAACACATCCAACCTTCTCAGTGAGAAATGAGTTCATGCTACCTTCTACATAGGTTTTGGAAGAGAATGAAACACCTTTTATTACCTGAACTACAAGTTGTTATTATGCTTAGTATAATTTTTATTTACATACATATACTGCTCCTCTCTAATTATCAGTGATCACTGATCACAGAACAATGATTACATGTTCTTTAGCACTGAATTTCAATCACTTATCTTCTAGTGTACTTTCCATCAAACATTAACTTTTTGTGCCATAATTAAATATTATTGGTTATTAGTTAACAGTTTCGATTAAGCTCCATGTTAATTTCATTTTCTATAGTTTCAACGGTTTTGATTTGGCCAAAATTTTTCGTTAAGAGCAATATTTGTCAGAAAAATATTTCAATTCAATTTCTAATTTCAAAAACATACTTTTTAGAGGTATACTGTTCAGAGTTTTGTGTGCCAGTTTCTGATCACTGCTGTTTACGTTGGTTTGATCTCCCTGTTGTGGGTTTTTTTTTTCCAGTTCAGGTTGCTCATTAAAAAACATAATGTGAAATTATATGAGAACAGCATTTGATATGGCTTATTCCTAACCTTTCTGCCTTGAGCTTTAATTAATCTTCAATATAAAGAACAGAGGCAACATAGGAAGCTGTGCAATTGTTGAGTTTTTATACATGTTAGAACAAATATGAAATTATTAATTAAGAAGTTGATATTTTAAACTGCCCTCAGCTTGCGTTATCAATTAGCATGATTAGCAGCAGCCTCTGTTTTCATACAGAATGTACTGTAGGTTCCTATTTTACCTCAAATTTCCTAAAGGCTACCTTCATTTAAACTACATTCAGTGATGGCCAGAAGTTAAAACCTTAAAGTAATAAAACAGCAAGTTTACTATATTGTGATGGGGTATAATATTATTTACTGAGAGTGTTGCTCTCTCTCCCTCTTAAGCAGCTTGAATGAACCTCAAACACATCTTAATGTGGCTCGAAAATGAGACTTCCCTTTTATGTCACTAACTTTGCTTCCTCTCCTTTAATCTTATATACCGTTCTGCTACTGAAAATCACTAATCTCATCTGTCTGAAAATAAAGTCCACATTGGTTTACTGTTCAGTTTTCACATTTGATCAATCACAAAGTTTAAATTCATCAATATTTTAAAATTTCTTTTACTTTTTTTTAGATAGTTCTCAATTTCAGTTTTATGCAGTAACCTTTGAAAGTGATAGGTCCGAAGACAATAAAAAAAACTAACTTTTTAAAAAAAAGCATTATTTTAAATGCTTTCACCGAAATGCAAACTCTTTAAGAAATAGCATGTAAACTTTAAGCATGGCAATTTAATGTTTCTGTACGTTTATGCCCTGCTAGAGTTAATCAGGGCACACATATCACTGTTTTGGCAGAAGCTCTACAGTTCTTGGCTAGGATGTGAAAAGAACCTAACAGTTTGTACTTGTGCAGGAACATCAGATATAATTGCAACACGATTGTTTAATCAAAGAAGGGTAAACTGAAACCTTTTGAGATCAGTCTGTACTAAATGGTTACACACACCAGCTGTTCTGTCAGCATCTGAACTAGAAGATGGACTAGTAAAAATAAAGGGGAAAAAAAGCTAAACTGGAAGGAGCCTAAAAAATGTAGCTTAATGGTGAAAGAATCCAGAATTTATGAGTCCAGAGACTTGCATCCTTAAGCTTAAAAAATTCACTCACTGACACCCCCATGACTTAGCTGTTTGGTTCAGCACCTCAGCTCTTCTGTAGTGTATTGCCGCTTTGGGACCTTAAAGTTACATTGCCCCCCAAAACAAAACTAGGTCTCAAAGTTTTTCAGAAGGAAGAAAAGCAGTACACTAATTAAAACCCAGTCGCTCACCATGTCACGGCCCATTTTTCTTACGCTTCTTCAAAATAACACAAAGTATGGCCACGAGTAGTAATCACTAGAGTCTAAGTAAATTTCATGCATTATTCCTGGTAGCCTTGTTGGTCCTAATGAGCACTTGTAAACATACTACATGTAAGAATGGCTGCAATATTTGACAGTAGCCTCCAGGATGTCCCTTTGACCATTGTATTCACAGACTTACTGATTAAACCGCAAAAAGATATTAACATTGTTTAAGTTAAGTCAGCAGAATTAAAATGAAGGCTTATTTATCTTTTTAAGCATATCTTCCACAATGCTTTAGGGTTCACCTATCAGAGTTTAAGGGCATATATTCTGAATGTAATATATTTACAGACATAATCAATAAATTAGAATATTATTGAAGTGATCAGAAACTCCATTCACCAAGTGAAAAATATTATATAGATAAATTACACACAGACTAAGGTTTTCAGGCTTTTTGATTTTGATAATTCTGATTTTTCACATACTCCTAAATTAAGCATATTCAAGTACTTTCAATCTGACAAGTAAGCCTCATCAAGACTTATGTTCTAATTGTGAAATAGAATTTAAAAACATAAACAAAACATGTCAGTGTATTGAAGCAAATACCTGTGGTCATATAGTTGTTCACTGATTTGACAGTTTTCTTGAGACACCTATGTGAAACAACCATCAAAGGAAAGAAGTGAGAAAATGAACGCTAATAATTTGAGACAACAGACGAATGAGTGCAAGCCTTTGTTTGAAAAATAGTTTTTTTGCAGTGAGTTGACAGTTTTATCGAGACAAAATGTAGTTATTGCTCCATTTAATGCTTTTTATTTTATTCTGCGCTGCATTATTCTAATCAAGTTTGCCTTGTGACTTCAAGAATGGATGGCATGATTGTGAATGCCAAAACCAATTTTTTTGAAAACTGCTGATCTGTTGGGATTTCCTTGCACAAAAACCGCTTGGTTTCATGAGAGCGGTAGTTGTGTAGACAAAAATGCCTAAAAAGTTAAAGGGGCGTTTGAATACTTTTGTATGGCATTGTGATTAAGAATCATGATTTTCTGTATAATTTAATCTGAAGCTGCAGAATAACTTGATATTTTATTGGAAATCACTTTCTTGGACACTATGATGTTGATTCATATCTATCGTTGTGAAAACATCTGCAGGCCTCAAAACAAACTCTGTCCTCATCAGATTTAATTTTCATTATAGCTGCATTAAAATCAGATTCACTGTAAAGTGGAGCACCTTAATGAATCACACTGTGTCGACATCTGCTCTGTTCTAAACTTAGCAGAAGTCTTCATTAGTACGAGCCTCAGTGTGAGCTAACACAAAAATGTCTGCATGGATACAAAAGATAAACACACACACACATCTTCTGTTGGAGAGCTCGTTAAGAGCCCATTCTCCTTCGCTGCCGTGATCTGGTCCTGATCCACCACAGGAAAGCGGGTGCGTTCTCACATCCTGCCAATGTGCAACAGTAAGAAGCCACTTTCATCCAAATCACTACACATAAACAAGGAGAGAAGCAAAGATCCTAGAATTGAAGAAATAATGGCTACACTAGTTGCATTTTTGGATTTATGTTGTAGTACACCAAGATATTGATGTTTCTATCTTTTCTGCAGTTACGTGAAAAAATATCTAACAGACATTCAATCTGTAGTGCTCTGGATTACATTGTAGTTCTTCTTTTGGTTCGGGTATAAAGATGATTTCAGACCAGCTATGGTTTGGGATCCGCAACTCAGACACTTGTTTTGACTAATTCAAGAGACAAGTGGTGATTGAAACGCAGCAGGATGGCATAATCATGACAATAGAAAAGTTAAAATACAGACTCGGCAGCAATTTTAGGCATTTCTCTAAAATAAGACAATAAATATTGGTTTTGTAGATAATTTAAAAATGTGTGCCAGAAATGCAATCAGCTTATTCAGGTAGGGTACACAATGTTTGTCAAAGTTTTCTCTCTGATTACTTTTTCCCCAAATAGTGTTTGCTTAAGTATTTTATAAACAGGTGATAAACAGCTAAAAAAATGAGGATTAAGTACTTTTAACATTTATAGAATAGTGCGTTTTCCCTCTGTTTTGTACTCCAAGCAGAAAACTGGAGTAACATTTTCTACTACAAGTACCTATCAGCACAATACTGTGGCATTCAGCTACACAAAGACTCTATATCTTTCTGCAGGCTGTTGTGAAGCACGTTTATGGATTTTAGACCTTTTTAATGTACTTGGAAATTTGACAGTGATAATCTTATGGGCCAAAATCCAAGCTGTGAGTTATAAAGACTGAAAATAACCCTTAATAGGAGCTATTGTCCTACTGAAAATATTATACTAATGACTCATTGGCATTAATGGGAGCTCCCAGGTCAAAACCACAGCTGACGAAAGATATCACAAATACCAAACTCACATCTGCCAAAACAATCTTCTGGTGATCCCTAAAAACGTTTAGGGCCTGAGCAAGGAAAAAAGAAAATTCTTCAGAAGAAAAACATCATACTGACAGTCAAATATGGTGGTAGAGTGATGATTTGGGGCTGCTTTACACCTTGGACAACTTGGGACAACTGATGGAACCATGGATTCTGCTCACTGCTCATTTGGGTTATGCAGCAGGACAACGATTCAAAGCATGCTAGCAAGTCCACTTCTAAATCTGTCAAAGAAAAAAACTGGAAGATTGTGGACTGTCTTAGTCAGTCAAAGGTTGAGGCTTCAATCCAACTGAGGTTTTCTGGTATTACCTCCAACTGGCTATTTACACCAATTCAGCCACAAAGTTGGGAAAAATTCACTCTCAACAATGTGAAAGAATCATTGCAAATGATCACAAATGCTTTATGGCAGTTGTTGACACCAAGGGGGCACAATCAGTTAAGTTTCAAATAGACGATTCTGGTTTGAGTCATCAAACACATCTTCATGTAAGTACAGTACCTCATACCAAACTGAATGCCTGAATTGACTGCATTCATGCTGCACGAAATACACAGATCTTGGCAGGTTTCCTACCAGAGTAAAATGAACTTAGCTAAAAGTGGGAACTATAGGATTGTAAGTTTCACAAAAAAGAATGTTAAATTTGGCATGATCAAAATAGTACTTTCTTCTATTATGTAGTTTTACTGCATACCGATTGGAGAAAATTCCACATGTCTGACAATCAGTCAAGTCTTAGGCGATGATCCAAACGGATCTGTAAGGCTGAGGGTGTGAAGTGTTTGTCACAGGCTCTATTACCTGCAGTGACAAGCTAAAAGACAATCCTGTCAACTCTTAAGAAGTCTGATATTGAGGGAGGACAGGCTGCAGTGGGTATGAAGACTCCCAGGAGAGAGAACATAATGTTATGGACCATTGTTGTTGTGAGTCTGTGTGGATGGTATAATGCAAATGCACAGGCAGCAGTTTCACAAGCTGTTGACTGGATTTAGGACAATGCCTATATCATTTTTGATTAATGTGTGACCTACTCTTTTACAGAACAGAAAACTGGTCAGTCACCATGCAAGCAAGCAAAAACAGGGTGCCATGTGGGTAGTAAACAGATCTGAAATTTTCTGAGGCCCACCTCCTGTTGAAGAGAACAAATCAACAAAATCAACAAAAACAACACTGAGTGCACAAAATGGGTTTTCACAATCTCATTTTGTGCGTCATAGATATAAATGCAATGTAAAAAAAAAAAAAAAAAAAGAGTGAACATACTTCCCCTTCAGTTTTTCAAAGTTTGCTCTTAAAGGGTCATAAACAAAGAAATTGTGCTTTCTAATGTACCAGCAGGGCAAATAATGTAGATGAATCTTTGTTGCCGAAGCTGTTGCTTCCTTGTTGTGCCTGCAAATTGGTTTACCCGCAGAGAGAAAACTGTAAATCAGTGGAATCTTCCAATTTACCAACCAGCAGCAGATGCAATAAAAGAAGAAATTTCCGTATGCCAGGAAAGCCCAAAGTGCAACAGGGTTATGTCTCTTTGTTCTCTTTTTAAACTGGAGAGTTAAAATAAAAATACAAATACCAGGGCAGATCTTACTGTATTTTTTAATGATTTAGCTCCATAAAAGCTGCTAGCTTAGTTTTTGTTTTTAACCTCTCTTTCTTTGCTCTCTTCCAGTTCGGCCAACTAAACTAAAATACCTCAGTTGGTTTAAAGTTGAGTGACTGATAAATTGATTTTATTTTTTCATTTTAACAATTTCAGTTTTAGATAATAAAAAAAACAAAAAAGCTCTTACTTCACCACAGTTTTCCTGCTTTTTATTTTGTTCAACCTACTCAGTTTGGTTTATGTTTTTGTTACATTTAGTTTCATTATTTATTTTTTTCAGAAACGCTTTTAAAAGTTCTTAAATGTTTATAAAATGGTTTATGGATTGAGTGTATTGGGACATACTCATATTAAATGGGTACTGACTATTTAAAGTAGGCAGCGTAATAATAATTAGAACGAAATCAAAGAAAATTATGTTGTCCAGGTTCAAATATACAACACCTAATATAAGAGTAGTAAACAACTAGTCTTTGTATATATTTGCGTACATTTTTAGACATATTTTCTATACTCCAGTCATTTTAAACTCTGCAACTAACTATATCAACTGGAAAATTAAAAGAAAAATGATTTTATTCATTTGTTCAGAAAGTAAACTGATTCATCATATAGATTCAATATATAACCTAGTCATAGACTTCAAGTATTGATTTATGTCAACCTTGATATTGTAGATCTGATTTTAAAGAAATTTTATGTAAGATTGACTTTAAAAAAATAGATGTCTGGTGGAGGAATTTTTTCTTATGAAGTCTTTCTCTTAATTACAGAATCAAGAGAATGACTTCTGACAAAAAAGTGACCAACGCCCTTTCCAAGCAGGATTCACTATAAAACATAATTGCTACACAAGCTGTCTGCTTAGAGAGCGCTGCTTCTAGGCTTAGTAATGGAAAGTTGAGTAAAGGGTGAAAATATGGTTGAAAATCTTCTTTTCAGATGACAAAAAAAGTATCCAATTTGGTTCCAGAGTTTGGAAGAAGAGCAGAAAGCAACGGAGTGCAAGCTGCTTGATGTCCAGAGTGAAGTTTCCACAGTCAGTCATTATTTAGGGAACTATGTCAGCTGCTGTTATTAGCCGTCTACTTGTAAATTTTGTTTTCCCTGTTTCCCCAGCTTACCTGCTCAGGATATCACTGTGCTTGGTTGCCGTCAAATTGCCCTGATCTAAACCATCGACCCACAGGCAAGCTGAGGGCCGCTATTAAAGAAATAATTCACGCAAAATTAGCCCTGTCCAAGAATATTCTACACATTTTTTTTCGATATCACAATTAATTAAGATGCAGTGGCCATTTTTTTAAACCAAAGATTTGGCCTTAAATCATCCAAAACACAGAACAGAAAGTGTACTCTTGGCATGAAAGAACACTATACCTTCCCCCGACCCTACAGAAAAGCCTGGAGCATCTCCTATCCTGGCCACTGAGGTTCTGTACAACTGAAGGACAGCAAACAGCATGGTGGCGGCAACAGGCCAGAGAGGTGACGCATATGAGAGTGGCTGAGTGCGTCAGGCTCTGGCTGACAGCACCACGACTCAGCAGTGTCCTGGATGGATGGAGGTGTTATGATGGAGGAAGCAGGAAGAAATGGAGAGTGTGTATGCGTGCAACAAAGCGAGTGAAACAGACAAAAAAATAGAAGTGATATGCCCCAACTCCTACGCTGCCATTTGATGCTGAATAAAGCTATGTTGCAGCACTGAGTGGGTGGGATTCGTTTAAAACATATAAAAATAAAGGCGGTGAATAAGAGTCTGGAAAAAATGAGAGGGGCTACATTAAGCCTCTCCTACCTTCTGACTGAAACACCACTGGGGTTACCTCACAGAGCACAGAAACGAAAAAGCACGCAGCAAAAATAACCAAGCGGAATTGGAAGTGTGATACATATTCTGCTTTGTGTGCTCTATCACAAACAAAAAGAGGACAAAAAGAGAAATAAAAACTGGATATGGCTTCTGGTCTGAAGAATTTGTTGTTGCATATTTTCAGGTTGCCTTTCTTTATCTGTTATCTATCAACCTAAAGCAGCTGACTGGACTCAGGAGATACTTTCTTTACTTGCTAAAAACAAAGTAATGAAATAAATTTTCACCAAGTGAAATTGATAACATTAGAATGCTTGTGCTAGCATTCTAGCATTAACTAGAATTAGCTAATGTTATGCAAATAAAATTAGAATGCTCGATATTGCTAGCATTCTAACTAATGCTAACATTCTACACTAGAATGCTAGCCAATGCTAATGCTAGCATCTCTGCTTTGTCATTTATTAAAAAGATTACACAAGGAAGTCAGTCAAAAAGGAAGTGAGTAAGAGAAGGTAATCAAACAAGTTTTTTATAGAAAGTAATATGCAGTTATGGTTGGTTAACTGGTGAGACACTCATAAAATCAGATCTACAATAAAATGTGTTTTTCCCATTAAATGTGGTTGGTGTCCCTGTAAATTCCACACTATGTCCTGCCTAAAAACTCAGAAAAACAGAGACTAAAAGTATTTTTAATGCTTTGTGGAACATATTAAGCTTTGATTATTTGTTTCAGGACTAGTTGAGCTGTAAGTAAAATGTAGAACATTTGAAAGCCTGCTGTAATTGAAACCTGGTGTAGTGATGCATTTTTTCTTTATTTAGAGCAACATCATCCCATGTTCCCTTTGACCTCAGGGTGTTTGCAGCAAGAGAAGGGGAATGTTCAACTCCTGCTAAGTTTGCAGATGCTACTCTCTGCACCGGCGAAGAGTGTTTAATGAGAAAAACTTGGAATCCTCATGAATTCACACAGAGAGGCTGGGAAGAAAAGGAGCTCCTGCTGCAGTCACAGTTCATTCATTATTGTGGATGATTTTTACTGGCTTTTAAATTGCCTAATGACTGTGAGAAATATTATCGTACAGCGCCTTTAGAGGAATGCTTAAAATTTGCTTCTGTTGCTTAAAGGGTTCTCCTATTAATATGACAATTTGTGAGCTTAGAAACGGAAATTTGTAACACACTCAAATCTTGCTTTTTGGAAGACGTGGGAACTTTTACTTACATCAGGTGAGTAAAATGAATCCTTTAGAACGGAATTACCAAGAAACTATTCATACAATATGGGAGAAAAAAAACTCTAGACTTCTGTGAACGATTTTTCAAAATCTGCATCAAGATTTAGAATGACAACAGACATTTTACACAAGTCTGTACAAAACGTTTTAAGTGTGAACTTAAATCCAAGTGACCTACTGTGCCAGGATCTTATCTTTGAGTAATGCTTAAATTGATCGTAAGATAGTACATATGTTTTATAGCCCTGCATGTAAACCTCAGATAAATAATTTCTCTCAGTAATTATTGCAGCATTTAATAAATACAAACAATTCTGGTCATTCTAATTGACTAAACAAATAAATAAACACTGCATTTAGTCTGATATTGTGCTAGACAGTGCATGAAAGCTACTGGTTTCAATGTGATATAAGAAATGCGTGTTTTAAAAGTTATCTGCCACCCAAAGAGCTGAAAACAAAATACAAAAACCTAAACAAAGACCCATAATAAAAATAAGTCTCACTGCTTTCCTATGAGCCACTCTGTGGTTATTACTCGCTGCATTGTTACGCACTGGCTCGCCTGCAGCACTAATTATTTTTCCTGTTTATTTCAGACTGTTGATAAGTCTACTATTAGATTTAATGAAAAAGAAACTGCCAAAGAACAAATGAAAACGAATTTTCTAAATTACATACCACATTTAACTCCACAGATGACAGAGGTCGTCTAACATAAACAGGCTGCATAAAGTTCAAGAAATGTAATAACATTCAGACAAACAGACTAAACTCTATCCAGTGTTGATGTCACAGCTCCAGGCGTTGGGTTTGTGCACGGCGACACGTATAAAACCAAATCCTCTCTCAGGCAGTTGTGCAGAAGTCAGTTTTACTTTCCATGGACTGTCTACAGGCTGTATGACTAATCATTGTGTTGAATGGCTACTTGATGATATTCATGTTGAAAGAGCTGCAACCCTGAAATTAGTCATCATTTAATAGAATTCACCATAACAAGGAGATGCTACTTTTTACCAACACAAAACAGCCTCAGATCAAAAATGAAGACTGATTTTGGTTAAAAAACTTCAAAATAAAAGGGTGCCATTTTCAGCTTATTTATTTATTTTATGATTCAAAGCATCTTATGCTTTTATTTGCACAAGAGATACCGCTTCCCAAGAGATACCAGCTGAATATAAAAAAGAGTAGCAGATAAAACACAGCATGCAATGACTCACACACAACCAGAGGCAAAGAAAAGCAACAACTGTAAAGGCGCTGCACCATGTTCGACAAAAGGTGGCCAGGGGCAGACGAGTGAAATGTCATTTTGAATTTTGCTCCTCAGTCTGCAAAGGAAAGCTATGAAGTTGCAGGGAACTAACAATCAGAAGTTGAAAATGACCAACGTAAACCCAGAGAAGAAACAAAAAGTGAGGTGGAGAACGACTAACGGATAACGCATGAAGGAAGAGCGTGCTCGCTTTTGCAATTCTCACCCGCAGTGATGCAATAACTCACTCTGTGTTCGGCGTCACTGTGACGACAGGAGGTGGAAGAAAAACCACATGTACTTATATACACACAGATAATGCCAACACAGTACTTGAAATGCAACAGACGAGTCTGTAACTGCAAGCGTGAAGGCCTGAATAATGAAATGGACATTAAAAATAAAAGGAAGCTGCAGAGGCACAGCAGACACCAACACTTCCACAGGGTGTGGAGAAAGTAGGCTAATGTCTGCGGCTGCATATCTTTTGTCACCAATATGACAGCTTCACCCTATACCGGACTATATTTAGAGGTGAGAATATATATGCACATACATCAAAATGGAGCTTCTTCTCCATTCACATAAAAAGCAGTAACAAGTTAGAAGATGGACATTTTCTGATATGCTTGATAAAACAAGCAAGATTTAGTTTAGATAATACATTTAAAAACTGCTGAATAGCTGAGTCTTTCCTGAATACAAAAGTCCAGCAAAAGGTGTGAAGCTTAGATAAAGTTCAGTTTATGGATAAGTGTATGTCTGTAAGAAAGAGACACTTATTAGTTTTGGCAGATCCTGCTCTTATGCATCAATTTTTTATATAAAGGTTTGCCGTCAGCTGGGCACTTAATATTGTTTGGCAGGAGACCATTAAAGAGACAAGTGGACATCAAGTGATGGGTTTTATTCCTTTAAACAGTGGAGAACAAACAAATAAATTTGTTAGTTTAATGTCTCATCCCTGCCCCCAAGTGAAATCTCAATATAATGAGGCAATTTTTAAATTAAAAAATTATTGAAATCTTCTAAAACACTTCTAAGAACAGAATGAAATGACAGAGGTTATGGTTTGTACTTCACTCTGAGCTCTTATAAATAAATCAATGAAGACTCATTAAAACCAGGTTTGATTCTGAATTCCCTGGATAAGCAATGTCTGAAAGATTATGATTTATCCTATTTTTTCTCACCTATTTATGAATACTTATACTTGGATTTTTTCACACCATTTTTTTTCAAACACCTCTCTTACTGTAATTAATGTGATGTTGAGATAGATCAGTCACTCCGGCAGCATTTGCAAAGTGTCTGTGATGCAACAGCTCGTCCATTAACTGGCACAAACAAAGCATTACAATATCACTTCAGTCAACAACTTTCTCCCATCATTTCCTGTCCAATTTCTCACTCATCTTTACAATTCTGCAGCTCATATTTTGGGCCTGTCACAATATGACAATTTTGCATCATTATTGTTGTGTTCAGGGTGCATGCACTATTATCCAGACCTAATTTTATTGCACTAAAAACTGGAACCAGAAGCACCGGTTTCCTGTAACAAAGCCACAAAAATACGTGTGAGCATATTTTAGTTGAAAAATACCTTTAAGAAGTCACAAAATAATTCACAGATCAGATGAAGTGCAACTGATAAATGTTTGGTATAAAAGAGAACAGTTTGTATTTTAAATCTACATTTGATTGTTAATAATTCTTTTCTGACCAGCAAAAGTGGAGCATCTCAGCTTGGATTCAGGACATCTCAATTAGAAATGAAATGTCTACTTGATGAGCGACACTCTGAGACTGCATCATGCACAAGAAACATGCAAGTCAGGGATGTGTAATGTATGCAAGGCCTGGTTTTATTCTCGTAGTTTAAGAATTATTATATTTTCCTGCCAAATGCAAATGAAACTCCATTGCTCATGTGCCTCCGAGATATTCTGTTGGCGCTGCATGGTTGCTGCGTCATGAGTAATTATTTCACATAGGTGTAGTAACTCTGGATAGGAACATCTATGAAGTTTTTCTTTCATCACAAAAAACTAACCTTACTCTCAATGTTTAGTTTTCAAATAAGAAAAATTGGGTAAAACTTTATTTGAAGGGGTGTGAATAAGACATAACACCTGTTATGAACATAAAGGAGTCTTCGTGAATGTTTATGACTGTTGTCATGAAGTGTCATTCAGTAAATAATGACACTTTTAATGCAAACGTGCATTAAAAGTTGCATTAAGAGTGTCAACTTAGCATTATTTGGCAAATAATTATATTTTTTATGCAAAGTTGTATTAAAACTTACATTAAAAATCAAGTAAGAGAGCCAACTTTGCATTAAGCGTCATTATTTACCGAATGACACTTCATTACAACAGTCATAAACACGAAGACTTCTTCATGTTCATGATGTTATGCCATGTTTATGACCAAAAAGGGTTTATTTTCTTTCTCATTTTAATTGAGATTTTCAGACGTTTGACTAAAATGTAATTGTGGTTCAGCCCCAGCCAAAATCAAGTCTGTTACTTCAAGAAACACATTAATGAAAACACAGTACATACTCTCAGACATATTAAGATACGCTTGTAGTAGTGAAAATGGTGCAAGTTATGATTCAGTATTTTAGAGTTGACATTTGCCAGTTTCTTGTGCGTATCTAATTACATCTTTCTGTTCGCGCCCACTGAAAATATATTCATATTTTAGGCTGGTTACATTACATAATTATTGCGGTTTATATTTTTGCATGTTGGATTGGAGTTCAATGATGTAAATTGTTAATATTTTTAATAAAATCTCCTAATAATTTGCATTTGTATCTAGAGCAGTTCTGTGTTTGAGGCAGACCAGACAGCATGCGTCTGGTGTGAGAGCAGTCTAATTTCAATGCCTGGACTTGCATTCGCCCTCCAAGAGTTGAGACTGGAGTTGTGTTTTGGAAAGAAAAAAACAAAAAGATTTCTAAATATCTCTGCTACAGATGATTGAGTTGGGGCTAAAACATAATTACATTTTAGTCACAAGACTGAAAATGAGCTGCTAAAGATAACTGCTGTTTACCTCTGGATGAGAGGATTACATTAAAATGATTTGCATCTGTGCTAGTGTGAACAAGGTATTTAACAAAAAACAAGGTACTTTTCATTCTGGTCAAAGAATGGATAATGATAATAAATTCATACAGCAATAATCACCATATATTTTGCACAACTAACAGATCTAAGATAGCCGATACGCTGATCTAGTCAGTCAGAAGTACTCAGAGTTCCGCTGTCCATAAACTGGAGAGAAGGAAAGGCGGAGGCATCAGACAGAGGAGATTTTGCTCTAAATGAAAGATGAGAAGACAGATACCATGAGACAGAGACAGCAGCGGAGGTGCATATGGCAGCAATGGGTTTGCAGTCCACGCCTCACAGTTGTGGCTCTCGCAATTACTGCTTTTGTGAACGTAACCAACACTCCCCTTTGCTAACACAGCAATGTGCATCTTACTGCCTGTGCCATGCAGCACAGAGCGACTCGCAGGATTATGACTCAGTTTATTGTGAACATTCCTAAAGTTTTACAGACTAAGATTCACAAAGTACTCACTCTGTTTCTCTTTAAATAATTTGAAAGCAAAAGTGATGAATGTCAGGATAAATGGTTAGCTCAACGGACAGACGATGGGTAAAAAAAAAAAGTAACGTTTTTTTCCATAATCCATGCTACCTCCATACTTCTTCCTGTTCCTGTTTGAAAATCCAACACTGTAACATTGGCATGATAAGTAAGCCATGGCAGTTCCTGTTATTTAAAAGTCTGCGACATTGAGCAACCATAATAAGATCAATAGTCACGATGAAAGATACTTTCCTGGGAAAAATAACAGGATGTGGATGGGAAAATATGTCTGATATGGACTGAAAAACATATATTTACTTTTATAAACATAAATTCATTTATGTCCCATCTAACCAAATAAAAAAAAGTTACTTTTATCTGTTTTCTCCATAAAAGATTTGTATAAGTGACAGTAAGGTCCACCAGGAAGCAAAAAGATGATTAGAAATTAGATTTAAAAGTGTTTTAGCACCTGCAATCATGAGCATAAATGGATGATGAACGAGCGGAACGAGTGGGACTTGACAAAAAGAAGATGAGGGGGAGGGACGAAATAACCACTCCAGAAGGAATGAAAGGAACACAGAAGCAGCAGGAAGGATGTGAAAAAGAAGCTGTGATGTAAATGTTACAGCGCACAGATTGACAAAAAAGAAATGAAGAAGGAAGAGGGAGAGAAGTGGCCGAGTTGAAAGGAGAAGACAATGATGGAGGAGAAAATTACTTGAAGGTGGGAGCACCCTGAGGGCATGAGGTGGACATTTGGTTATGAGATGATGCGGATAAATTGGGAGGCACAAGGACTTAGGGAACAGAAAAGAGAGGGGAGGGAGGGAAAGAGAAACAAAGTGGTGAAGACTCATTAGCCTACGCAGGGCTGGTACATTAAGTCTTCCCTGCTCTAGTGTTTTATCGCCCCCACTCCCCTCTCCTTTTGTTCTCCAGAAATATCTGAGTGGGTGGAAGAGAGTGTGTGAGGAAGAAGAGGAGACTTGGACTACAAGTCAAGTGATGACAGAGAGGCAGAAAACAGGAAGACGTGTGACAAAGAATGGAGAGGAGCAGAGAACAGGCCTGGCGTCTGAAGCAAAGTAAACAAAAAAAGGCTCATCTCAATAACTTAGAAAATCATTAAGAAGTGAATATATTTCAGTAATTCAAGTTAAAAAGTAAAAACTCATATGTTTTACCAATTCATTGCACAAGACTACAAATTTGGCAAATTTGTTCTAGAAAAAATGGGGAAAAGACATTGCACCTTGACTTTATTTATGAGATTGGACAGACTAAAAGAAAACGGGACAAGACACAGCTTACCAAATTGTTGTCAGCTGGGCAACAATTTACAGATCTCTGAAACCAAGCTTAGGTCAAAAAATTGAAATCAGTTCATCTCTGGCCTCTGGTTTGACCTGTAGCCTTTTTATCCGTGCTGCTGTCTCCCATCAAAGACTATAAACTTTGGGGCGTGCTGTGGTGGCGCAGGGGTTAGCACGCCCTACGTTTGGAGGCCTTAGTCCTCGACGCGGACGTCGCGGGTTCGACTCCCGGTCCCGACGACCTTTGCCGCATGTCTTCCCCCCTCTCCTCACCCTCCTTCCTGTCTGCCTACTGTGGAAAAAATACGAGCCACTAGCGCCGCAAAAACTCTTCGGAGACAAAAAAAAAAAAAAAAAAAAAAAAGACTATAAACTTTCTATTTCAGATTTGAGGACAGACACCGCCCTGTTGATGCTCTCCTCTTCACCCCTCTAGTGAACTGCACGTTGTTTTAGATGGGTGGCCCCCGCACTTAAACTCATCCACCGTCCATGCTTCTTTTCCTTGATGCTTCTGTTTATTGACAAACCAAAGAATACTGGAAACAGTAATCAAAAATAATCAATTATGCAGAAGAAATCTTTTACTGCAGCCATTAAGAGTTTAAAAGCCACAATTTGGATTTAACTTCAGCATAATGTTCTGCTGGGAGGACCCTTCCCCTGTAGTTCTTTTAAATTTGGCCTTAATGACCTGCTTTGTTTACGTCAACATTTATATTTCAATACATATTTCGTTACATCTTTTTAAAAATATTTTGACATATTTTTGATGTACAGGATAACCATAGGCTTGTGAGGATTGTATTACCCATCAAGAGTCAAGATTGAGTAGAGCTGCAGACCGATTACCTCTATAGCACATTAAAAATGCTTATTTTTTTGATATTTTATAATATTCACCAAATATTAGAAAACCAAATTATAAATTTTCATTAGCTGTAGGCCATACCACAAAACAAACTCTTCATACTAATCAACATTTTGAGTTGAATTCCTGAAATATAGTAACTTTTCAATTACTTTTGGTTTTAATTCTCGAAAGGGAGAGTTAGAGGACATTTTAGTTATTTAGGAATGTTTATCTTTCTAAATACAAGATGTGATTGTTGAATGAAGCCAAACAAAAAAGGATTTGGGGATAAAATTAAGTAATTACTGAAATAATTGTGACAATTCAGGAAAATAATACACATTTAGGGGATTAAATTAGGGCACGACGTAGTTGTCAAAATTAGAAGAGCTTTTTAAAGAGATTTCCAGAAAGTTTGTTAACAAATGAAGATACAAAAGTAAAGCAAATTGATTTTAATTTCCAGTTTAAATGAGGAAGAGCTGAATGGTTGATCATCTAATATAAAATACAATAATTTGATGAAGAAAAGGGATAGAACAAGAAACAAAGCAGGGATTTATGAAGAGATGAAGAATGACAAGCATCACCTTAAAAGCATGACTTCTAATACTCATCAATAACTTGTTTTGGATTTATTCTTCCGATTGCTTTTCAGTAGGACACCGTAACTCTCTTCCACCATTAGTGTTTTATAACAGTGACACACACTGTCACACACACGCACACACTTCTCATGCTTAAGGTGTGGCACGATGCCGCTAAGACACAAATTGCTGTGAAAGCCCGGGTCAAGGTGACTCCAAGCGCAGGAGCCAGTGCAGAACAAACAAATCATCAAGTGGGGATTTAACACCAGCTGCTGACACCAGTCAGAAACCAAACAACACACAGACACTCTTCAATCCCACAGCTGAACCCCTCACCTTTCAAAGTACAAGCTGAGACACCTACACAGAGGCTTTTCCCATCAATTGCTGCTCAGACTTGCAGGCTAAAGCAAACAAAAATATACAGAAAAAAATAACAGGGTGAATAGTGCCAATTTTCCTCTGTAGCCTGTCCCTACCACTCCCTATATTCAGAGCTGAATTCAAAACATCAATGCAGTCCATCCGCCCTCCTGCCCCGATTCATCCGGCTCACCTTAGTCAGTTGAGCGCATGTCTGGCCAGTCAATAAAAATCCCGCAGCATGGTGGAGGAGGTCCTGAACAAAAGGAAGAGGCTGTAGGGACACGGAGAGGAGCAGGAAACAACGAAGGGGGAGAAAGGCAGAGAGAGGACAAAAGATAGAGGGATGGAATAAAAAGGAAAAGAGGGAGAGGTAAAGAACGGTCCAGACAGGCTGAGAGCTCTCCACAATGTGAGCAGCGAGGGAGGGCGAGCACCAGGTGTCAGCACGCATACACTCACCGAGCCGAGCCGAGCGTGCACACATGTACTCTCATACCCACAAACCCGAGCAGACAGGCAACTCTCTCTCACTCTCATTCGCTTCCCACCTCCTCCTCCTCTTCTTCTTCTTCTCACTCTCTGGCAGCAATAACTCTCCTCATCCTCCCGCTCACTCTGTAGTCAGAGTGGAATTCCTTAACCATTTAAAAACCAAAGATCTCTAAATCCAAAATGTTTCGCCATGTTGTTCAATCACACTTTTTGTGATTGAACAATATTTGATAAAAGACAAAAAGTCATCTAAATTTGGTGAAAAGTAACTGTGTTAAATCACAAATCAACTATGATTAACTGGAATTTTAGGGGTAAGCTCAGTTCAGTTTCCCAACCAATATTTACACAATTTACACCTCACATGGACTCAGTTGGCAATTTCCAAGGCAAAAACCACTGCCTACTAAGAGAACAGCCAGTCGCATATTTGCCAAAAACTTATTTATGCACCCAAAATATTTTGTAAAAATTGCTTTGTTAAAAAAATTTTTAAACTTCAGGGGCGGTGTTTTCTGTTAGAGCTGTCTTAAAACTTAAAGCTAGACTAGAAAGATAATTTCCATCATTATACAGTCAGACATGGTAATGGTAAAGTAATGGCATAGGGCTGCTATGCTGCTTTAGAAGCTGGGACTGACTTTACATCATTTGATGTAACCATGAATTCTGAACTCTGGCAGATCACTAACACTTGAATTATGCAAATGGACAAAACAACGAGGTCAAAGCCACACAAGCATGTCCAATTTAGAATTTGGAGTGGCCAAGTTGCAAAATGCAATAGCATCTGGAGCATTGGTCAGTCCAAATGCTATTGCATTTGGACTGACCAATTTTTGGATATTAACTAGCCCTCAAAGATTTACAACCCTCAAATACGGATGAATTAAAGGAATTCTTTAAAGAAAATTATTGTAATTCATACATTTTGCAAAAATTGGTGCTACCAAACTGCTGCCACCAAAAGTGATAAACCAGTTATTGGGTTTAGGGGAAATTGCATTTTTACATAGAGCTAGATATTAAGCATATCTTTGTTTGACATCAATATTTAGTTAAATTGTTATGCATTACATAAAAGCAAAAGCAGAAGAAACAAGTAACAGGAGCAAGTACCTTTCCACAGCACAGCAGTCTCTTCCTTTTTGCCACTTGGGGGCAGGGCAGGAGAAACAAATTGTAAACGCAAACTTGATCTGGCAAACATGATGCCAAACAGATTCTTGTTTATGCATCTAGTTTTGCATGAAATCCAGAGGGAAATTTTCCACTCCAGCTGCTAAATTTGCAACGACTTCAAGCAGCTTTCTGTTTGCTAACATTTGTCTGCTGTTTGCATGATGTGAATTTATAGGAGGTTACAGATTTTTTCACTTCAGACCGCATCCTTTAATTTATGTTTTTCAATCGTTCCACTTGAAGACATTTGAGTTACACAGCAAATGTAACTTAAATGTACATAGGATTAAATTGGAATATAGGTCCCAAACTCATTTTGATCTTAAGTTTATTTTAACACTAATTTTTTGACAACTGTTCATAACTTTGTACTGGGAGGGTGTAAACAGAAATAGAACCCCATGATCCTAAACCAACACTTTCCAGGTCAGCTGAAATTTGCAGCTTCCAACATGGAGAATCTAATTACATTTTGGAAAAAGTACCTCTGTTCAGATGAGACAAAGATCAAATTTTTATTTTTTTCCAAAATGACACGATTAAGGTTTACAAGTCAACCTAATGGGTTTTGAGCCAAATAATACCATAGCATCTCTCAAGTATGGACGTGGAAGCATCATGCTGTGCACAATGATCCAAAATACACATCAAAACTGGGTTTGGAATGGATAAAGTAGGCCAACATTAACCTTCAATTTAAATTAACTCTGCCAAATATGTAAATAAGTGTGGTCAAAGTTTTACATGTTCAAGGCTATAAAACTCATGAGGTTTTGCCTAAACATAAAAGGAAAAAAAAAAAAAGTCAGGTTGATTTTTATTTTTCCAAAAGTAGAATTTCTTCACCTTTCAAAGACAATTATTTTTTTTCTCATGAACAAATACAATTATCAGCCTAGTTGCTTGAAAAATTTGTTTTCAGGTTTCATAGATTGTTTTCCTCAATAAAATCTGGGATCCTAACTATCTCCCTTCTCAAGTACATCAACATCTTTTTACAACCATTAATGCCAATAAAATAGCCATTAAAGGAAACAACACAATATGTAGGTCAGGGTAGTAAGAGCTGCTAAATATAAGTCATACTTTACACTCTTATCTTCATTAAGATACCTTCATCTTTAGTTGAAGAAAGGCAATATAAATCCGAAACCCCAAAACACACAATTAAATCCTGAAGGTTTTCTTATTAAAGCCTATTTGAATGTATGAAGGAAAATTGAGGATAAGAGCCATAGAAGGAGAGCAAGAAAATAAATAGACTAAGAGGTGAGGGAAGGGAAAGATGCACGAGTTACCACTATTGACGTTGTGATCAGAGACGGAGGAGAGGTTATACCAACGCTTCTTTACCCACGCGTCATGCTGCCCACTCCGTACCGCTAATGCTGAAAAGTACGGCTCCCATGACAAAAGAGCAGCATGAGAGAGAGAGACTCCTACAGATTCCAGAGCAGCTCTCTATTTAAATGTCACTGTGCTCCAACACAGCAAGTGAAATCACTCAGAAAGACTGTGAGAGCAGCCGTCATACTGCTGTCAGTGGGATACTCAAGACCCTGCAGAGGGTAGTCGCAGAGTTGAGGGGGGGAAATCCCACAAATAACTGCAAAGGATTTATATGAAAGTCAAACATTTCTTTATATTTAGCTTACGGGGAGGCAGACTTTGTTTCCCTAAGTCTAAATGAATCATTCTCCAGGCTTTGTTGAGTTCTTTGGATATAGGCAGTTTCTTGGTCACAACACCCAAATATTCAGCCACAAAATGGCTTCTAAACCTACCATAATCAGTAAAAATATGAGTTTGTACAGGAGTAGGCACAGGTTAGAGTCATTACATATAGTTCATACCTCACATTCTTTCTGGATCGTGAAGAGATTGGTTTAAGCAAAGGATATTGCAGCTAGGTATAAAAACAAAAGATGGACTCATCAAGATTTTGCTGGCTGATCTAATTTTTAAAACATAAATGTCAGCCTAATGAAAAGTGTGTTGATTCACTGCTCAATATAGGCACCTTATACTTTTACCATGGGACGGAGGCCAACAGCCTGGGCTAAAGTGTTAAGGAAGCCTCAGTTGCTTTACGCAGCCTTCAGTGTGTCCGCATGGTTGGGTCTTTTTTTTTGGCTACTACTCCAAAGATCTTCTCATGTTTAGGTCAAGCCAGTTTACAGGCCAATCAACTTCAAATAAATTGCTAAATTTACCTTCACTTATAAAAAGAAGACTTTTACCTTTGACAGCGAACCATTGCTTTTTCTTAGTCTTAGTCCTTCTTAGTCCTTAGTCCAGATAAGACATTTATGATGCCGTCTCTGCTGTAGAAGTGGGTTGACATGAGGGATGTGGCAGTTGTAAAAGAAAGAAATTACAGATTCCAATCCATAGTCAATACCTTGAAGCTTAAGTCCATGGAGAAATTGTGTAAAGCCTTAAAAATACAGTACATAAAGGATACCATAAGAGATCACAACTACTGTATGTCTTTGATATACAGAAACTAGAGGTGATTTAAATCTTTTGCACAACATGGGACAGAACCAGAAGTACTCCGTGACGAAGGCAGACTTGTGGCTCGACAAATGCAAAAACCCTGACAAGGACGTGCTTCACTGTGATTATACTGTCGATTGTGATACAAATGGAGCAACAAGCAGCCGAGTACCATCAGCAGCAGTGAGTGTGGCTTATTACAGCAGATCATACACTCAACCACATTGTTCTATTTTATTCTGCAGTTGGCTTTAAGAGAATAGTGTCTTTGCAGTGTGCTTTGGACTGAAACAGCGTGTTGATATAAGCAGGTATCTCATACTTCCAAACTAAGAACACTGAGAGTTGGTTCTTTAACACACTAGTGAGTCTGGCAGATTCATCCTCTGAGGCTTCACCTGTTGTAATTGGATGCAACACAACTGCCATAAAAATTTGTTGGCTCACTTTCGCATGCAGCAGCTGTGCTTACACCAGTGGCCTTCTTCATCCAATCTCTGTGTTGGTGGTTTGCAGCATCCAGGCAGGAGATGAAACACTGCTGGAGGTGGGAGCAAATGTTTTGGCACCCCTGACAGAGATGTACAAAAAGCCTTGAAATGTTATTTTACATTGAAAAAACACCAATGTATAATTTGAGTATATTTATTCAGTGTGTTGCAAAATGTGCCAGTGGAAGCTATGCTTTAAATAACATTTTAGAAGTTTCTTTCAGATTTCCTCAAGGCTGTTAACATTTCAAAATTTTTTATTTTTTGGTGTTGGAAATGTTAGAAGCTCAAAATGATGAGTGTCTTTGCTGAAAATCTTGTTCTTTCAGTTTGGCACAGCGTGAATCAACCAGACTAAAAACTAAGTTTGAGTCTTGAGTCTTCTTTACTCAGTAAAATCTTCCACACAGAAGAATGTTGTCACTGCAGTCTTGTAGCATTTAAAAACCTTCAAAACGTATTTCTTGCTAAAAAAAAGAAGAAAGATCCACATGATAGAAATTAGATTTTCTCATGACATGAAGTAAGAATTGTATTTGTAAATGATCTGAAAAATCTCATATACTGTTTAGAGTAAAAACTATGTTATTCCTTACAGTGCAGTGGGTCTTTGGGAAGGTGGGAGTCACATTCCTGACCTTGAAGGACTTAAAGAACGTCCTTTAGTAAAAGCGTATGGATGGCTGAGACAAGGGTGGTATGTGCATCATGCAGCTCCGTTGAAGCATAATGATGGGCCCATAAGTGCCTCCCACACTCCACAAGACATCAGAAAGCCGCTTCTGACACTTCGGTCACGTCGTCTATCTCAGCCCCCACGATGCTCCGTCGACAGTCTGAGTGGTCTTTGACCTTCCTTGTGCTTTCGCTTTGGCACCGCTTTCATTACCATAGTTACTTAGACGAGGACACAGGTGCCAGCTGATGAGGTTAGCTGTTTTTAGCGTCCAAGCCATCCACCTGATCGACTGGTAAATTATGTCTGACCCCACTAAGGAAGTGAGTTCTCCTCATCTATTTTAGTGTTGCAGGAAGGTTGCTAACATGCAAAACTATCCTCTAACAAGGATAAAAATCAGCTTATTGAGAAATATGCAAACATTTTTGTCTTTGATGTGAGAAACTGCTCAATGCAACCAACTCCCTTTTGGACCAGTGTATTAACATAGCACCATTACTCTCATAGAACAGTTGTGTTGGCTCACGGTTGCCCAGGCAACACAGCATAAAGGCACCTCAGGATGTCAACAGCTGAAGGGTGAAAGTTAAATGACATTGCAGAAGAAGCTGAAGAAGGTCATAGACATTAGTCTGTTGTTCTTAGTAACCAAAAGGTCAAAGCTCCCCCTTCAACAGCTATGAACCAAACTGACAGACTCTTTGTGTGAAATGCGCTACAAATAGGTTATTGAGCCACAGCATAATAAAGAATGAGGTTTATAAAATGTTCTCTACTTTGAAAGAGTTTTAAATCAGCAATTTTTGATTACAGCATTTTCAAAAGCTATGCCCTCCCACCAACTATTTCTCTTTAAAATCTACAGGGTAAGAATGTCTAAGAATAGAATTCAAATTATTTTCCCTAGCCTGCTGTGAACTGAACAGTCAAAAATGACTAAGTAGAAGATTGAACATCTCACAGTGTGTCAGAGAGTATTAATAATGTTCCACAAGTCA
This sequence comes from Xiphophorus hellerii, assembly GCF_003331165.1. NCBI lineage: Eukaryota > Metazoa > Chordata > Actinopteri > Cyprinodontiformes > Poeciliidae > Xiphophorus > Xiphophorus hellerii. Next base: position 13,746,992 of record NC_045681.1, read on the forward strand.
GAATTTTTTGAAAACAAAAGCAAAATTACGATCTGTCCGACCAGCCAGTGACTGGTCGTTCCTCATCAAGCTAAAAATGGGATGATTCCGGCACAATATGATTTCTTGGTGCAACTTCACAAAAAATGCTCTAAAACCACACAAAGGTATAGTGTTTACAGCATTGCTCTCATAAAGCTCATGATAAAACAAATGATTCAAGTCATTGCTCATAGGAAAAATAGGTCCAAGTGTTTTACTAATTCAACCAATAATATCCCCATTTGTTTCCACCACATTCCCATTTTAGCCCTCCTACTTTTTTCATAACTATAAACAAATCATTTCTTATTCATGAAGCTAAACACAGCATATTATTTAATTTCTCATTAGTTAAGTATTTAGATGAATTATGGAGATAATTATCAAAAACTTAATTTAACTGAATTATATATATTCTTTGAAGATGCTGCACCACATTTTGACCAACAGTATTTATTTTCATCAAGATATCCAAAACTGACTTTAATCAAAGATCAACTGTTTTTTTTTCTTTTAATATCATTATTCTACCAAAAGACACATTCTTAAAAACTAAAATAACAGCCGCGTTTGCTTTTTATTTTCAAATATGTGGTGAATGGGACCAACAAATGTCCCACATTCAGTAAGCTACCCCCCTCTGCAGGAGGACGGCGATACCGCCTGTTAACAGGATCTGGTTCCATTCACTTTTCCTTTGGTTCATTAATACAGGAAGGAAGGGAACATTCTGTGGAGCAGTCGGTGCCAATCTGTCGCTCCGTGGAGATCAGCCAGAATCGGCTCCTGTTCAGCCGCTGCCCCTCCTCCGGGAGTTTCTTACATCAGATAATATTCCACGGGGACAAACCTTTTATCTCAGTGCGTATAATCCAGCCTCTAATGTTTAATGGTGGATATTGTATAGCTTGTTTTGAATGTGAGCAAGCAATATATATGTAAATGTACATCTGCATATAAATGTTTTGCAAATTCAGACTTTATTCAACTCTGAAATACATCAACCGCTCTGCAGACGTTTAGAAATGTCTAAGCGAAGGCAGAAATAAACCAAAAAATTTATGATATGAAAATGAGCCGATCTGGGGATAATTGTTGATCTATAGATCAGAGTTTGCAGAAGGATTGCACATAAATTAAAACATTAAATTCCAAGACTTTCTTAAATACGTTTAGTCACAGAAACTGTGAGTGGAGTTGCAAAAACGTCCCGATAACACATGCTAATTTATTACGTTGATAATCAAGTGGAAGTAAGAGAAAAGAGTGAAATGAAAACTAGAGCAGTGTTGTGGGATTTTAAGAAAGCCATAAATGAGCAGAAAAGTGGTGACGAGAGACTTGAATGACGCCATGTAGAAAATCAATTAATAAGGACTGACTGTGCAGAACAGAAATACTTTAAACCAGCAACCATGACAACAGCAACAAGACAAAGCCTGGTACCATTATGAGAACTTGTAGTTGGTGCAGCCGGGCTTTACGTGTTGTTCAGAAATGCACAGTAACCACATTTAGACTGCATTAGGCCCCTGCTTGCTGTGTCACTTCTTGCTTGTGCTTTGAATCTCAAAGCATGTTTGCTAATCTGATGATCTCTAATTAGATTTTTCAACTACTGTGGAGAATGAGCCATCAATTAAGACTCCTGTAATTAGAGGGGGCCAACTTGATTCCTGTCAAACAGCTGCTGCCTTCAGACTTTTAGAGTTACTGGAACTGGCAGGAAACTGGAACTGTTCATAAACAAATCGATACTCGGATACTAATTGATACTAAAAAAGCCAGTGTCTGTGGAGTTTAATAACTTGAGAGTTCTGATACAAGCAGAGCTGCGGTAGCCTTCTCCATATTATTTTGTTTTTATTTTATTTTGTTCTTGTCTTACTTTGTCAGAGGCAACGATTACAATACAATACAATTTCTCATTTTGCCTAAGCCTATGTTAAAGCTATTGTAATGTTTTACTTTTGTCCAGTTTAAGTTGCCATCACAAAGTGAGCCAAGATAACCCCAAAAGCTTTCATCAAGTTCTGCAACAGGGTGTCAAATGGCCTAATACAGTTGTTGAAGTTTGTTAAACCCACATTTCATGTCTACTAGTGTATCTGATTAAATAAAGAATTGTTAGTGAAATAGCTCTGCCAACAAATATAAGTACATTAACTTAAGATTCTTAAATTCCAAGTACATTAACTTAGATTCTTAAAAAACAGCATGTTTTATTCAGTATTGTTTAGAAACTAGTATTTTGTTTTACCCTAGACAAGCAAGATATGTGCAAGTTCATCTAATTTTTTTACTTTCTAACCACAGTTCTTCATCCCATCCCTCTAAAAGCCCAATAGTCATGCAAAATCTTCCTGTCCAGACACACCAACCTTTCAACCCCATTTCTCATTTTGTAATCAGCCGATGCCATAACTGTAATTGCAGTGTCAGGTTGTTGACTTTGTTTCAAGTCTAGTGCCACTTCTCCACCCCTCTGATGGGAGGATGAAAATGATGACGGTGGAAAAATAACTCAGAGCCTTGCTAAAACACAACAGCTCTATCCATGCATCGGATATGACAACACAGAGACAAAAAGGAACAAATTTAAGTTGTATAATTTGAATTATTGCTTTTCGCTTTCAAGATATAAATCACAGAAACTCCCATCTGTTGGTATCTGAAAATGGTCTTTCAAAAAATAAAACAGTTATATAAATCTTAACCCCGTCTCAACCAAATAAAGATTATCTCTGTAGTTTTAAATCTGCCACTCACCATTGTAGCAACTAGTGGCTAAGACATTTTTTCCGCTCTGTTCAGATTAACGGGTGGATTTCCCTGCTGTGGGCTGAAGCAAACCCAAAGTGTGAAGAAGTCTTCAAACTGCTTCAAATGCAGCAGACAGTCATTTTATCTCACAATCTCTCTTTTGAACTGATTTTCAGCAGTCTGTGCATGCTGTACGGCAGCTCTGTTTGAGAGAAAACTCCATTCGTTGAGCAGAGTTCTTTTTCCCGTAGTAGCAGCAGCAGCGCTCCCTGCCTGTCAGATACAGATAAGTCAGCCTCGTTATGCCCCTGGAAGAATTAGACCAACGAACGTCTGGTTTTGATTTTGCTCCTAAATGCAGCTTAATTAAGGTTTCTAAGAAAGTGTTCACAGTCTTAAAGGCAGAGAGACGCATGATACAGATGTTGCAGAGCAGGAGACAGATTGCAAGAACAGATCCTGTCTGCTGGGATGAGTGAATTCCCTGCAAGATGACTGCAACAGAGAGCAAAACACCAGAGGATACTCCCGTCACGCAGCACCACTCTGCACATGCGAAAGGCAGAGACGGCACAATATTTGGTAACGTCAAGTTTTCTTCGAGCTTGAAGCCCTGCAGACAAGGACGTCACAACACTCAAGTAGTTCCACCTGTTCTGGGTTGTTGCAGTCTGGGAAATCCTCTGCTTCGGTGAGTTTTAAGACATTTGGTTGCATTCATTCAAGAGTTTGAAAGAAAAGACAATTTTTTTATGTCTGATAAAGTTAAATAGATGACATAAGATGCATTTTGTGATAATTTGCTTGTCAAATTGGCACATATTACTAAAGTAGGAACAACACCTAAAGAAATCGAAGCAAAATCCCAATTAGGGGGAACAGAAATGTTTTGAAACTTTAACAGGACAGTTGTTTTAAAATGAACACAACTAAATTGAAGTAGTAACAAATTAGTCCACATGGAAGTGAGAAAGCTGGGTTCTTATTTTTGATTTAATCCCAAACTATAATAATTATAATGATAGTAATTATAATAATAGTAATACAAACAGGGATAGATGGACCGATAGTGTTTTATCTAACTCAGGCAATGTAGGTTTTCGGTGAAAAAAAAATTAGTATGGATTTTTCTACACAGTTCTGTATTTTTAAAGATATGTTTTATTAGCGTTTAGCTGTGTTTTATCTAATCTAAATCAGGTCTAATCACTCCCCGTACATCTACATTAATCTAGTGATTATGCACAACTACAGTACAGATTTCTCCAAAACAATGAAAAAATACTATAGTCTAGTGTCAATAAAAAGTTCAACAGCAAATGCCAAGTGTTGTGAAGCTGGTATGTCCCGTCTTTCAATCGGTCAAATTTTACTGAAAATTGTAGAAAATGTTTTCTTCTGACTTCAAAATAAGAGTAAATAAATTCCCTTTCAGCCATCACACCTTAAGACCTCTGAAGTGGGTCATTTAACAACTTTAATCAATGCAATAAATAAAAATGTCAAGTTTTAAACAACAAGGTAGAAAACCATTAACTGAAAGCCTGAAAAATGAGGGCCGGCTTGGAAATTCCCTGTTGTGCTTTTAAAATGACTATTCACAGTGCTGCTCCACTTGGCGTAGCATTCTTTAAATACCATAGAGAAGCCGGATTTAAGTTCTGACAACAGGAGTGAACGCCTTGAAAGAGAAAAGATGAAAATAATAGTGGTGTTACCATCCCGTTCCACCCGTTCCTCCTCCTGCACAGGCGCAGTCTGATGGTTTCCACATTCACATAGAGCAATGGGGGTTTCCCAGTGTTATCTAACCTTCTAAACACAGGGTCATGTCCTCCAAGCTTTGGAGATTTTTATTTATGTAAAACTTTTGAAAACCTAGTATGAATGAATTCTAAAAGGGAATTTATTCAAATCCACTAGCTCATGTTTGTGAATTTTCGGTTTATTTCTGCTTCCAAAAATAAACCGAGAAACCTTGTCGACACCTCCCGGAGCTGACAGGCAGATGCGTCATTGTTTGTGACGGGAATCATAAGACACACTCACCACTGCTGCGACTCTTGCGGTTGGCCTTCCCCCCCGTCAGTAGCATCTTCAAGCTGTTCCTAAACATGGCTGCAGCAGCGGAGATCCGACTACAGAAAGAAACCTGGTGGGAGAGAGCAAAGAAAATACGTTAATCTTTTTGAAGGAGCCTTTTAGTATGGCCGGATGTCCGCACGGAAATCCGACTGTCAACAGTAGAAATAATCAGTTAAAAGCTTTATCGGCGATATCAGAGAGCGCTGCAAAGCTAAATTCTCCAGATAGGAGAGAAGAGGGGAAGCTTCAAAAGGAGTTGATGTATCAGAAAACTGAAGCGGGGAAAATCCCTTTCATGAATGCTTGATCTTATCTCCGTCATCAAAGTGCGAGATCAAGTGCCTCCTTGTAATTAGAGAAGAATAGAAGGAGTACAAGTGGGTTTACAACACATCGTGGAGAAAGATCCCCCCAGCCTTCACTTTTATTTGGTAAACAGAGTGCGGTCAGCAGTAGCGTAAGGTGAAGGATGACAATTGTTAAAAGTCAAACTAATTCAGTAGCATATATGGAGGTGCAAGGGAAAAGGCAAAAACGAGTACAGACACAGAAACGCAACTAAGCAATGAAAAAAGCAGAAATAAAAAGCACTTTGAATTGTTGGTATGAGTAAAAAACCACTAAATATTCAGCCTGTTTACCACTTATAAGTCTATATTAATTCTTCCTGGTATTCACTATAGTTTGTTATGACATATTCATTGTTAGAAGACATATCATTAACACCCGAGAACTGATCAGATGTATTTAGCAGTTAGTGATTGCCTTTCAGTCTTGCTCTTCATTACAGTTTTGGTTTATTCACCAGCAAGAAAAAAAACTTATATTATTTATTTTTCCAAGTTTATAGAATCCACTGTAAAGCGTTTGAGAAAAGAAAGAAGAACAATAAATCATTTAATATGTTGCACTAGCATACAACAAAAAGTAAAGTTAATATCCTGACAATATTTTCTTTTTCACAGCTGAGTCAGTGATTTCCTCCGACCCTTACCCTCCTCCACAGTACCTCACATATCTTTGATGAGAGCCCTTCTTTTAGTAAAAAGCATGGCAGCAGATGTTCTCCGTTAAGTGGCGGTTACTTGGTAAAGCCCCCACAGTTAAGGTCCAGCTGTGGACCCAAACGATGGATAAATATATAAATTTAAAAAAGGAATATATATATATATATATATATATATATATATATATATATAGCTAACGTGCCTTTCTGTTATAGTCAGATGTGAAGAGAGTAATGAGGCAACAGGTCAGATCTGAAAATATATTCCAAAGCAGTGTAAGAGTCAATGTAGCAATACTCAAGCTCAATATGAAACATGAGCAGCAAACAACCCCATTATGACTGGTTTGGATAGCCTGCAGGGCATAGGCTAAGCTGTGATAATACTAACCAGAATTCTTAAAAAGCTATGACTCAGTCAGTAAATACCCACTCTAACTCTGTCAGCTCCTCCTCACAGTAAAAGGGCTACAGAGAAATAAAAAAAAAAAACAACAAAGATGACTTCATCTATCCCAGTGAATGTGTTTCCATATGTTTAACCATGAGCAGAGCAGGAGCGACAGTTCACCGTTAACAAGCTGCCAGAGCAGAAAATGAGAAGAGATGTTGCTGTCTGTTTCCAGGAAGAGAGAATCAATGTTTAAAATCTAAACAGGACAGGACAGACGCTCGAATGAGAGAGAGAGAAGCTCACACACAGCGTTTCATCTGAGGGTGTAAGCGTTCACCTCTCCCATTCCCACTCTCTCTGACCCTCTGTGCCGGCCTTTATGAAGGGAAGCCAAGAAGCAGCATGCTCTCACAGATTCAAAAATGTGCGCAAGCGGATGCAGCCCATCTCAGGATCCTCCACAGCTTGCTCCTAATGCTCATTCTGTGTGTTAAAACCCACTTAAAGGCACATTCCCCAGGCTTGCATGAGCGGCTTTCAGCAGCTAATGTGACTAAAACAGCTTGTTTGTCCTAATGAAAAATGAATCAAGCAGCTTGAGACGCTTGTAAGCTTTGCTGGAAAAATAAAGCACTGTAAACATGCTCCAAAACATAATGCTCTGCAAAGGTATTCACTCACTCTGAATTTTTCTCACATCATAGCCACAAAATCAATGGATCTTGTGTGATGTAATAAATATAAAACAGAAAAAAAGAGAAAAAAGTACCATGAAGGGTTCTCATGTTTTGAAATTAAAATTTTTGCCCATTGTACCTTGCTCACATTCAGTCATATTAAATGGAGAGTGCCTGTGAACTTCTGTTTTTTTCTGTAGAGCATCCCCACAGGAGGTTGCAGTTCAGTTTAGGTCTCATAGGACCAGAGCTCTTTCCTCCACTTTTGGTGTGTCTCCTATACAGTTGGGGGCAAAATGCAAACTCACAGCATTCAGCAAAGATTTTCATCCTGCATTTTATTTTATTTTCTTACATAATGGCCAGGTTTGTGGGGAGTTACCAATAGTTGTCCTGTCAACAGATTCTGCGACCTGTGCTGCAGATCCTCTGGAGCTACTATGACAATAATATGGTCTTCTTGGTTGCTTAATTTATCAATACTCTACTTGCCCAGTCAGTTAGCATAGGTGGATGACATTGTCCCAGCAAGTTTGCAGTTGTTGTTTCTGCATGTGTTTCTTCAAGAATGGATCACAGTAACGAATTATTCACCTGTCTAAAAACATCATTGGACTGTCTGGGGGTTGTACAAAAGGATGCTGCTTGACTTCTGACCTGTCACACCGCTCCCTATCCAGCTCCACTGGCTTCCTGTACACTGAAGATTACAAGATCTTAGTCCTTACTTATAGGGACCTAATGGTCAAGCGCCTCCAGAGGTCTCAAACCATTTACATCTATATGTCCCTAGCAGACCCCTGAGGTAAAATGACCAGACTCTGCTGGTTGTGTCACATTCAAGGCTGAAAACTACAGGTAAAAGAGTCTTTTTAGCAGCAGTGTAGGGACTCTGAAACTCTCTTCCCTTTAGTTTGATATCTCCAGACTCAGTTGACCTTTTAAAAAGGAACTAAAAACTTTTTTTTTTTTAATTGCTTTTCATTAGACAAGCAAACAGCAAGTGACAGATTTTCGTATAAGCCTTCTTTTTCATTTATAGATAATTTTTCATAACTTAACACCACTATAAACTTGTTCTTATTTTTATCCTTGACCTTTTTACCTTGGTCTTCCTGATGCTGTTTGTTAACCAATGTTCTCTAACAAACCTCTTTGCCCTACATATAATATTTCAAACATCTTTTGGAGAATCAGAGGCTTCAAACATGCTTGACAAAAAGCCCTCGCATGGTATAACACTAAGAAATCTGAGTTAACACAATACCATTACCTTAAATGTCTTATACTGCATCTTTATAATGTACAAGTTAAATTTTAATCAGTCTCTAAATTTTTTAACACAAAAGAAATCTGGCTAGCAGAAGGTGCATGCACTCCCCCTTCTGAGTCTGAGTCTGAGTCTGGCCTAAGATCTGCTGTGACCCTCCATTAATTACAAAGCTTATTTTCAATCAATGAAGTAGCCTTTAATGGGGCCAGAGATGGCAAAGGCCAGTGTCACAGGGCATCAAATTGGATTTATCTCATCTTACCCTTCTGCCTTCGAATTAAAACCCATCCGAAAGGAAACCACACAGACACAATGATATGATTAGAGAGGGGCGGACACACACATTTCCCAGAGGAGGGCTGTTACTGTGATTAACATTAAAACAAAAGCCACAACAGACAAAGGACTTTAAAGAGATTAAAATGAATTCTGTCTCAGGCATAAACTGGCCACATGTGAACAAATTAAGAAATCTGTAAATACAGAGAAATGATTGTGCTATTCCTACAGATGGGAGAAAAATTTGTTTAAAAATATCTAATTAGGTGTCCCCCATCAAAAACAATGAGCAGCTCAAGATAAATGAAGCATCGACAAACTGGAAGACTAATGCTGCGGGCCCAGAGGGATGCACGTTCCTTCAGGCAATTACAGCGCAATCTGTCAGTCTGACAAGGAAACATAAATGTTAAACCTTAATCAAATAAGAACAATGGCAGAGAGGAGTGGATTTCTGACTATTTATCTAATAACGGCAGTCTCGTTGAGACAGAGTAGCCCAGAATCCAATCATTTCTTCAGTTCGAGGGGGAGGAGTAAACATGGACCTGATTATTAAAGCAGAACCTTCCTGCCACATCGCATCGGTAAAGTCAAGAAACAACCATTTAAAAAGAAGACAAAAAAAACCCTCAAAATTCTAACTTCCCTTATCTTCCCAGCGGTAGACACTCCCCACCATCAGACAGGGATAAATCATAGTCTCCAGTTTGAAGATGGCCATGGGAACAGAGCTCCATAAATCACACTGATATCAATAACGGGAAGTGTCAGGGCCTGGCTCTCACCGTCTGAGTTGCACGAGGCAATGCAGAAACCACTCAGGGTTGCTGCTAACAAAGTTTCACTCCTGCCCCGCAATGGATTATTTATTAATATGGATTTATGTCCTTTCATTCTGTGCCGCTGCTGAGGGGAAGGTGATGATATCTGTATCACAATGAACCAAACGTGGTTGTGATCAGTCACAGGTGAGACAGTTTTCAAACCTCCTGCAGGGAAAAACTAAACTGTTAAAACTCTTCATCGTTCTAGACTACTTTTAGGATTTGCCATAACCTGCTGATGGCTTTTTCCCAACACTTTCAGATTAATTTTTTTTTTCCAATGGTTCTACTGTTGCCAAAGAAGTCACGGCTCTTTAACAGTCAGTTCATTTTCAGTTTCTTAGAAAATGATAACATAGTAATGAAATAATAATATTACAGAAGACTAATTAAAAAATCTGTTCTTAAAATAGAAAAGTTACTTTATTACCACTGTAGCATACACAGTCATGGAAGACTGCTGAATTGACATTGACCTACCAGGATGTCATTGACACCATTCTCAATGTGTGTAAGGCACAAGAGGTCATTGCTATAGAAGCTGGCTGATCTCATCTTTCAAATCTTCCTTTGAGATGAAAGCAAAGTTTGTATTTCCTTTGGATACAAAGGTACCAGACTGTGGAGGAAGAGTGAAAAGGAACAGAATGATGTTTGAGGGAAAGTGTGACATTTCTACTGTCAGTGATGGTTTTGGGAAGTCATGTCACCTGGTGGTTCAAAGTCCAATATTAGCACAGCCATTTTAAAAACCCTATATGCTTCCCTCTGGTGGCAAAATTTACAAACATGCTAATCAGACTCTACAAGTCTTTAAAGAACCTTGAATAATACGAGTTACAGCATTTAATTTCTCTTTGTGATCAATAACATATTCCTGAATCTTAATTGAATTGAATTTTTCATGAAGAGTTGGCACCTGCCCACACTTCAAAAAGTGCCAACACCTGCTTTAATAACCACAGTGTTGCTTTCCTTGATCAGCCGGCAAACTGGATCGATCTAAACGCAGCACAGAACCTATACCGTATTGTGAAGAGGAATTGATTAGTTTTACTCACATTGAAGAAAAATATTTTTTAGTATCCTGATATCTGGTTACGCCTTCAGTTTTTGTAGCTAAATATGAAAAAATGACATCCTGAGTTTGAAGAGATTTCTTTAGTAGGTTAGTTCAGACATGTGGACTCTCTTGCATTCCTGGCTGCACTGCTTCACTGACCTTTTCAGGTAACTCCTCCTAAACAGGACCAACAAGTTATGGGTCAGGGCCGTTCCCTTTATAATCCATACCAGCTAAAGCCAAGTCGAGTTGTACTAAGACACTAACGTGACCTTTTATTCATTACATTTAAAAAAAAAACAAAGGATGCCTGGATAAGTCTAAATAATGGAATGAAATATTGGTAGGCATTTAGGTGGGTGAAGAAAATTCCTCCACCAGTCTGAAGGCAGAAATAAATCACAGAACGTATTCTCTCTCAGAGCCACCTAACCACAGTTCCCCCCCACCCTCCTCAAGTTTTGCAGCATGTTCTCTTTGTAATCTGTTTAAAAGCAGACAGCGTGGTTCATAAGTGATTTATGAAAAAGCATTTTCTCCTGCAGACAACAAAATGACAACATAGCTGTGATTTTAGGTTATGGGTGCGTTACTTTCAGCCTCCTGTGAACAACAACACAAATGCAGCACTGTGTGTGCAAGCTGCATGGAGCAAACAAAGAGTTGCAGAGACTTCTTAAGCAGCAGCTATGAGGGAGAAGAAAATAGCTGCTAAGAATTTTCCAAGTAGGGATGTCAAGAAACCGATACCAGGCAGTGTAAAAGTATTCAGCCACTTACAGATTTTTTTTCTTAAATTTTTGTTTTTTTGGTCACACTTCAATGTTTTACATCAACAAACAAATTTGAGTATTAGACATAGACAATACGAGTAGAGACAAAAAGCAATTTTTCAAATGATGTTTTAATTCATTATGGAGAAAACGTTGTTTAAGCTTACCTGGCCCTAAGAAGAGAAATAATTTCCCTAAACCTACTGTATTAAAGTCATGCCATATCTAAGTCACATTTAAGTGTAGATTTTGAGTAGGCCACTCAAAACCTTTCTTTTTTATTGAGACATTCTGACGTGGATTATAAAAAAAAATAACCAAGTAGGTCTTATTTCTTTCCTTTTCAGTCAGCAGTAGATGTTGCATTGAAACTCTCCAATGGACGCCATTTTCCCCAGTCTCTTTCTTATTGCCGAATCATCCACACTGACCTCAACTGAGACAAGTTCACCACTGTGCCAGATTTTCTCCATTTGCAAACAGCTCACACCCAAAGCCTTACAAATAGCTATATGAACTTTTAAATGTCTGACACTTTGTGTCAGCTGTTCTAAAATGTCATGACCATTGAGCACACTTCATGTTGTCAGGCAGTTGCTATTTAAGTGACTAGTGAAAATGAACCGAAAAAAATGTGGACAACTGTAGTTAATCTGCGTTTAAAAATGCAGGTAATTATATTTTCATACTGATTTTGACAGTTTTTCCCTTGATAGAAATTCCAATTTGAAACATGCTGTTATATTGTACCATATACTAAAATTTGACAGGTTGCTTGATTAATATAAGTGTGATTTAAAAAAAAAGCAATAGCAGACTAAATGTAAAAAAATACTTGTTCTCCAGCCTGTATTATTAAAAGGCATAGTAACCACTGGGTTTATAAGAAGCAATTCTCAAAGCTTTATCGATAAACAAAGCTGCGTAATGCCCTGAAAAAGGTCAAACACTGACTTAAATGCAGCGTCCCACTGGAGATGACTGAATAAGATGGTTCAATCAATCTTCCCAACTGCTGCTGCTTCTCCTCCACTTTATCTCCTTCTGTGTGCTGCCTCTTTATTCAAAGAGCTACACCTGCTGGTCATTTAGAAGAGCTGCTGTCACACGTAAATTAATGAATGGCTCATAACTGCAAAATAAGAAATCGCCTATTACACATGATTGACTTTGAAACCCAACCCCGACATGTCGATCATGGAGACAATTTTGTTTTGCATAAATCTGTACACCTCCAGCCTCTCAATCCCTTTAAAGTGAATACAGCAGGGCTCCAGGAGCGACATCAGTTTGATGACAGGCAGCTTAAAGGGGCAAATAGAGTGAGGGCATGAGAAGGCTGAAAACGGCAGGTAATCACCTTTGGCAGAAGTGCACATTTGCATGAAGACTGACGGATTTGCAATCAGCTGGAGTCTCTAGACCAGGTTAATGCTGAAATTTAATTCTCGGAGGTTTTAAACCCTCTTTACTCACTTCATTTCCCCATTCAGTTGATAATTGTGGCTTATATTTACATTACATTGAGATCTTCTTTTGACATTTGATCGATCAGGTAAATAACCGAGTCACACTCCATGAGACGAAAGCAAGTAACACCGATATCTGTCAATTTCCATGCAGTACAGTAGCAAGCCGGCCATGTAAAGCCTAGGAGAAATATCCAACCCATGCAAGTAGTATTGGAGTTTGCATTCTGAATGTACTCTAATCATTCAGAATACGGTGCAGTTTATTCTGACATTGAGAATAAACAATGTCAGAAACATTTTAATTTTGTGAATCTCATGAGGGGAGACAACAGTAGCAATGGGAGAGTTTGGCAAACACGAAAAAGTAATGTCGGTTTATTTGTGTAAAAACTTTAGATGAATCAGAATTAGGTGAATCATAAACACATGGTTTGCTGCTCATGGGTATCTGTAACACTGGAAAGCTTGAAACACACTAATCTACAAGCAACTAATTCAAAAAGTTACTGCAATTGAAGGAAAATATTTGGCCAAAACGTAAATATGTCTGTAAAGTTGCTTTTCTTTAGTTTAGTAAAATAAGAAATGGCTATTAATCATAACATACTTTTTAAAATGTATTATTTGAGAAAAACATTCCCACATCCTGATGCTGCCACCACTGTTTCATCACATGGATGGTGTGTTCTTAGTTTGCTTTTTTAGTGTTTTGTTTTTCCAGATCCTGCTGAACTACTCTAAACTGTATTTTACATGTGTGCTTATTTTTTTATGATATTTGGTTACATACCAACACCACGGCTTTGGCCGTGTGCATGCTGGGATGGACTCAGCTGGTTATCCCACATGGAGACAAAGCAATCTGACTTATCCATAGAATCCAAATTGGGTAATCCAGCAACTTAAAGGGAAGTGCAGCACAACAAACTTACCCGAGTTCCTGATGATTCCTCTTTTAGCAACATCTCCATTGTATTGGCTTTCTGAAAATGCTCAGAGCTACATGTCACTTTGCCAGAGGCCCAACAATGAGGTCTTGTAGCTGCTTAATATCTCTAAGCAAGCAGAGCCAGATAAGAGTGTTGAACTTCTTTTGCCTGGGGCTATTGTGTATGAACTGCTGCAGAGTGGTTGATAGGCTTAGTATGGTTGCTAAAGAGGAGGAAAGCCGCAAGGGGACTGAGTAAATTGCTTCACGAATGGACGGAGTTATAGCTGTCTTCATCAGAGACAAAATGTCAGTGCAGAAAACACTGTTGTTGTACTGGATAATGCTTTAATTAAAAATCTAAACAGATATTTGAAGCTCTGCATTGGATAGGATTTAATCCATTGAAGCAGTATTTAGCAAAATGCTTGTGCACGATGTTCCTTCCAGAGCTGCCTTCTTTTCAAATGATGTTAACAGCTTTGTCCAATAACTCCAAGACCACTAAAAGTTTTAAAAACTAGTAATAGCACCTACTAATATTTTTTTAAACATCTGTGACTTCAGGGGTTTAGCAACCAATTTCTGAAGTAGCCATAATGGATTGAGCTAACGTCATCTTTTCTATGTGCTGTAAAAGTATGAACTAAAATCTCAGCACTGGACAGAGAGAAACAGTCATACTCTGGCTTCTTCTTCGTCTTCTTATGTTGAAATCCACGCTTACTTTTTAAACTAATCTGAAGGGTTCATTTCTAGCATTTTTTTTGCACCTAAAACCCTTATCACAAAACGCAACAATTACATGCAACTGCGTGTTTTCCTAATATTGTTCAGCCCATTTCGTGTGAGTCGTGAATGCAAAAGACCATCAAAGGGCCGATGAAGACAGAATGTCAAGTTTTCATGTCAGGGTATGGTTTCAAAGCACAGGACGAGAATAGAACAGATCAATGAGGAGCCTCCATCAAACACACAGGAGGAGGGAGATAGAAAGAGACTGTAGGTATGTCGAATAGGTGCTCAAGATGGCATTCTGAGCTGGAAATTGAGTTTCTGCCAACGACTACACTCACCCACTTACATCAGTCACAAAACGGGTTCAATCGTCGAAAGCGATTGTCGACAACAGCCTCTGTTTTGCTCACAATCTGGGGAAATAAGATGGCACGCCACACACCAACCTGCTTTCAATGAAGCAGACGCACGTCGACCGAGATGGTAGATGAATCTGTTTCCTGATGAATTATGCATTGTTCCACTTCTGTGTGTGCACCGCCAACACGTTCAGATTCAGTCTAGAACTTCTTTGTCCACCGTGAATTAGCAGCCACCCTTATAATCTCCTTTCATCTCGTCCACAGACAGCTCGTACAGCAGAAGCCTGCCTTTAGCATGCAAATGAGTCAAGAGTGAAAGAAAAGCAATGACACGTTCCAGAAATTAATAGTACTACTATTAATTCAGCCTTATTCTTTATGCAATCAGAGTTTAATGTGGCAATACAAAAAAAAGTTGCCGAGCTTTGCAAATTAAATGGAGTGACATGTAAATCATATAACTCATTTTAATTAAATGTAAATATAATTAGGAAAAAACACCCTAAAAAGCCTTGCAGCTAATTGGGTAGGTGGCAACTGGTCAGCAAGAGAAAAATTAACTAAAGCTGCTATGCTTTTTTATACGGTCAAATCTTTCTGAAAAAGAGAATATTTATTTATTCACCTCAACCAGTCATCACATCAGCTTAGCCAGCATACTTAAATCTTAGCACACTGTGGAAGAAGAGTGAAAAAAAAGAGATTTTAATCAATGTTTGTTGCTTTCCAGTTTATGTTGTGGGTTTTAGGTGTTATTTTTATTATTCCATTTTCATATTCATGTAGAACTCTTTTTTATGTCCTTAAATATTTTATCTTCTTTATTTTTATGCTGTGAAAAAGCTAGGCTTAAAGCATTAAACTCAAATATGGCAAAAACAACATTCTTCGGTGTGGAGGTTGCATTCAGTGAAGAAAATCTTAAAATATATTTTTTTTCAAAAGGAGTCTAAAATTAAATCAGAAGCCATGTTAAAACAGTAGCCAGCTGTTTAAAAAGGAAACTATAAGTAAGATACATCTCATCATTAAGGTTGCAAGACTGTAAGATTTATGTGTTAAAAATGCACGAGGATAGTTCAATTCAGGACGCTGTACATGTGCAAAAAAATACATTTTAATGATAAATGTGACTAAAACTGTTATAAATATGTTGCTATTTTATGTCATTTTAATTCCATAAATGCTCCTAGAATGGAGTTATATGTGTAATAGTTGTCTCTGATGCAATTAGAGTTTCAGCTAAACATTTGATCATCGTTAGCAGTGGCATTAGGTTGTATGCATGCAAAATCTATGCTCCAGAGAATGCACATGGAAAATGCTGTCTTAGCAATGCTACTTGCGCTAACTGTGTTAATCACAAATATAAGAAGCTCTAGCCCATCATGGCCTCTCTCATTACAGGGCACTTCAAAAAATATCCTTCGCAGTTATGCCAAATACAGCCCATGCTGTGTGTTCTCCAGCATGAATCTCATGCTGTATAAAAACATTTTTATTTTTGTAATCCACAGCCATCTACACACAAACAAAATGGTAAACAAATTACTGTGCCTGGAAAGGGCAATGACACCCTGAGGATTTCTGTTTTGCAGCTCAGAACCCAGATCAGAGTATAGTGTGGGAAGGGACGTGTGGGATGCACAGAAAACATCCTAAATTACCTGCTCTCCAAGTTCAGCCCACAACTGCACTGCTGTCAGACTCGACTGACGTTTGATTGAAGGCGCAGGCAGGACCAAGAGAAAATGAAACCCAATTAGCACGATAGCTAAGCAACTGACCTCTGATGGCAGTTTGATGACAACCAATAAATGTCTGTTGGATCTCAGCAATCAACCCACTGTGCGTCAATCATTGGATTTAGGTGGTGGAAAATAACATGGTTCCAGTTTATTTCTATACTGTTCCCACACTGTATACATTGCTTCAAAGAAACTTGAAAATAAAATAAAGAAATCCACATTAAAAGGACCTGTGCTATTTTTTACTTTTGCAGAAACGCATTTGAGCTGTTTCTCCTCACAAGACTTTGAGTTGTTTCAGCAATGATTCATTTAAGTCCTGTAGAGTGCTTTGTTAACATATAGACGTCTTCTTTTTAAACAAATTGCAAACTGTAGTGCAGAGTGGTGGCCCCTGTCTAAAGCATGCAAACACTGAGATCATATCAAGGCATACTCAACACTATCAAATAAATTTATAAAAATAAACTAAAAATTAAATTACATTTCTTTATTACTACTGGACATTAACTACACCAAAATTATAAAATACAAATTAAAACTTGACTTAAAATATATGATCCAGAGATAAGCCAACCGCCTCTACGTACCTGCTACGTAAATTCATACCTCTCTGTGCCAATATAGTTTTTACATAAAAAATAAATATATAGTTTCCTAACTGCACACTATGGTTTTTCTATTTTGAATATTTTACTAATAAAGCAGTTAGTTTTATTGGCTTCTGCTAACAATATCTTTACAATTTTGATCATCGTGATCCTTTGTAATCTCTCTGCAAAAATATTTGCTAAAGGATGCAAATGAGAAAATGTAAAGGGGTAGATTATGTTAAATTAGCTTTTTCTGAGCTTTACATCATGTTATAATGTCCTTCATCAAAAACATACATGACGTGTTGCTTTTGATTTTTTTCATGCACGTTTCCTTTAAACCTTTCGCTCTAGCAAAGTGCCGCCTATTTTTCCAAAACTCCACCTTGGAGTTTCAGTCCCCAGATGATTTCCTCCTTCTTTCAGTTGAACTTTTTATACTGAACAAGACCAAATGCGAGAAAATGAATCAAAAGGGAAAAAAATGTAAAAGTAGGAGATTAAGGTTGTGTTGTTTCATTGCAGCCTTGTCATTTTTTCTAGCAGAATACAGGAAATATGTCTCAGTTTACTTAGGGTGCATAAACTTTTAATGCTACTGTATTTAACATCCATTCACTGTCACCATATATTTTTGGAGTATGAGAGATTGCTGACGATTTAATCTGCTTGGCTTCCTTGGACACATAACTTTTTACCAGTTGGCTCTGTAACTTGAATTTGACTGCATTGCATTAAAACTAGGATCATAGAAAAATATGTTATTAAATTTATGCTTAAAACATGACTCAATTAGAGTGATTATTTATTTATTAGATTCATTATTTAAGTAGGAATACGACTTGACTCTGTTTTTGTATACAATCTTGAGAATACACCTGAATTGCCACAGTACAACAGCAACAAAAAAAACTAAAATGAACACAATCAATATTTCAAATCAGATGAATGGAAAACACAATGTTAAAACAGTAAAGCATTTACAACTGGACAGTAAAAATTTATGAGACAATGCAGCCATAAGGAAGGGTACTATAAGAAAACCAATGTTGCAAACTGACACTCTGAACCTTGTGTAGGCATGTTGCCAAGAACAGCATTGTGGACCCCTACCAGGCATGTCTGCACATAATAATTGGTAATGGCAGCCACATGCATGTCCGCTGTCTATGTGGGTGGCATGTTTGTCAACGTCTCAGACACCTAAATAGAAAGGCAGCTTTGGTCACCACTGCCAATTATGATTCTGACAAATACTAACAAATCCTTCAAACTTCTCTTCTTTAGGCTAGTATCCCCGCCTTTCAAAAAGATTAATCTACACAGTGAGACCTTGTTCAAGGGGAACCACACAGATTTACAGTCTAGTTACGAGACAATTTGCACAGCTACAAAGCATAAAACTGACAGGCTTTCTGTTGTTGCTTTTTAGATTTTAGATTCTGGGGGAAGGGCAGCAGCTGTTAGTTGGGTCCAGCTGTTGATGGCGGCAGGCAGAACCAGGAGGGGAGGAGATGATTTTGAACAAACCTGTGCAAACACAGTCCCAAAGGAGTTCTCCCATAAACTCAGATAACTTTTTATGCTTCCCTTTACCCTTAAATATGATTTATACTGCCGATTGTGGGAAAAGATTAAATCTGATAAATGGTACAGTGACCATAAACCACAATCGAGCTGGCTGAATTTAACATGACAAGAAAAGGTTTGCAGGGTTTGTAAATAACTGTGCTGATAATTAATATATATATATATTTCTTTCTTTTTTTCTCAGAGACTTTCTGCCTCCTCAACAAGCCCTTATTTTTTGTGGTTTGGTTGCACTGTGTCTAAACACAAAGCGGTAAATTACGGTCACGGCAAGAAATGATAGATTTCGATCAATAGAAAACATTCTCAAAGCACGAAAAAAAAAATCAGGACCAGTTCTGACAAAAACAGTGAATTCACAAGGTTTTTTTTATGTTAAAGATGTTAGGATTTATTACACGTAGATTCATACATTTCAAGCATTTTTTTTTTGTTATGATCATAGCTAGCTAATCTAATGAAAACCCCAAATTTCCTTCCTCATAATATTGGAATATTACAAATTAATACAGAGATCTATCTCCAAGTATATGTATAGGAAGTTAAATGAAAGGAAAATATGAAAAAGAAAAAAACATGAATTAGTAACCTGAATAACAAGAACACTGAAAATGTTATGAAATAAAGCAAATAGAGCAATATAATATGTAATCTGTACATATAAGGCTATCCATCCGGATTTTAGTTGTGATTAAATCCAAATTTTTGATTAATCTGTATCGATTTTTCTTCTTGGGTGCCATTTTTTATCCATATTACTGGAAGGTTGAGTTGAAGGAAAACTTTGTGGGAAACCCTGACAAAGGCAACATCCTTCATAGGGTTTTGAAGAAGGACAGTACTGAAAGTTTTGGCTGCAAATGATTTAGTTTGTGTTCATACATTTCTGTATTAAATATAACAGTCTAATTTTCAGAGAATCTGAATTTTGGAATTACATTAACTGTAAGCTTAATCACCAAGATTAGCACTTAAAAATGACCTCTATGGATTTTTAAAGTAGGGTCCAGTCAGCTCACAATACAGATTTCTCTTTATTATCCCTCAAATCCAACATAACCGCCCATTTCTGGTTGAGCATACAGTGTGCTCACTATGGAGAAATAATTCAACTTTTCTCTACAAATTCTCTAAAAAGCCCCTCACTTTTAGAGTGCCAGTAATTATATAGAGTAACTTGTATTGTGTAACACTCTGTGTGCTATATGCTCTGATTTGGACTCAAGCTGTGAACCAGGAGCCAAACACAAACAAGAAAATCCTCAGAATATAAAAAAATAAAAAGAAGCTACCAATGTTTCCGCAGCTGCATTCAACTAGACCATATGATTCCAGAAATATTCAATGTGTCCAGCTTCAAAGCCGCCAGCCTAACATGCCTTAATGAGCTGCATGACAATTAGGGCCGGCTTGTAGCTATAAACATACGAGTCAGTAAACACCGAGGCTTCGCTCTTCAACCAGCAGCACAGGCAACAAGGTAGTTGCAGTTGTTTGTTTGTCTGTCTGTCTCTGGGCTAAACATGATACACTACTCTCCTGCCAACAAGCCACTTCAAGGGCAGGTTGCGGTTACCCTGTGAATTTATAGTATTCTCCCTGGACCATGTTTGCCCCACGTTATGCAGCCCATGGAGAATACATTGATCCTTAAGAAGCCTCATATAATAAAATTGTTAACTGGGAACTGTGACAGAAGCCATTATCAAGCAGACCGGGAACTACGTCCAGGTCTATAGGAGCAGAACCTTACTTAGTCCGTGTTTTAGATTTTAATATCTAAATCAAACCTTTGCTCTGTAACTGAATCTGTTTTCTCAAAATTATACACCAGTACTGTGCTCGCTGTATTTTGGTCTGCATAGAAATGTGCGTCCTTTGGAATTTGTTGAATATCATAACATCGAAATGATCTGAATAAGTGTGAGCCTAGACAGGCACCGACAATAGTCCTATGATCTAAATCAGCTAATTCTCAACTGAAAAATACCTTTTCCTTTCAACTCAGTGAATGCACAACACTTCAATAACTGTCTTCAGTGTGGAAGGTTTCACTGAGTGAAGAAGAGTAAGTGTTGCTTATTTTTAGTGTGAAAGTTTGTTTTTCAGCTATTTCAAAGGGAAATGTATTTTCAATAACAAGTTGACAAATGTGAAATGTCAGATAAGCTGCCAGAGAGAGCAAGATTTTCAGAACATAACAGGAAGGCTGAAATGAACACAAGGAGGTTGCTTTTTAAGTGCCAAACTTTGATTTCAATGGGATGCAAATATTAGCAGCCTTCTACATTTTCTAGAACGTACATAAAGACTGCTGTTGTAGTAATAAATGTCACATATTTATTCTACAAATAAATATAGAATGATACAATACGATAAAGAATTCTTCAAATTATTACTATGTGCAGACTAATCAGGATGCAGAGAGCTCCTAAAATTTGGTTTATTTTGTTTGAAAATTCTTCCATTCTGTGCCGAAAACCACCACTTCACTCCTTAAACATCTGAGATACTTGGGAAAATAAACCTGTCTCATCTTTTCTTAAAGTCCAGCCCGACCACAAAGGGAGCTTAAAAATCAAAGAAACAAGGTTAAACCAAAGAGAGAGCTTCTTCCTCGCAGCTCAAACAGGATTTATTGTGCCACCTAAATTGTTTTTTGTCACAACTGGCTATCAAGAGTTGCCGTTTGTGGGTTTCAGTGTGTCGGATTTAACACAGCTCCCTTTGAGTAGCCGTAGGCTGCAGCTCACCCACCCACACACCCCACTGGGGAACAACCGTCTCCTTCACATTCCCTTCAGCAGCTTTGACAACACAGATCTTTCTCATCAGCAACGTTCCCTGAAGCACCGAGCAGAAATTTACAGCCTGCAGCATCTGGTTGGCCCATGCATGACTGATACTATTAAAGGAAATACATAAATGCAACTGCTTGACTGTAACAATAACCAGAGGCTTAAAGACGAAACTCAGATTTCTCTGGGAGAAAAACCATCCAGGAAAACACCAGAATGTGTGTCAAATCTGATGCAAACTTACAACAGTCAAAGACAATATTTTACCACCCTGGAGACAATGTAATATTTCTGTTTCTCTGCACCATTGACCAGCACAGGAGCCACCACTCCAGGTCATCACAAATTGACAGATCTGCACTGCAAGCAAAAGGGCCAAGGGAGCTTTTTATCAGGCCAGAGAGTTTTATAAATCACAAGATTTGTGTCTGAACAGATGTCAAAAAGCATGAATTATCTGACTAAAACAAATTTTTAAAAATCCCAGAATATCTTAACTGCAATGAGTACTAAAATAAAATGACTTTAAACCCAATTAACACTGGACACAAAGAAATTCTATGCACCCAATCTAAAAATGTGAGCAATGCAGACCTTTGCAGCGTTTTTATGGCACGGGTATAATTTATGCCACCTCCTGAACAGCGGTCGCACACTGCTTCTCCTTTGTGCAGCTCCGGCTTTAACGGCCAGGGTAATCTCAGAGGAAGAAAAGAGCCAGTGTCATGTGGTCAGAAGGCATTTTAGCCAGACAAAAAAAATTGCGTCAGCACTTTCTACTGCGCAACGAGAGGCCAGCATTCGGAGCCCCTGGCCTGCTTCTTAGAGGAGAGTCGGGGTTTAATGGGGCTTCTCTTCCACTCCATTTGCCAGCTTGCATCTTACGGGCCGCAGATGTGTGCATGTGGGGAAGCGAGCGTGTCACCCTGCATACCTCTCTGCAGCCTGGGAGCCGCGCTCCACGTAACAGCTGACAGAGGTTGTTCGTCTCCTGACGCTGTGTATACAAACCAAATGTATCACAGACATGACGTGCCAAGAGGACACAAGGTTAAGCATTTGAAGCAACTAATATGGTCCGAAAATTCAGATGTCATCTGAAACTGACTTGGTCACTGGGTGATTTTTATAAGAGAGAAACATTTATGGAACTTTCTTTAATTGGCAAGTGTTGCTTTGAGGGCCATGTAATAATCTTAACCAAAAAGATGCATTTGTTTTCCCCATGCATTTTCAAATTGTCTGAATGAATGTGTAAAATACATTTAGAGTAGTCAGACAGAATTCACTCCCTCAAAGATTTTTGCCACACATTATTGCTTTAAGATAAACAAAAATCAATGACCTCATTAAATACAAAGTACATGTGATAATTTAAATTACAGAGGTAAAATCAATACAAACTCTATGGAGTGTGAGGTAGGGGATTTTTTTAGAACACTGTAGCTCTCCAAATCACGATCAAGTTGAATCCTAATATGCCTCACTCCAACATTTCGTTAAAAGATTTGCCAGTAAAATGTTGTGGTCAAACTGTGCTGGTCCGGAGCTGCTTTGCTGCTTTCCTGGTTTTGTCTACCAGGAAAGCCTAAAGGAAAACATCCCGACACCTGTTGTTCCCTTAAGCTTAAATTTGCTTGTGTTGTGCATTAGAAAAAGGATCTAAACCAATATAATCAATAAATAGGAAATCAATAAAAGGCCTGTCTTGATCTGAAACCGAAAGTGGATCTCTCCCATTGACTTGAATTCCTCCGGTAGAATTTTTACCGGGTCAGTCAGTGAAGAGAAGGAGAAGTTGTGAACGATGACGTTGAGCTTCATGGGTAGATGACATCACCTCCACCAAAATACAGTGAAATCCCCCCAAAAACTGGAACTAGGCCTCGGTGATTAGGTTATTCCTAATTTTAAATATTCTCTAGATGTACATTTAAAAAAAACAAATAAATAAGTCACACAAAAATGTTTTAATCTAGATTTTTCTTTCAGTTTTAAAATCTACATTATTAGTAAATACTTGTGGTATACTCAATGTGATGTTATTTTTACAGCAGCAGATACAATTTTTGCTTTTCTGTTTTAAACACATTTGGTTATTTGATGGTACACATTGTTATTCTAAATTTTTGTGTAAATACAGTGGAACTGCTATTTTTACTCAATATCATACAGTGAAAAGCTCCTAAAATAATGGTCGATGCCTGATACTAAGAAATTGGTTTCTAAAAATAAGAAATGTTCCATTCAAAAGATAGTTTGTTGAATCACATAAAACAGCTAGGTAGCTGATATGTTTTCTAGCATCCTACCGAAAATTTAATCTCCAAGAAACCTGAGAGAGGACTCACCTTGAGTAGACAATAAATCCGGCTTTGGGAGCAGCGAAGCACTACATTTCACCGGGCTAAGCCAAAGTCGCAATCCTGCAGAGACAGTCCACTGTTCTCTACAAAGGGAAAAACATGAAATAAAAATTTAAGGTGAGGTGAAATTGACCAAAACGCAAGAAAAAAAGGGCTGACATTCAGATCTATGGAGTCTATAGAGTAGGAGCTTGTTGTTGATGATTTCTCCAAGAGAGACTACAAAAGGGGGCTGGCAATGCAAAAAAATATGTGGGTCAACAAGGAGTTCTTCTCACAGTACATACTGGGACAGTTGTTTTATTCTTCAGTGGGAGGATCTGAAATGAAGTGCTGCTTTCAGAGTTGTGATGTCAAGCTTCCAAGCCTACTGACTAAATGTATCATTATGTCATTAGAAGGCCAGTTATGGGCAGGAAAGAACAGGGCTCAAATATCTGTGTGGGAGATGAAAGCAGTCATGTGATAAAAGCTAAATGAGCTTAAAGTGTAGAGATGTAAAGCTGGAATAATGCATGTTTGATTTTTCTTCCTCCTTAAAAAGTGTATAGTAATAGTAAATTAACAAATGTCAATATTAGAACAAAATCACAACCTTTCTGTGACTTGTACTCTATTATTAGGTTTGCTGCATGAAAATGCAACTTTTTACATCACAGTTCTTTACTAGAACATGTTAAACATTACAGCGTAGGTACTTATTTTCAATAGTGATACGGTGCCCAATGATCCGCACAAACATTTTATCATTGGAAAGTAATTTGGTCTACAAGAAGATTGTGAGAGGAATGGTGCGGCAGTTTTTTAAAAATTACAATAAAATTCTGGTGTAATGTAACTTAATTTGTCCATGCTTCAGAAGGCAAGGCTTTTCAAGTCTCAATTTTCCCTCTGCTCAGGTGTTACTTTAGCTACAATCATAGGCATGAAATTGGGATTATGAAAACGGAAAGTCACTTATGCACAAAGATGTTATTTATAGAAAAAAAAACTTCAACAATCAAGTTTCCTCCAGGGATTCTCTGAATATTTTTTCCACTTCCTAATTATAGCTGGTACATTGTACTCCCTAAGGAAGACTTTGCAGAACTCCATCTAGGTTTTACACCATGCAGCAAACACCTTGATTACGTTAGTTCAGCCACTGGGAGTCAAAATAAAACTACAGAAACAATGAGAAAATTATAGCTTCATCAATCTCAGGAAGCTTTTCAGAAAATGCCATTCAGAAATTTGGATCATCCAATATGTTTGGTTGATGAAATTTGTGCAAATGCAATACCAGCTACCATGACATTTAAATTAAATTTAAATGAGATGAAACGTTCAAAGTTAAGGAAAAATGACTTCGAGAGTCACTTCTGTTGCCAGTTGAATTTAGTGGGTTCACATTGAACAAGCAGCTTTCCCATCAAACAAATGATAATTAGAGGAGAACAAGGAGCACATCCCCTCCAAGGGATATTTGTCCTGCTGGCTACAATTCATCTTTCTTAGCTGAAAAACTCTGGCACACATCACAAAAATAACACCCGCAGAAATCTGAGTCCATAAAACTACGATTTTAATAATCTGTCATGATTCTCATTTGTCCACTGGGTGTAGACGTTAAATGAAAAGGCAGGAATTAGGATTAAAAAAAAAAAAAACATGTGTCCAACACTAAGTCCTCCCACTTCAGTGTTAATGAGTCATTTAAGCTCTGCTACTCATCTCCCTCTGGAGAACCAGGAGTGTTTACGTTTTCATGCATTACAAATGCCTTTTTGTAAAACTGAAGCTTCACACCATGAGGAACTAGCTGCTCTATTCAACGTTGCAAACATATACTCAGAACATATGGTTCTTCTCTCCTGACCGTGGTTTATGTATGCCAAAGGTCTGGAAATTCAGGGCATGGAGAGCCAAATACATAAAGCATACAAAAGAGGAGAGTGCACACAAGAGAATAACATGTAACATACATTAAAATGATGAGAAACAAAAGTGCAGGCTTTTTAGTCCTAATAACAATTAAGTGAATACCTTTAATCCAACTGCGTAGATACATTTTCCATATCGTATGACTTATCTATTCCAAAAGGTAAATAAATATAAAGCAAAGAGTCAATATTTTTTAAATATATCTAATCCTACAGAGAATTTTACCCGGATTTTATGACGAAGTTATACACAAAGTTATACAAAGTGTGGAATGGAACCAAAATAAAATTAAAAGGATGGATTTTACTAATTAGGTGACTTTTAAAGGAACGTTTTATCTAGAAGTATTAGAATAAGGGAGTTTGAGCACATAGGCAAACCACACTTTGCCTATTTTTTAAAGAAATACATATTTTTTAAAATGTGGTGTACATCTGTATTCAGCAGTTTTATTCTGGTACCCCTAAATAAATGGCTCAACTTCCAGCAGGACAGTGACCATAAACATACAGCCAGATCTACAAAGGAATGGTTTAGGTCAAAAGATGTACACATGTTAGAATGGCCAAGTCAAATAGGAAACCTAAAGCCAATTAAAAATCTGTAAGTTAAAAACCGATGTCCATAGACATTCTCCATAACATCTCATTGAGTTTCTTTGCAAACATATAAGGGGCAAAAATGTAAAAGATTTTAAAATGCTTTTGGGATTATGGTTGGCTGTAAAGACAAATCAACCTCCAATGTGAAGGCCCTGCAGCATCTCGTAACAGGCCAAAAAATGTTATGTAAAATGAACTTCAAACATCCACAGCAAACATTCTCAATGGTGACATCAAACACGCAGAACTATTACTGCCAGCAAGCTCATTCTTATGTTTTTCACATGGAAGAGAAGGGCAGTAAATTACCCCTGAGTTCAAAATGTCTCCTGAATAATACACGAGGCCCCGTGTTTTATAGCTTCAGACTGTGTTTAAGAATCGATTAACTTGTCTTATTAAGAAGATCAATTGAGCCAAACTTTGCTTTTGATCCCTGTGGATTATGAGCATCAAATGCTTTAACGCTTGATGGAATGAAAGGATAGTTCAAGGATGAATCTCATTACCAAGCGTACTCCGACCAACTGATTTGGAGCAAACCATGGGCATTAATTGTAAGTCAACATACATGAACAGACAAGTAAGATTTTACTGAAGTCCAATATGGTGTAAAATGGTAATATGTTAATGCTACTTTTCCACATATGCTGCACTGTATGAATGACTTCCAAAAAACAGTAAAAGACAAAAATAGGGTTGTGTGACTCTCTCACTTAATCCTTCTCCCAATCGGAAAAACATTGTCCTTGTGATACAAATGCCAAACAAAGTGGCACAACGCAGGCAAGGCAAATTTATTTGTAGAGCACAGAGATATTCTCAAGCCTGGGGAGATAGTTTTCTGCTTACTTTTAAAATAAACCCAGGTCATTTAAAATTTGCAGTCTTTAAAATGACAAGAGAGATGGGTGGGAATCTGGTTTCGAAGTATGCCGCAGTTGTAAAAAGCCACACCCACTCAACCACTAAAGCCTTCTGCCATACTGTTCTTGCAGTTTGTATCCCCCCGGTTATGCTGCGGCACCGTTGTACTGACGGAGTCAGATGGATAACAAAACTTAGCTACAAACGCCCTGTCGCAGCCACAAACACTTTCAAATTAATTGAATTGCAGCAATTTGGGTTCTTTTTACAAGAAGAAGCAAACAAACAAGAAGCAATTTGTCTGTTGTGGGTAAAGTGAAGGATTTAATCATCTTCAGTTTAAAATCTAAAATCTTTGGTTGATCAAAACTTAACAGGATAATTGTTCCCAGACTATTCATTAAAGTGCAGTTGAAGGGTTGAGAAACTTTTATTTTATTGCGAAACACCAAAAAGTATATTTTGTGAGTATTACTAGCACTTTAGAACTAGACAGGTAGAAAAAAAAAAACAATAGCATTTGGTCCAGTCAAAGTAGAACTAAAACATTCTACACTGATCACAGATTCTACAAAATATATTTTGCCATTTTGTGATGTTTAAAACCTTTATTCTATTCTTTCTGAAAACAAAAAAATAGGGTAGTTTCTTACTTTAGTTGGACTAGTTTCCCAAACATCTTCCTAAAAGAAAATGGCATCGCCTGTGATGACCCCAATACCTCGAATACTCTGTAATGTTTATACTAAGTACTAAGTCTAGTTGGTGTTTTTTGTAGCTTAGATATTTGAAAAGACTTTTTAAAAAATAAATCTGTACTCAAAAAACTTATATATCTATGACATATGTACAGCACACAGGTGCAAAGGTTTTGTATGAAAAGAACTTGGCTCATTAGAAGATTGTGCCAACATTGGCACAGAGGAAGACGACACTATGAGGCAGAGAAGTGCCTTGGTTTACCCAAAATGAAAAAGGATTCTGCATGCTTAGAAGCTTTGGATATAAGCACTGGCAGCTACACACCACAAGCATCTCCATATGCTACTATAGCTGACAGAAAGCCATCCCACCAATGTGCTTACTAACCATACGAAGCTAAAATAGAACATCTGAGACATAGCTTGGCAGGTGCCTCTGCTTTTTGTGGCAGGTACATATTTAAGTTAACAGGGATCAGGTTTAAACAAAGCAAGCTATAAAACAACACATTTTCCAGAATATGGTTAAAATATAAAGTCTGAAAGCACTTTACCACAGCTGCTACTGTGAACATGAAACATTTTGAGCAACACACCCAGAGAGTTATCCTGGCAGGAGGGCTGGAGCTTTCAAAGCATAGCAAATGGGATACCATAGGGAAGCTGGTTAAAAGCATTTTCTACGATTAGCCCCTTTCTTAAATTCTATCTTATTACAGAGGTTTTGTCTAAGAAACGACTAAGATAAGACTATTTTGTTGTTGTTGTTGCAACTTGAAGTGGAGCCGCAAATGGAATAAGTTGCTGTTTCTTTACATCTGGATCCCAAACACACAGCCTGAGGAGCCATAAGAACTGCCTGACCAGAGGAAGACCGCAGTTCTCCAATTCGGCAGTCATCGTTAATTTTCCGGCCGGCCCAACAGGAAAATAAGGAGAAGTACTGAATGTGCATCAGTGTGTAATTGTTTGTTATCTGTCTTGAGCCAACAGAAAATCATTTCAAACACCAACTGCTGTGTCACCACTGTGGCTCTGTGTTAAAAATGTATGCTTCCGGGCATTCTGAGGCTTGTTAGCTAAATGAAGAGAGGACGTAATATAGTTTCCTTGGAAGTGGCATTAACACTCTGTGGGGTTTTTCAGCTGGATATCAATTAGAGGCTCATTAGGCGCTTAGAGACGGCAGTCCCTCAGGCTTCCTGTAGCCTGCTGTGAAAGTGGCTGACCCTGACCTCGAGGAAAAGCCTGGTGTGCTCCTTCTTTTGAGCCCATAGAGAAGAAGGGCTTTTGGAGCAAGTGTGTTAATTATGCTCCCTTTGCAGCTTGTATTTCTGAAGACACACTTCAAAATCACCAAAATAAAAACAAAACAAATAACTTGACAAATTAAAGAAAATGAATCAATGACTTTGATCAGCAGCTCATTTGTATTCTTAAAGACGTTTTAAAAACTTTGACTGGTGAAGACGTATCCACATAAATGATACCACTAATAACAAGATTTCAATTTAAACCACTTAACTTTCATTAGCCTTAAAGAGAAAATACTGCTGAGTTATAAAGTCATTTAAAAAGGCAATTTCTGAACAATGAGAGACCATTTTCAACTAAAAACCACTGAACACATATACTAGTTTTTCCTTTCTTCTTCCTACAAAAGAAAACTTTTATGAAGATCTGCTAAGAGCCTATAAATTTTTTCTAAACATTCTACTGAACATGATGCACGCTTTATATTTTACAATGTTTTGTAAAATAAAACAGCTAAATAAAACCTACAGAGGCTGAGAAATGCATTACAGTGCAGGGGTTTTATATGTTGGTTCATATCTGCTGCCACTAGTCGAGTCTCCCAAAAAGTTCATCTATTGTCTGCTTGTTGCTTTAGATATGTATTTTTGTGGTTTATGATCTGTAATTTTAACTATACATGACCATTTTGTGTTTGTCATGTTTTCAGACGTTCAACCCCGGACAGTCAGTCACCCACAATCTTTAAATGGAATGACATTTATTTTAACCATCATAATGGTAAGGATATTCTATCTGATGTTAGGACTTCCACATGGGCCAGTTGTGGGCTCTGTAGGGTCATTTGCTAGGTGTGGTGTGTTCTGTTTTGGGGTTGTTGGTAGATAGTGGTTGTGGTCTTCCACAACCATGGGTTGTGTCCTTTGGCATTGCAGAGATTTCAGGGAGGCACATGGTGCAGGTGGCTACTGCTCTCAGGCCTGTGTAAATGCCTCAGTCCTGCAGTTTTTCCATACATCTGCTGACTTTGGGGGCGCCTTCCACCTTTTTTAAAGCCACCAGAACAAAACATGAACACATACACACACAACAAAATAGGTAATTCTATATACAAAACAACATGACTGTATTAGTTAACAATAAACATGTTTATTAGAATGTTGCATTTTATTTCTGAATAGAATTTATAGTTATATACGTAATCAAATCTTCACACTTCTGCCTCTTTAAGAGATTTTACTTCTTAAAGCTTCATATTGTGTTTTTACTGATGTGAAGTCTGCAGTGGGGAAGTTTGCTTTTTGTTTTTCTGCTCAGAATTTGCTCAGCCAGACTCATGCTGCTTCTCTATATTTATGCCCCTCGCTGTGTTGTTTGGGGCAGAGGTGGTATGAAATATTTTTAGACAGACTCTGAGGGGACTTTGTGTTCTGACAGCTAACACAATGAACTCTCATGCCTGAACAAGGACATACTTTAGTGGCAGTACCCTAAAGTCATAGACCGCTCCTCCACTCTGAAAACAAGCGTCTATTGAAGGAACATGCCTCAGTAAAGCTATGCTCCTGCCAGGTTTGCACTCTGTCAACAAGGGCATTTATCTATTCACAAGATTAAGAACTGGATAATCCAAAATATGCCACATTTACAAAGAAATACAGGAAATCTCAGTGTTAGACTGAGTGCTCTATGCTTACAATATATCAAGACTAAGAAGTTTTGTATGATACCCTCCGGGAAGTCTAAGTGCAGTCAATTCATAAGCCATTGCAGCTGCAAGCTATGTATTCAATATGCTGACTTTTGGCTGAACTGAAAAAAGATCTTTTTATCTATATGTGCGATCCTCTTTGAAATATATATGCACACAATACATGTTTGGTCTTAGAAAGTCATGTTAGCCCTGAGGAAAATACAACGGTTTGTTAAAACGAGTTCTAATAATAGACTACCCATAGCTTCAGAAAGCCAGAAACGGACAGAAGGCAGAACAAGAACCACTTCCTTTAGCTTTGGCTCAGTCAGAATTTCTTGCTTGTGGGCAAAAAGTTCATTTATGTTCAGTGAAGCATGATTTGCATAAAATCTTCCATTTCCGAAAAAATTTATATTTGAATTTAATGTGCTTTAATTCATACAAAATTAAAGCCATTGTGGTTATTCGTTTTACAGTAGACAATTTATTAGGTACAGTTTGCTTGTGGCAAGTTGAATCTTCTTTCATCTTCAGAACTGCCTTACTGCTTAATGCGTAGACTCAAAGTGTCAAAAAATTATCCTCTGAGATTTCAGTCCATATTGACATGACAGCATCACATGGTTGCATGTCTCAGGTTTTACCACCTTCAATCTCAGTTGTACAAAGCAAGATGGATCCATGCTGTCATACTATTTGCGGCTATGAAAAAAACGGACATGGCCAGATTTGGGTATAGGATTCTTAGTGTTGTGTCCTAAGGATGAGTTTCAAGTTGTTATGAAAAATGTACATATGAACAGAGTCCTTCTTTCCAAACCCATTTTGAGACTTGAATTTAGATTTACACACACTTATTTTAGAACGTCTTCATTACAAAGTGTTTGATGAAGGAGGGAAAGCTGTCTCAAAGTGAAAACAATGCCACCTTTCATTAAATCCTTTTCTCTTCACTCCTACTCCCAGTTGTAGACACTGAAAGCATTTGTACTAACAACAACAGATCCACTGTGTTTTACAAACGCCTGGAAAGCAATGATGAAGTTAACCCATTAATGGTGCTTCACATTACATATCTAAACTCATCTTCTACAGCCAAATGAGAATAACTTAAAAAATGAACAATGAGAGAAAGAACTGGTGTAACGATAAGGACCTCATGTTGTGATTTCTTTACACTT
This sequence comes from Xiphophorus hellerii, assembly GCF_003331165.1. Classification (NCBI taxonomy): domain Eukaryota; kingdom Metazoa; phylum Chordata; class Actinopteri; order Cyprinodontiformes; family Poeciliidae; genus Xiphophorus; species Xiphophorus hellerii. The sequence goes on from NC_045681.1 coordinate 13,778,972, forward strand.
ATTTGTTGTTAAGTATAATTTGCATGATAAGTGACTGCTTTACAATTATATGTTCAGCATAATTTACATGAGGATTCTTATTAATTGAATTTAACATGATTATATAATTACAAAAGTTGAAGTGAAATATATTTAAGTGTGAGGCACGATTTATTTGAATAGAGAAAGTGTTTTATTTTGAAGAATGCTTAACGGGATCTGGTTCTGTCTTTTGCCACTGTCTTGCTTCTGTTGATTTTGGTTGCTAGGTAACGAACAGCCGTTGCCGTTATCAGCTGTCGCCGTTTTTCTCCTCAATAAAAACTGAACAGAAATGTTCAGTAAAAGACATCTGAGCCTCCGTCTTGATTGAAGAAGCTTTCACTCAGTAACACCTCAGACCAGCCCGCTGATCCCATGTCAAAGTTCCCGATATGACTGTGTTACTGTTCACACATTATGGTGTTTATCTATCACTGAAGATGGTAACTATGCAGCTTTGACGATAGCTAACAAAATTTTTCTTTATATCCCAATAGTAACACCAGATGTTAGTGACTAGACCAAGAAAGTTGAATGATTGTGCCTTTAAAGGAAGGACAGAAGGACACAGAATAAGGAAACAATGTGGCGGTTGTAAAACTAGGCAAAGGTGAACAGAGCAAAGGTCACTGACTGCTCCCGTCTAAGCTGCAGAGCTGAGGATGTGGTTGCCGTAGTTGTTGCTGCAGCCATGAGGCGAAGCCCGCAGACCTAATGAGGACCCTGCCAGTCATCTGCCGACAACAGCTGGGGCCAGCTCAAGCAAGCTGTCTAATGGGCTGACGGGGATCTTTGTTTCCCCGAAAGGAAGTTTGAGTGGCAGAGTGATCTGATACAGCCGTAGAGCAAATCTGTCTTATCCAAAGGCTTGGCAAAGTCAGGTATGTTCATGTAATCCAAGAGGTAGGCGACATGAAGGAATGCATATAACACTCTTGCTTGTCTGAGGACAAGTGATTAACTTGATTTCATTAAAGCTGCTATGCAGCAATGAGATCCAAGTGTTCAGGCTCGGCAGTAACTGCCAGCAAGATATATATCAGTGCACAGAGGGGGGAAGTGGCAGAAAAGATTTCGCACACATCCAGGCTCAGTGACAGTGACTCAGGCTTCTAGTTTAACAAATGTCTGCACTAATGCATCAGTGAGCAAGTTGGTACAAGTCAGCATGTCTCAGGTTTTAAAGAGCCATTTACAGATTGTGGTTTGACTGCACACAGTGAAATAAAAACAAAAACAACACTGACCACAAGGATGCTTACAGTGATTTCCCGAAGGTTAATGCCATAAACAGAAAGTCAGTAAGAAAAACATAATCCTACTGCTATCTGACTGTCACTATTATACAATTTTCTGACAGGCTGTTAGTGTAACGCCAGATGTAAGATAGGTTACACTATCCAGAAAGTTACAATTTTGTCTTCCACAAAATATTTAATCAAAAAGAATCATCAAAATTGGAGGAAATTTATATAAACTACTAACTTAAGTTAAACAAATATCACAAAATGTGGCCTATAGCTCATTTTGATGCATCTGGTGTCAAGATAATTTTATAAATGGTGATTAATGTTAGAAACATATGACATACCAGGGTTCAACCTCCAGAGTAATATGTGTTCACAAGCTGAGATGACACCTAAGCATATTTTATTTGCTTCAAATATGAAGGTAAGATTGCAGCATATAGAATGATTAGGGCTCTTATTGTGGAGGTTTGAAGGAAGTTGCTTCCCCGTCTATTTCCTGTTTTGACATTATGAAGACAAAGACAAAGACAAAAAGACATCAAGCCTTGTGTTAGGATTTTGACTGGTAAGTAAAAGCAGCTACTACAATAACGGTATTCCAAGCTGTTAACAAGTTAAACCAAGCCATTCTCAAGGCCACATACATCTGGCCAAATGCTCATTTATATTGGATTAGCCATGAGGCAGTGAGAGGCAGCTGAAGGTACACAACTGAGTTTCCTTCTGAACGGAGAGTAGAAAAAACATCTTCAAAGCGCACTAATCAGTCCAATTTTGCACAACTGCACTTGGCACACTTGCTGTACATATATTTACATATACATATCTGCATTTTTTGAATCCTTGCAAGGACTGCTCTTAAGTTGTTTCTTATATTAAGAGCATTTTATATTTTATTTTTATTTTATCTACAACTACTACTCAGTGGTAGTTGTTATTGTGTCTTGTCTCTATGCTGTAATTGCGAAGTAATTTCCCTGCTGGGATGAATAAAGTACTTCTATTCTATTCTATTCTAACCTGTGCAGTTAGAAAGTCTCGAAAACAGCTACACGAAAAACTCGGCATTCTTTGTTGATTTACTTTTATTTCTGCTCATGTCTGAGACAACACATCTGAGATGCTGCATTTGATGCACAGTAATGGATTGTTTGAAAAAATGCTATATTGGTAACAGATAAATTTGGAAATCATTTTATCACTACTACCATGTCAAGTTAAAAACAGCATTGTCAAAGTGCTTCCAGATCCTAAGCTAAAATATGCGACCAGACTGATGCTATGTTATCTTCTATTGTTATGAAATGGTAACTAGGTCAACAGCCTATACAACCTTCTGTTGTAGAAATCCAAAACACTAAAGTTATTTGATCTGCTGATGTATTTTAGACAAAGCTGCTGGATTACTGTTTAAGGTGTATAGGAAAATCCTTTGAAGAGAAACAGACAACAAGCAACACAACAGTATTACCAGCACGGTAATATACTTTTAACACCAAAAATATCTTTCCCAGAAACACTGCAGCTGTGTTAGTTGTTTTTTTTTTGACAAAGTGCTTTTTCTGTGAAATATGTATATATAAACAACATGATACAAAACTTTCTCTAACCAAAATATAAAATATATATATACTGTATATACAGTATATACTGTATATGTATATGGCTCCCACATGAAAAAAGGTCATTCTTCTCAGAGAATCAGGAATGCCAAGATTTAACAATCCTGCTTCCCTAAAAGTCATGTCTCTGTAACCAAAAAGAAGGAAGGGCTAAGAAAATGCCTCCTCCTGCTCACTCTTACATAATCAAAATGCTACAATGAAAAAGAAGGACATGCCTGAAAGAGAATCTGTCTCTCATTAAGAAAGAATGAAAGAAAGAAAGAAAGAAAGTCAGGTCACGCACCAGGGTTTCTTCCAAATGAGGCAATTTCACTGTTTGACTGGAGACTGATCAGGAATATCTTCATTCATGGATTTATTTACATGTTGACATGACATGTTACATGTGTATCATCCAAATATGATACACGTGTAACACACATTCAGTCCCTCATTGCACTGATACTCCTAATTTAAACCCAATGCAACCTACAGCCTCCTGCTCTTGCGAAATCACTAACAACAGCCCATTTGTGTGATATTTAACCTGAGTTGTTCTGTGAAAGCCTGAGTGGTCAAACAGCCCCAAATGAAGATCTAAGAACACACCAGAGATGTCAAAGATAAGGCTGAAGAAAAGTTTAAAGCATGATTAGGTAAAACAATAATGACTCTGGAGGAACTGCAGAGAACCACACCTCAGGTGGGAGACATTCTTAAATATTAGCTGTGTACTGCACAAATCTAGGTTTTATGAAAGAATGGGCAGATGGAATGAATGAAAGAACCCCCGATCCTCCAAGAAACCCCCTGCTGTTTACATAGAAACAAAGCAAACATGTCTGAGAAGAGGTTTTGGTCAAATAAAACTAAAACTGAAGATTCTTGCTAACATGCAAAATGCATTATCAAGCTGAGAGGTGGCGTATTTTTCTTCTGCAATTACAAGGAAACTTGCCAGAGTTGAAGAGCAGATGGATACAGCTAAATACAGGACAATCCTAGAAGGAAATAATAAAAATGTTTAAGATTTTGTTATGTATTAGAATTGTCCAGTCCAAGTCACGACCTCAACCAAAAAGAGAAACTTGGCAAGGCTTGAAAACTAACAATCTGCAGTATGAACAAAACTGCTCAGGATCATTGGCATTGGATGATTGCCCTCCCCACTCTGGGGCATAAGCTGAGTTACTGACCAAGAGGAAAATAAATTATGGCCAAAATATCAATTATAATTCCCTTCACTTCGCATTTTTCCTAAACTGATGATTATGCTCCATTTGTACAGGCATGTGCACATACTGCCAAACATTTTTCCCAGTAGGCTCTTACTGGTTACACAGAATGCAGTTTTAAAAAAAATAAAGAAAGTACAAAAAGTGTCGCTGGTGAGAACATAGATCAAAAACCCCAGGAGGATGATGTTTTCTAGCATTTCTGCAGCCGATAAGAGTCAGAGAGCAACATCCAGGACTATCTGCCCTGCAAAGCTGCTTTATCTAATTAAACTGAAAACATTTTAATCTCTGAAAGAGCACAAAGACATTTAAATGTCTTTTAATTAACTCCAGCTACCATTGAGGGCACAATTAGACAATAAATTGAATTTACACTTCTCTAAATCTGGATTGCAAAAATGAATACATAATGTTTGTTATTGTTATTCTGAAGAAGTGCCTCAATTTAACAGGCCTCAACTTAACACGTGTGCAGCTGATTGAATCAATGATGCTCTACATTTCCAAGACTGACCTACAGAAGCTCATCAAGGTGTGCTTGAAGATTTCAGCTGTCTCATTTTATGATATAATCAATGATGCAGGAAAAGAACAGGAGTGAAATTATTTTTCCATTGACTCATACAGGAATTTCCCGCTAGCCAGTATTGAGAAGTAAGATTTTGGAAAGTTTGTGTTAAAATCTCTTAAAACGTCTGCCATAAAGTTCCTACGGCTGTTACCTGAATCATTCCAGAAGGTAAGAGGTTGAAAGTAAAGTCATAAAGGAAAAATGTATTTCAGAAGAATTAAACTATTTCAGTGCTAAACAGGAGATGCCTGGGACCTTTTGTATAAAAGCTTGTAATTCAGATGGAAATGATAATATTTTTCCAGTAGATGGATATACTACTCATTATCTGGGATTCTATGGTTGACATTTCTACTGTTAACTCATTTAATTTTCCAAGTAAGTTACAGCAGGATTCACCAATATTGCCACATATTGCATGTTTTCCTAAGACTTTGCAGCACTTTTTTTTCCACCACTCACAACTTACTTGTTAATTGAAAATCTTAATTGTAAAGCTATCTAGATTTACGGGTGTTGCGACGGTAACCCAACAGGCATTTCTCACCAACAGATGTAAAATGAACATGACCTCCTCAGAGTCAATAAAGGAGAGGCTTGCTGCTTGACTTGGTACAGCCATGCAGATCTAGAACACTATTAACTATACAATTTACAGCACCCTCAATGGAGAGGGTTCAATTCTCTCCCAGGTTAAGAGAGAATTGTTTTATCCAAATTAGGTAACACAATTCAAACAGATAAAGTAGCCTTACTTTAAAATGGAAAAAGAAAATAAGATAACATGTAATCAAGTTGGGCAGATTTGTGTTGATCTTCAGTCGGGAAATGGCGACAAGAAAATTCCAGCTCGCCTAAGCTTGCCCATACTTAAGAGCCAGGGCAATAATTAAATAAAGTTTAAAACCAATGAAACTGTGACAAATAAATTCAGACAGCAACCCAAGTTAATGTCACCACCCTCAATAAGTGGCTTTGTGGATTTCTATTTAGTTTCCTTATATTACTCTTAGCCTCTCTAAGTTTATCTTCTCACGATTTTAGTCTGCCTCTTGTTTCTATTGTATTCAAACTCAGCAGTGAGCTCTTCTCTTGCCATTCACCGTCACTGCCTTATCATCCCCGTGTCCCTTGATCTGCCACTCCGTTGACTTGTCACTATTCGGCACTGTTTTTATGATTTCCATCGAGTTCTTTGCACCGTTCTTCCTGTCCTTCAGTTTTGTACGTTTTGTTTGTTTATAAAAAAATTCTCAGTAATGCCTCTCATTAGTAGCTGTCTGCAGAACAGAGTGGACCGGTTACGGGCTGGGAGCGAGGATTCTGAGGTGAGGAGCTGTAAGGGAGAACTTTTTGATGGGGAAGAGCAGACTGACGCACCATGTTTCATCATAAAAAAAAAACCTGTACACACTGAACACTGGGGGAAAAAAGTCTTGGTACTCTGAGGGGTAAAATGTAGAAATTCTGTTGCTGCATTGCTCTGATGTCATATACAAACATTCAAACAAACTGAATTTTGGACTATTGTTAGCTGTCAGCCATAATCATCAAAATTACATTTGTAACTTATTCTGTGATGAATGAATTTCACTTTGTGAATTAAAAGGAGTAAATATTCCAGTTTTCTGAAACATAACTGCAAAGATGAGCATTTATTTTGATTGCCTCCAACTGGGATCTTTATTCTTAATCATAGGTAAAAAAAATAGCTCCCCATTTGACTTGCAACAACACTTGCACTGTGAGTTTAGAGAAGTCAGTTTTGATTTAAAGATGTGATGAATGTTTTATTCATGTGGCACAAAAAAAGACTGAAGGCTGTGTTTTGTGACAGCTTAGTTTTGTGAGAAATCCATCACCCATTTTCTGCACCAGAATCCTTTTTTTGTACAGACCTTTGGCCTGTCAGTGAGCTGTGAAGGGGAAGAAAAAAAAAACGAGGACTGCACTAGCTCAAACTGTGGAAAAACCAGGACTCGTCACTACCCCCACTGAGAAGGGAGAGATAAGCACCGCACAAGACAAAAAAAAAAGAAAAGGTTTAGGCCTGAACGACAAAAAAGAGAGAACATGGTGATCTCACAATGGAAAACATACACACTGTGAGCTCACAGATGTGTGTCAGGACAGGGAGGCAAAACCAGCGCATGTCAGTGGTGTGATGAGAGAACGCTTTGAGGATGAGTGTCTTTCATCTGTGCAGAGAAGAGCTGACAACCAAGAACTTTAATAAAAAACTACAACGAGGCAGCAGTCATCTCAAGCCTCACACAGAAACCATGAAAACTGAAGCACACTTCATATTCTTCTGATAAGTGCTTTGTTAAAAAAAAAAAAGAAAGAAAAAAAATCAGCCACTGAAAAGGCATAACTTTGTGTTTGTAACATAGTTAAATAATTTAACATTTCATTATGTTTCAGCTGCCATTTCGTAGGGTTACCCCTCTGCACGACCCAATTATTATTTCAGATAGTGGTTAAAATATCCCACTAAGAAATGGGACACTTCTACAAGAATTATCATTACTGTTTCCTACCGCATGCACATAGAATGACTTAATATGCCTGAACGTGTCCTACAAAATCTAGGCAGTATTTATGATTGTTAAAGAAGGACACGAACAATCATACCAATTTGAACCTATTGAAAAGCAAACCTACCATGTTGTGCTTAAAATCCACTGCATTTTATGTGATATAACACATCAAACTAAATTTGTTGCATTTTTCCTTTTTATTTTTTTTGTTTTGCAGAATAGTTCAAGCTCAGTTAGACTGAATGGAGAGTATCTTTTACTGGCAATTTTCAAGTCTTCCAACAGATTCTCAGTTGGATTTGACTGGACCATTATCTGGAGATTGTGTCCATATACAGTAGATGCCCAGTACCTCATTCTACCTCATATAGCATTCTGCATCTACACCAAAACGTTGCATTTTGGTCTAATTTGATCGGAGGACATCCTTACATGTTTGAGGACAAACATGTAAGGATGTTTGGGGACAAACTACCAATGGGATGATGTTTTAATTAGCAGTAAGTGGGAAACCATAATAATTAACAAAAATAAAGATTTGAAAACCCATTGGTGAGTTATTAATCTACACAATGTGCTTCACTTAGTGAACCGAGTTACTAAAATAAAATGACTTTTCAGTAATATTCCTATAAATTGAATTTAACTATGAGTAAGCAGAAAAGCATATAAAAATTTACACATATTTTTGCTTTTTTTTTTATTCTTGATGAAGTTATTGCATCATCAAAATAAGTAAACTAGGAAAATATTTCAGTGTATTTACAGTACAACTCAGAGTTCTTTGTTTCCAGCTGTTCCCCTACAAATCTCCATTTTAAAACAGCTAAATTCACCTTCACCTTCCTTACAGACTTAGGGAGGAGGGTTACGAATAAGGGGAAAACAGGATTCAGTTTTAATGTCCAAATCTATGTACAATTTCTTCTGTATGATGATCCAAATGGCGAACAAAGGGGAAATAAGTGTTTTCCCCTTCCAAACAACAGGCATTACACAGATTAAGTGCCTCTGCTGAAACATACTATTACCACATAAGTCTCTGTCAAAGAGGGACCAGATGTCAGATAATAGGCTGTGCACAGGGAGGTAGATGCTGGCCTGGAGCGAGTGAACAAGTAGAAACAGCTTCTTCTATATAGACCTCTTCATTTTATGGACAGTTTGTTGTCTGGGTGGGCAGTCCCTCTTACACAGAAACTGCTGAAAATAGGTTAGAAGAATGCAAATCTAGATTTATAGGCTGAACCTTAAATAAATCCAGCATCGCTCTGCAGGCAGTCTGGGAGGTTAAAAGTGGGAATAAAGATCATTTGATTATAGAGTAGATCAACTCAGTGTGTTGCCTTGTGTAGTTTGGTAGCATCACACATGATGCATTTAACCCATAAGAAGAAAACGCTTCTCGTTGTGTTCAAAGAAGCAGCTAAGTCTATCTCATTAAAACACTACTGGGGGTTGTTTATTGGTTTAGCTTGAGCAGGCGCCAGATACCGGCAGAACAGATTATATCTGCACTGATGTAATAATAATATATGTCGAAACTTTCTGCTTAAAGCAAAAATATTTTTTGGGAAACAAACGGGTACTGCTGAGATGAAGCAAAAGTCGCAGAATACAACAGAGAGTTTACCTTCTCTAGACTTGAAGCTGGGGTTTTCTTTCCAGCTCGGGCATCACATTCACGGCTCCTGTGTTGCTGCTGCGGTCCACCGCTCTCCCTGTCCGCGTCCAATCGCTTCAAAACAGCCCAAGCCACTGACTCTAGGAATAACTGCACCGATCAAAGCGACCACATTCAGCCCGGTCACAGGAGCGACCCCCCGCCCCCCACACCTTGTCCTCCTGGGTGTAGGACGCAGCGCAAAGTCGCTCCGCAGCAGGTAGCTTCGTCCGAGACTCGCGGCTGCTTCTCGCCGAATGTAAGTGCCAGGCGTTAAGGCCGTTCACGACTAAAGCCACGCGTGCGTTTGTTGTGCAGCCAGCCAGCGGCAGATCGGTGCCCACTGCCACGCAGCGCCGCAACATGGAGAGCCGCCTTCTCTGCCACTGAAATCCTCACGTGTTGCTCGACGCCGAGCCGACTCAACTGGCCGGTTCTTTAACTTGAAGAATGGGAATCGATTCTTATTGCAGACTGAATATACACAACACATGCGTCCCCTATGAATTGCAAATATCATCAAAAAGATATGTTGTCAACGTTTATTTTCTGCTAGTTTTGATTATTACGGTTTACAGCTAATGAAAACCCAAAATGATTTTGTTTTTCTTTCTTTTTTTCCCCTGAAAATTATGAGACCAGTAAAAAAAACTTGATTTTCAACACAGAAATGCTAAGATCAGACCTAACGTTTGTTCAGCAGACAGATATTGACACCCTCCACAAGGAAGGTAAGCCACAAGATATTACTGCTAAAGAAGCTGGTTGTTCATATGGTGCTATATCTGATAATATTATTGAAAAGTAAGTGGAAGGAAAAAGTGTGATAGAAAAAGGTGCAAAAGAAACATGGATAACTGCCGCCTACACAGAACAGTGAAATAAACAAGATCCCTTTGGTTTTTATTTTATTTTTATTTTGAGGCATACAGTATTCAGTGCAGTTCTTATTCTAAACAGGTTGGAGATTAAATCTGCCTCCATTCAACGACTTATAGAATTTTAAAAAAATCTATGTTGTTTATGTCTTCAAATGCCAACCATAAGGACAGAAGGTAAGTGCCACACGATGTACACAGTGGCTGGAGTCAGTGCTATAAGAGCCAGAAGTGTCTTACATGAGCTAAAGGAAAAAGTGACTGCTGCCCCATGAAGTAGTTTTGCATCTCATTTGAAAAATCAAAGTTCCTGAGTCTAGAGGGAGTCTGTAAAGGAACAGAATCCAAGTTGCTAGTCTAGACTTGTGATGTTTCCACTGTCTGGGATGATTTCAGAGTGATGCCATCTGCTGGTGTTGGTCCACTGTGTTCAACATCAGTGCAGCTGACTGCCAGATCATTTATTTATAAATCTACGTTTAGAACCCCAATAATATTTGACCAAACGTATCACATTTACCAACAATAAATTTATGCAGAAACAGCAGAGGAGCAAGCAGTAAGTGGGGGGCAGAAGGAAGGCAGGTTTAATGAATTATTTATGATGAAAGCAGGCACTAATACCTCAATCATTCATAATTATTCTGGAGAAACAAGGTCCGTGTCAATCAAAACTCAATTCGTCTCCCTGCAGATCGCAGTATCTGACTTTTGAAATGATAAATGGGGAAGACGACGGCGAATGTCAGAGATTATTCTGGCCCCGTTGTCCAATAAGTCAAAAGAAATTACAAGCCTATTTGCCAGAATAAGAATAAGGGATGCTGTGAAGGCTGAATGCATCATAATTAAACTATAAAGCAGCCTGTTAGCTGAACTGTCACTTCAAAGAGAGCAGTGCACCATTTAAACACTGTGGGAATTGAACAAACGTGATGCTTAATTTTAATTACTTATTTAGTTACCATCACATTAGTGCTAATTCTTGGTTATTATGAATCACCCTCAAAACTTAACCAGATTCCAATATGGTATTATAGGATAATAATGCTGAAAACAGGCATTGCCACACATAAAGTCATACTTCCAAGTACGTCCATATTTCCATGCAATAAAAATAAAGTCCAGATTGAATATAGGTTATTTCTACACTATGCAAGAATAATTAAAACATTTTTTACTCACTCTTCTTTTTATTGCAGTTTAATTTTAACTCGGATCTGTTTGGAAGATATTGACCAATAACTTTTTGAAAGGATTTACATTCCATATGCCAAAATTAAAACACATTGCCACAATCATTTCATGATTATGAGAGGTAAAATATTATGGGGAACAAACAACAGTTCTTTAGTGTTTGTAACATTGCCTTTAATTGATTGACTATAGCCTATCATCATACGTATCCTTACCCCAGCTTCTCACAAGTTCGCCCATCTGACAGATCATCTGTAACCTGTAGCTACAAACAAGGCTACAGGTTTGTAGCTTTGCTTACTCACACAAAACCTTCCATTTTCTATGACACAGGTCACTGGTTTGAGATGACCATTCCAAAATATTGATTCTGTTGGGCATTGTCCTTTGTAATTAATTTGGCATCGTGCTTAGAGTCATTGTCTATGCAGGAGACTTTCTGGGTGTTGTCTTGAGATGTTGCTTCAGTTTTATTGCATGATGTTTTTTCCACAAGATGCCTGCCGTTTTGAAAAGTACACCAGTCCCTCTTGCAGCAAAACGCCCACCAAACATCATGCTACCACTCCTGTACTTCACAGATGAGGTGGTGTTCTCAGGCTTACAAGTTTCCCCCATTCCTGTCCAAATGCAGCTTACCTTTGCTTTCTGTTTCCTGTTAACCAAGAGTCACCTCCTTCTGCTTCTCCTCTGGATATCCTGTGTTCCAGGGTCATCCTCCACAGTTTCTCTCCCTTTAGGACGAAAAACCAGGTCAGACAGACACAACTTAGTCTGCACTACGTCTTGCCTCCAGGGATCCAGCTCTGCCCTCATCACACCAAAACCTCTCCTCGAACCATGTTGCTGGAAAACTCCAGACTCTCACCTCTTTGCACATATCCCTGCCATCTTGTAAAAAAACCCCATATTTTACCTTTTACAAACTGCTTGAGTCTGACTCTGCATATTTGCCATAATAATTCTTGAGATTATGACAGGTACAGAATTATTGTTTTGTAAAATGATAATGTTGAAATTGAGACAACGACCAGACAAAGCATCTGCAACATCTTTTTCATGTTCCAAATTTTTATTGTCAATTTATAAAGAATGAGCGCAGCATATCATTATTGCATTTGTACAAATGATAGGCTACTGTGAATGATTTTTAGGCTTCTTTGTATTTTCCTTCCAAGCAGTCAGATACTCTTCTCGTGGCATTTGGCCAGTGATCAGAAATTTTACTGTGGCAAAGAATAAATATTCTGGGACATTTTTCCAGTACAATCGGTTTACTAGTGACACCTATGTTGTACACCTGGAACACAAATATTTGTCATTTCTAATAATATAAAATGCTGTGTTCCTATTGCACAAAATCATTTTTAAGGAAATGCTCTTCTATATTTGTTAGATTGAAGGAAAGATCATATAGCATACATGCCAGAACAGGGTCCAGATGATAAGCATTTGTATTTTGTTTTTAAAGAGGAGCCTAAAAACCGTGCTTTTTTGTGTGTACAGTCCTAGACTATGTGTATGTGAGCCCTGTGTGTCAGTCGGAGTGACGGATGAAGTGGTCACAGATAGCAGAGTGTTTAAGCCTCCACTCACCTCTGGAAACACATATGCTTGTCCTGGCTTTGACTGAATCCCTGCAGAGATTTCTCAGCCTCTGCAGTTCCCAGATCTTCCCCTCCGCATGAATATAAAGAAAGAAAACACCGAAGGTGAGTGTGGAGTCCACTCTTCCTCTAACAGACTGCAGGAGGAGAAAAGATTAATGAGGGGGCCTGAAACAGGATCATCACAGTCACGGGGAGCCAGAGAGGTGTTTCAGTCATTTCTGACTCTGGGTCTTCTGCTAATCTACTGGAGCTTTGGCTACTTTGGCTCACTAGATGCGGTGCCACTATGAGGAATAAAGAATTTACAGTCTGTGTCTTTATTGCTTTTATAAGTTGCACATGGCTGGGTGATGTAACCGAGAAAAGACAAAGGATTGCTTTGTTTAATATTGAAAAAGGCAGATTCACAGTGTGCAGAATAATTTCAAGATTCAACTTGATTGAAGAATACACTTAAAACGTACTTTTCTAACATAAAAACATAAGCAATGCTGAACTATACAAGAGTTCATGAACAAAATCGTTTTGAAATGTATAAAATAATTCTCTTACTTTCCATTTCAAATTTTGTTTATCAATCACAATAAAATCTAATATGTGCTACTACCATAGTTTGATAAACTTTGATCTTGATCTCTGTTTACATATTAGGTCTTTGCATCTGATTGTTGGTTTGATAGGCAGTTTTTTGGTTTTATTTATTCCACATGTGATACTGATGATGATATATAGTGTTGGTGCTCTGTCTTGTATGGACTGCTATCGATGTTGTTTTGGCAGACTGTATTGTCCCTCACTTTTAGAACTTGACTTATGTCTCTTAATTTTTACGTCTGTTTTTTTCATTTACTGTAACAATAATTGCTCTTTCGGACTCGAAAAAACTTGAATCTGTTTGTGAACCTGAATCTAAACCTTAAAAGTTAGAAATGAAAATTCAAATGACTACATGAACAGATCAAATAAATTAAGAGTTCAACCTGTCAAGCTAGCCCCTGGGAATGACAAGAACAGAGCGGATTAAAAATGAATACAGTTATGGTAAAACATTTTTAAACTGAAATAAATCTGGTTTTCAGTATTATTACTTCTTTTTGTTTCTGCAATATAGCAAAGTTTGGTTGAAAAAATATTTTGCATGTTTCAAAGATTCTTAGCCTTCAAGTAAATGGAGAAAAATCAACAGGTTCTAAACGGGATTGAGAGCTAAAATGTACCTGTCTAATGAGGCAAAACCAAAATGTTTTGATGTCTTTTGCCTCATGACATGCTGAAACAAAGCATTAGGTCAGACAAGGTTCAATACCAATTTGCTCCTTAAAGTGTGTTTTCATCCCATTCTTTATTACACTGTTTTAGGCAAAATTGTGAGTGAGACCACTCTTTGATTGGAGGCAACCCCACACATGAATGGTTTCTGGATGCCTCTTTGTCAGACATAGCATGTTAACCTTCAAGTTTTCTTCTTCAGACAGACTTTTTTTCTAGATGTCTCAGCCAGTCTGAAAAGGGCTTTATCAAGTCTCAACAGCCCAAACATGGTACTTCTTTGAAAACACAAGTGTCTTTTATCTTTTTTGTTAGACAGAAATAGCTTTTTTGCTGCTCTTCTTGTGACCACACAAAAACTCAAAAATCTCCATCTAACTGTAAGTAAGTGTTTACAGCTGGATTCTCTGTGTAAGCAGTTCAACCTTCTTCTTTTACTTAAAGTGCTTAGTTATGCAATAAATTATTGATTTGGGTACAATCTTGCTAACACAAAGAACATTACCAAGATATTCAGTTCCTCTGAAAATATGACAAACAAGCAGTAAAAAGGAGTTAGAATACAGAAATGTCAGCTTACTGAAAAGTATGTCCATGTGCCACAACACAGTATCAGTATGTGATTTAACCAACTTCTGCATAAATTACTGCATAAATGCAGCATGGAGTGGAAGTGATCAGCCTGTGGCCCAGCTGAGGTGTTAAAGAAGACCAGGTTGATTTAATAGGGCCTAGAGCCTGTCAGCATAATTGGCTTGGGTCATTCTCATGACAATACTGTAAAGATTCTTAGGGGTTTAGGTCAGACCAGGTTGCTGCCCAATCAAGAACAGCAAAACCATCCTCCTCATTAAAGCAGGTATTGGTACTAGTGGCAATGTGAGAAAGTAGTTTCTCCTGCTGGAAAATTAAATCAGCATCTCCATAGAATTTTGTCAGCAGATACATGAAATCTTTAGATAGCTGTGCTAAGATTGGACTTGAAAAAACACAGAGCACCATCATCGGTAGATGACATGGCTCAACACATAACTTGGATTCCATGTCTCACCCTTCTTCCTCCAGACTTGATTTCCAAAAGCATTTGACAAATGTGTTCTGATCTGAAAAGAGATATTTTGGGTCACTGTGCAACATTTCAGGCTTCTTTTCTTATCTCCATAGAAACACATCATTTGAAAAACAAAAAACACTGACAATTTCATTTAAAGCATTAATCTCCACAACTCCCTCTGAAAGCTGACCTCTCCACAACTGTTCATTTGAAAAGTAAGTAAAACTGCTGTGCAACTGTTTATTCTCAGTTTGTGTCCATAATTATTATACCTAAAACTGTCAATATTTTCTTTTGAAGATTTATGAAGTAGAGAATTTATATAATTTCTGCCATTTCCCTGAAGCCCCATGCTCCTTTTACTCACCGAAGGTCCTCTCTATTAAATTTGTCAGGTTTCATGATTGAGTTTCATCAATGAGTTTAAGTTGAGATCCTTGTTAAGCCATGTAGCCACAAGATGGCATATTTTGCATCTCCATATTTACAGTGGATCTTAGATGAACATTGAGTAGAATAGCAAGACTAGGTATAGTAAATATTTTAATCCCAGACCAGTTGTTTATGTAATGAAAAATGCTCAGTTGATTGGATAGTCATGTTATTTATTTTATTTTTTTGTTTGCTTTTGTGGTAAAAATGTATTTAACTTGAAAAATAACCAGAACATAAATTTTATAACAATACCGAGTAAATAATATTTGTTTTGAAATTATCTTCAAAGGCCTTTCTGTCTAAGCTTTTCAGAAAAAAAAACATGTACTTAAATGAAGTCCAGATTCAGTTGTTTTGCTATTTCAAATAAAGTAAACAGAGAGTTGTTTATTTTCAAAAATATCCAAAATTAGCAAGCGAATCTGTGTTCCAATGCAATGAGGAGCAATTCTTCCTAACTTTAAGATCATTTAGTTGAGTTGTTAGTAATATGTTTTAATACATGTTCTTATAGTCTTGTAACAGCTAAATTAGACAAATCTGACCTTTTGAGACATACGATTCAAATTCATCTGGTTCTATCGCATCAGCTGATCAGACACGTTTTAAAAATCATGTCATCACAAGGAGGAATTTTCCACAGCACTGAAATTATGTTACATGTGTGTCACCATGGTCAATCACAGTGTTGTTACGTTTCCAACCTATTTCTCATTAAATTCAACTTCAGGAATCCTCACCCCGTTTCCTGTTTAATTAAAGTTCTGTTAAAAATACTTTTGTTTTGCTCAGAATTGTGATTATTACTTTTATAAAACAAGGTACTATAGCTCCATCTGCTCTGTTACAATTATGTAAAAAAATAAGACTTTAACTCCTTTTGTATTACAGGCTAAATTAAGTAGCAAAGAAGAGGATCTTCAAAAATGTTTAACAAGTTGTGGAAACGTATTCGTCAATGGGTAATGACACATTTATGATCTCTTGTTTATCTAAAATGTTAAAAACCTGAAAGGAATGTCTCAAGTTTTTTGGGGAGCTGGATTTAACGAAGTGACTGTACTTACAGTACATGAAGTGTAGAAAGTTAACACTGCATAGTTATTCACTTAAAGCCAGTCTTCTAATTAGCCATAGAAACTGTATAATATAAACTGTAAGACAGGGGTAAACATGTCAAGAACTGTCAAATCTTTAAAGACATTTTAATAAACTAAGACATTTTGTGGTGGTCGTTTTCAGTTATCTTTCAACACCTCTGAGGACAGTCCATTACCTGAGTCAGCAAGAGAGCAGAGTCAATGGACCACAGCTACAGATGAAGCAGCTCAAGCACCAGAAAGTTTAAAAAATGATGCTGCCTGCGATCACAAAGAGAGGTAATAACAAAAAAAGGTTTAACTTTTTGATTTCTTGCAACCGAAATCAATTGCAAGATTGATTTCTTGCAATCTAATAAGATGTTATTTTCTTTAAAAAAAAAAAACAACAACTGAAAAATAGCCTCCTTAGGAATGTAATTGGTGTAATAACAGTAAAGATGTACTGTGATAACACTATCCTAAAATATCAAATTCTTTTCAATAAGATGTCTGTGGTCTTATATGACATTATGGAAAATATATGTAAATAAGGTGCAAATGTCGTCTTAGAAGCAACTATTTGCTTCTATTATTAGCCTTGTGCTGCTGGTTATGAAAGCTGATCAACTCTTTTATTTATTAGCCTATTTCAACTGTATCTCCTGCACTGCATTTATAATTTCTTGTATTGATCAGTTAGTTCATGAAAACATACAGGGAGTTCTACAAAGTACAGAAATTATTGGGTGTCATATTGCACACTCTTGACTGGATCACTTTGTCTTAGCAGTACACCAGGTGATACAGCACATGATAATGAGGACAACCAGTGCCGCATCTGCTACGGAGACCATTCAGATGCCGACCCCCTCCTGTCGCCCTGCCAGTGTTCAGGAAGTCTGACATATATTCACTGCAGTTGCCTGAGAACATGGATCAGGACCCGACTACAGTCAGGTCAGCTACGAAAAAATAGATGATAAAAGTGAGTCTGCCATCATGTTGTTGGGTAACCTGCCAACTTTTTACAGGGTCTACCTTGGGTGCTGCCACAAGATGTGAGATTTGCACCAAAACATTTTACTCTGTGGACAACAACCAGCAAGAGTCAGAGGTAAACACTCACAGGACCTCTTATTGAACAAAGTATAAAATGTAGAACAGACAAAATAGCAGCTATTAAGAGGAGCATTTCTTGAAAAAATGCTGTCCTAACATTTTCAGCAGAATGACTTCGAAGAACTCATATTCGAAGTGGAACATCTGATGTCGGAACTGGAACTCCTGAGTACTGCGTTGTTTATGAACAAAGTACTTTGGTTATCACCTATGGTAACGTAATGTCCTTTAATCTTGCTTTTATGTATTTAATGAGTTTATTGCAATGTGAAATACAGGTTTACCAAAATCTCAGTATTGGAAGACCTCCAAAACATAGTTCCAGTTTATTGGAACCAGAATGCCCCAACTAAACAGTTTGGTTTGAATAAGTGAGATTAGCAAGAAATCAGAAAATCTGTGAAGAATTTATTTATTTCAGTAATTCAATTGAAGATTACACACAGATTCATATGTGATTGATTCAGTAAATTTCAATTATTATGGTGTATAAGCTAACAAAAAACCCAAATTAAATTTCTTATGAAATTTAGAATACTCGGCAAGGATAACAAAATATTTTTTGATACAACAATGGTATGGCATACTATCATAGGGAAGACAGCTATCTTGAGTTACCAAGCAAACAGTTTTTAGAACTGCTCAAAGGTAAAGTAGGTCACAGAAGTTGATTGCTGGAGAAGCTAAGTACTCATGTAATGCCATAAGTACTTAGAAAATTAAGCAAAAGAAAAAAGCCTGGGAAAAAATGAGTGCACAAGTAGCAGGGACAACGATAGTATGGATAATTACAAATGGTTTTCAATACACAAAAGGCTGTCAATGTATTTCAATCCAACAATGGGTTAGTCATTTTTCAAGAGTTAATACATTAGTGCAGTTATTTTTGCAAAATCTTGCAATAATATGATAACATTGGCAGGTGTCAAGTTCCGCTGGACATTTGAGAGACAATATTGACTTTGGACGTGATAAAGCACAATGGACCAAAAAAGAAATGATCTTCAAATGATTATTTATTGTGAAAACCTCACACTGGAACTTAAGGAAAATTGATTCTGTACCTCTCCACTCTTCCTCCAGTGCGGAATCTTGATTTCTGAAAAAATAAATAAATAAAAAATGTTTTAAATTACTTACTCCTGAAAAGCAGACTTTGGACTACAGAACAGTCCACTTTTATTAGCCTTCCATGAACATGTTTGGAAATAGCATTGTGAGCAGACCATTTTTTTGTTTTTCCCCTCCAGGGGGTCTTTTGTGGGCTCTAGTGTCCCTTATATGAAAGTAGGCTGACAGGAAGAGGGAAGAAGAGGGGTAAGACATGCGGCAAATATCGTCGGGTCCAGGAGTCGAACCCGCGTTGAGGACTCAAGGCCTCCAAACATGGGTCACGCTATACGCCACCACGGCACGCCCCAGCTAGTTATTTTAACAAATACTCATTTGACTTTACCTTCTTGTCAAGGGTGTCAGCGACCTTCCCCACATGGTATCTTTTTGATTTGTTATAAATAGGTATGCAAGTTAACCTTCTGATTTAAAATGACTAAAATAGATTATCTCTCGATGATAATCTAATTTATCAGTCATGCATCTGTATTTCCAACCTCCAGAGACTTGCAGTGGAATCTGTAAAGTTTTTATAAAATTCTCTCTTTTTGTTTTTTACAGGTGTACACAACTTATTTCAACAGAATAGGGAGCCCGCTAAGAACTATAGGATGGGAGGTTATACTAAATGTTCGTCCACACACACCTGATACCTAATCAAGAAGCCAAGTCCATCTTAATCTCTGTGGAACTAAGCAATAAACAGTAAAGCAATTCTGGTGAGTTGATCAATGTGGCAGATGAAACAGGATGAGATTTATTGTGAAATATGTCAACAAAGTGAGACCAAAAATAATTTACAAATCTTTCCCATTTTTTTTCTGATCAGCAAAATAAATATAACGTTTACAGAAATTTCCCGAAACACATTAAATTCCTATAACACAGTTGTAATTCGTTTTCGGGGATGGAGAAATTGTTCCCCTAAATTGCATGCTGGACATTTTCCATCTAGATATGTTGAACTTCTAACAGTGTCACTACTGTGAGTTTCCTAGTCTACACCGCTGAAGAACTGGTCTCAAGAATGTGCTCTATTACCACTTGAGCAAAATTAGCAATGTTTCTTCTGGTGATTCCTGTGATGTGGCTCAGCTCATCAACCACCTGTAGCATAAGCGCAGAAAGAGAAATCACTCAGTTTGTTTTGTGTTGACAGAAAGCATCATAGAAAGAATAACACAGAGAAGCATGGGGCTATTTTAACAATACAACAGATACTTATTTATAGAAAGTATGTTTTTCACCTGTCTCCATTTTTTGAAACAGAGGATGTATGTTGCCACTGCAATGACACAAACTCCAAGAAGCATGCGATCCTCAGTCACTGTCACAAAATTTTCCCTGGTGTTAAAAAATCATTTACATTAAGACCACATAGCAAGACAGAGACATCTTATAAAACAAACACACAGCTGCTTTTCCCACTAATGGTCTTCCCCTTATGTATTTGTAGCTTTATGGATGTATAGCTACAAATACAAGCGCAGCATTTATTGACACAAGTAGGAAACTGCTGTGATTTTATGTTTGGCTTCATCGTTACACATCTGAATCCAACTGGCTTTGCTGCAAGTGCTAACAGCTGACATTCTTCTGTTCAACAACAAAATTGTGGATCTAATGTGTCTATGACCCGATGCTGTTGAGGATACCACCATCTACTGGCCAGTAGAGCATTGAGTGACTATAGAGATTGAAAGCAAGCCACTGGACAGATGTTGCTGACCGAGCAGCAACTTTTTTTTGAAAATGCTATTGGAGCAACAGAGATCTACATCAATTAAGAGAATATTGTTACATAAACTACCTGATGGAAAACATCAGTGGCTAGACAATTGTAATACCTCTGTTCCCTGGACGGGCTGACACACTGAGAGACACTTCTTAGCAGAGACTCATAGATTGTAGTCTGGTTCAGGGTGACGTACTGGAGGACATTATGGCAGAGCTGATAAAGGTGCTCTACAGGCATGGACGGCTCATTGTGCCCTACAAAAGTGAACCGATCAAATTCAAAATATACATCACATGTATTTTAATTCACATACCTCTTACAGTGGCAGTCAGAGGTTTACACAGTTAGTTATGAGAATATAATCATCCTTGAATGCTAAAATGCTTTTTAACAACCTTCAGTTTAATTTAAAACAGATGTAAGTGAATATCTTTATATATTACAGCCAGTACACATAACATAATTTACTGGATTAGAGAAGATCTAATATCAATTCAAACTTATCTACTTACTGAATAATAGGTTTCAGTAGTGTTTAAAAATCAATTAAAGTTGTTTGTTGAATAAATCCACCCTAAGAAAACATTTCAAGTGCACAAATTAAAAGATCAAAATTCACATGACATTTATTCCCATTATGAGTGTATGCAAACCTTTGACTGGAACGGTACATTCCTAATGTACAGTAAATTAGTCATTATCAACAAAACACCTTACCAAGGACCTCCAGAATGACTTCCACGTACGTCAGAGAGTTAATGACATCAAGTCTGTATTCAACGCCTTTAAAGACCATCAGCTCTGATTCCAGGAGGGTCTGTTTGGAAACACTGAGGCCGAAAGAATACAGGAACTGTACAGCAGTGGAGGCGTCTATCATCTGCAATGAAGAAAAAGTCCTGTAAAATCTTTTTTTATTATTTGAAAATACTGACAATTATCAGTCAACTGCACTAAAACACTTACATGACAATGCAAAAACAGTTTGTTTGCAAGCTGCACACAAGAGAAGAGGATCAGAGGGAATTTATCTTTGAGATTGTCAAAAATCAGTTCCCCATAACTCTTTGCCTTGTTAATAGCTACACTTTGAATTGGGATTTTGGCAAGCGTATCTGCAACATGCTTTACCATAAACCTAGAAGAGATTAAAAACACTGTCTGCATTAATAATGGATAACATGTGAAAAGGAAAGCAAGAGGTGTGTAATCTTCTTACCTCTGCAGCAGTTCAATGGCATGGTATCCTACTGATGGATCAAGTTTCAGTTCTTGAGTGATCAAGAAGATGTATTCTAGGAAACAGGACGACTTTAGGATGGAAGTATATAAATTCAGAAAACCGAGGTGTTTTTGTTTCAATAATTCTGACATTGACAAGTTAATTTTATGTAGAGCAAACATCTGTGAAGGAAAAGTAGTGTTGTGTTTTATAGAAATAATAATTCAACAATACAGGAACATGCAGGAAAAAAAAATTATTCTCAAGATACATTCTTTTTCTAAAGTTCTATAGAAGTAACTTTTTATAGAAAAAAAAAAAACACTGGTGTTTTCTGTCACCTTCCAAAAACGAGAAAACATACTATTACTCTCTATTTATTTAAGGTAGAGAAAAAATAAAATGAAACAATATAGAAAGCGTATTTTCTTAATCTTAAATTATGAGCGACTATTCATGGGGGAAACATTGCTTAAAAATTGTTTTACTGAACAAAATTAACGGCTGTTATTGTATATCCAACAGAATGGTACAATTAGAGTTATACGAGTAAAAAGTATTACAATTTTCTTAAAGTGCAAAAAACATTTTCCGTCCTTTTTTAATAGAAAATAATAATTAAAAAAAGACGGCTTAATTTTATAAAACATTTTTTACTTACCAACGAGTCCTTTCTGTTTAAAGGTTCCGCTCCATTTCGGTAAGCCATCCAGATAGTCCTTGTTAATGTTGTTTAAATTATTGAGGAAATCATTGAGAATGTCGAATGGAGTTTCGCCAAACTGTAGACGTGCGACGCCACATTGACGCGGAAAATAAGCTAACGTTTTTGACATGCTGCTTTGACAAACCTAACGTTTAACGTGCTGTTCTCCTAGATACTAAGTGTTACATTACAAACAGAATTGACATTTTACTCTGTTCCGAAATACAAATATTACCCCTCGTCTGGGAATTATATCTACCACAAGATGGCACTGTTAACAAAGCTCCTTTCTAGGACCTTTTTTAGTAGGAACCAATGTACCCGATTTTTATTCCGCACCGGACACGCCAAAGCATCCGCCATATTGTGAAAGGCAAGCATGTCCGTAAATCCGACACAAGTAGACTAGTATTGGAAATCGCGGTCTCCATTTAATACAAACACAAAGGTTTGCATTCAGTAAATGTTGATGAATCTTTCTCACGTATGCTCGGTAGTCAGTTAAAATCTGTGAAGCTCATATGTGGAAATGTAAAGCACATGATTATAGCAGCCAGTTGTCTAAAAACAAAGATCCCATTTATTCTGAAAATCTCCGTGGGGAAATTACGTAAATTAAGTAAATTTCTAAAGTAAATCCGTAATCCACGGTGAACAACATTTACAACACAAATAGGCATATTTGGTTTCACTTGAATTAAAACAATGGTTGGTAATTTATTTGTCTATTGCAGGGGTCAGCAAACTTTACAGTCAAAATACCTTGTTTGCTATGAGTCCAGCAAAACTGTATAGTTTTTTTTATGTTATATAGTAAATACGCTTCCTATAACGTGTTTCCATTTTATTTCTGGTTGTTTGTTTGTTTCGTATATTTGTGGGAAATTAAAAGTACAACTGGTACTTTTGTCATTAATTTTAATTGTATTCTAAGAAAAACTTTAAAAGTGTTGTTTTTATGTTTAAATTTAAAAACAATAGCTGGTTCTTTTTCATTTTAGCCAAAGTTATTAAAAGTCATGTGGAAGGTTCAAAGAGCCACGGAACACTTTTGAAAAGTATTCGCTTAATAAAAATACACAGTATATGATTAAGAAATTAATCGTATATCTGTCTTTAAATCTGTTCCTGCTCTTACATCTGAAATGTGATTTGCCACCCACCAATGAAAAGGAAGAGGAAAAAAGATCTGACAATCATGTGCCGAGGCAGTACGCATTTACGTTACATCGTTAAGTTCCGTAGTAGCAGATGATTTAAAGCTCGGTAGCGTGGTCTGGAACCGCCCCCTGACGCTCCACTGACCGTAGACATGGCTGAAAAGAAACCTCCAAAGTCTGACTTTCCGTTCGCCACCAAGATAGACCCGACCAAAGAGAATCTTTCCCAGGATCAGATGCATTTCATCAGGCAGGCGGAGCTGGAACAGTGGAAGAAGAACACATCGAAGCTCCGAACGCGGAACGTTGTGACGGGACTCGCAATAGGAGCGCTCGTGCTCGGTATCTGTATCCTTTACGTCAACTGCAAGGTGAACTACGTAACGTTAGCTTAGCATGCTAATGTTACTTCTACTGCGTACAAAATACTAAATAAATAAATAGTTCTAAAACTCACTGAATTTTAGTACTAATTAATACATTAATCATAATCAACCGTCTTTAAATTTACTGAATTAATTGTTCCATTTACTACGTAGATTTCTTGGTTTACTTACGTCTAACTTTGTAGTGTAGTATGCTAACTCACTAATGTTGCTAATGAATGTCACTCAATGTTGCATTTCAATGTTTTCATTAGCATAGTATAGACAAGTTAAAAATTCCGGAAATTAACATTTAGCGGACAATGTTAATTTCGCTCCATCAATCTTTCCTTTTATTGTTGAAGAAGAAAATCGCCCCCATATCCGCGTGCTGCCAATAATTTCTCCTCAAGCAGAGTTCTGCTTGAGGAGCAATTATTTGCTCTCAGAAGTTAGTTTAGTTTAAGGATAAATAGGGCTGAACAAAAAGAAAAAAACCACAATCTTGAGATCTTTGTAAAAAAAATTGTCCTTTTCCTTCCACTTTACTGTTTTTGCACTATTTTGTATTAATCTATCACATTAAAATCCCACTGAAATATATTGGAATTTAATGTTTGAACATAAAAAAATATGGAAAAGTTCAATTAATTATTTTACATACCGCTGTATTTCAGAATGATGAGCAATGTCTAAGAATATTTTATTTTAAACATCTGTTTATGCTTTTGTCCCATTTCATATGTTATACTAAGTAGATCTTTTGATTCATTCGTCACATTTTTCCCTTCTGATTTCAAACATTTGCCTTGACCCATCGCTCTTAAATCAGATGGCTACACGTTTTATTCAGTCTCCCAGGAGCGGATCATGGACGAAATCGATGAGGAGGCCAAGCGTGCCAGACTGAAGGGACCGAAGACTGGAGCCAATTGAGGAAAGCCAGGCTGCTAGTCTCTTTATGGACCGGCTGTTAATAAGGAGAGGATGGATGATGCCACTGAGTAATATTCCATACCTGGCTGTGTTTTTTAAATTTTTTTTATTTGAGACAGAGCAGGACTTTGCTTTGTTTTGATAACAAGGATTTAAGGGGTGGTTGTTTTGCTTCAGTCATTGATTTGTCTTGAGCGCCATTAGGCTTCAGTCAGCGCAACATTTTAATCTACTGACCTCAACATGGCCTTTCAGTGCTCTGTGGAAGGCCTTGATGGTATTTCTGCCTGACTCTTCCATTTCTAATCATGCAATTGCACCATGTTTGAGAAACACAACAGAAGCTAGCTATGAACATTTTATACTAGTGGCCTTGGATGAAAATAACTACTACTACACTGGTAAAAAGACACATGAATCAGCTTGATAAAATGTTATTTATGTTGATAAAATGTGTTTGTACTATATAAATGTATTGAATTCAAAACAATATATCTTTACAAGTTGTTTGAGTTATTGTACATCGGAGTAAAAATGACAAGAGCCGAAGTATTTACAATTGCTTTTATTTTGTTCAAAATTTATTTATATATGCAATCTGATCTAGAATAAAAATATAAAGTAAGACATTGCAAGAGAAAGGCACAGATCGAGCTTGGCAGGACAGCAGCTTCAGTGAGCAATATGATTATGTATTTACATTCAACATCTTTAATGCATTTCAGGAGTTTGTCTGCCAGAAAATCCTGTGTATAAGGCAACAGCTACAGATTCACAGCTTGGACTCTTGAACACAGTCCGAATCGAAGCAGGACAGATGGACAACTGAGTTTTTAAACCACAAGCAAGTTGTTGGACTGACTGAGAATTACAATTGAATCTGCTAAAGTGCACAAGGTGCTTGATCTATAAAATAATACACATAAATGCAAATTAGAATACAATCTAAAAGTTATTTAGCATTTCAGTTAAAAAGACAAATTCAGATTCATTACACATGGTGTGACATTTGTCTCTTTTTTTTTTTTTTTTGGAAGATTTTGCTATGAAGATTTTGCATAATGAAGCATAAGACGACAATTTGACCGTTGTCCTGCAGACAGTCAGAGCCCATTACAATGTAGGTATGCCAGAAATGGTCAATAGCTAAAAAAGCTTCTGGTCATACTGCTGTATCCAGACATATTTATGCAAAATGAAACATTTGTGGAAGAAACGAATGTGAAGCAATGCCGATTCAATAATTTATGCAAAACCAGCCTTTGCACATATAAACCTTAGCAAATGGAGATTTCAATTTTCAAATTTTTAATTTATTTTTTTCATTAAAACTTTAAGAAAACCTGAATTTTGGGGTTTCATTAGCTACATTCACTCTGTGTGTAATGAGTCTATCTTAAAAGAGTTGAGCCTTTTTGAGCTGAATTACTAAAATAAATTGAGTACAATTATATTTTTAATTTACACTGATGCACCTGCATGTTTCATTTTGCTCCAAAAGGATTTATGGTACCAGAAATATTTTTGTTTACTTTTGAAACTGTAAACATGATCTATATTAAATGCACTCAGCTTTATACAAATGTACAGTCAACAGGAAAGCCAGTAGTTTTGAAACAATTTAACCCAGCTAGAGAATCCCTAACATAATGTGCTTTCTGCACCAACTTTCTCACTTGATAGTACCTTAATGAGAAAAATCTTGCACAACAGAAACATTAAATGTCACATTTTTGTCCCCCCAGAAAGCAGATATTAAATTAGTTGTCTTAACAGTACCTATTTCAATAAATCAGAATATGATGCAGGTAGATTCTTCGCATTAGTTCAAGGAAGGAAGTAACTGCCGCTCTTCTGAATGAGAATATATTCACTGTTCATTCAGCAGAGGATGTGAGTTCATTATAAAGTACAGCAAGTGTGTCAGCCTCACAGTGGCTCCTGTTACTGTTAATCTGAACAACATCAAGTCAGACAAGCAGGAAAACATCCATTTCATTCTGGGTCAGCTTCATGGTAGATCCCACGCTTCTGCAGCACATGGTACCATCGCTTGACTGCGTCATTGCATTGTTATCAGGGAGAATAATCAGCAGAGAGCTATGGCAGATTTACCTTTGTACTGTAGGAGTGAACCAGACTGGTCAACACTGAGAACTGGATTGTCCTGTATCGTCTCCAGCCTGGTCAGTAACGGCTTCTGTACAAGTGAGGTAAATGAGCAGCTGGCGGAGCCACATGATCACTGACAGAGAAGCGCAGATTGTTGGATGGTGCACCAGTGAAAGGGTTGAAGGATTTTGACCTCTTGCGGTCACGCTTCAGATGAGGTAGTCCGGATATTTAGAGTTCTTGGCCCAGGTTCTTACTGGAAATAGGAAATGAAAACAATGATGAGGGCAGCAAGGAGGCAGGTGAAGTTTAGTTGATGCTCATCTTACTCACCATTCTACTGATGTCGGTAGCAAAAGTGACGCCTTTACTGGGTTTATCCTGCGAGCCGCTGCTGCTGCTGCCTCCGAGAGAGTTTCTCCTGATGATACCTGGTTAAAAAGTGGTTCTCAATAAATCCACATAGAGAGTAAGTTGTCATATACAGCATAAGGGAAACAAAAGTCCTTTCTTACCTTGGAGAGGCAGTATGTCCACACGCTGCAGACTGTTCCTGCGCGATGAGGGAAAGCCATTCCCTTTGGAAAGGCGGCGCTGCCGGCTGCACAGCATGGCTGCAGGAGAGACGATGCCCGGCGGAGGAACCTTCCCCATCCTAGCATACAGTTCCTCGATCTCTCTCTTCTGTTCGGCCTCCAAAGCCTGGACCTCTGATAGGTGTCTGTAAATGGAAAAAAAAAGTTAAGAGAGGGCATGCGTAAAGAAGGTTCTGAAAATGTGCAATTTGTTGAATTTACTTAATTTCTTGGAAGTTAAAATAATGGATTTAAATTCTACTAAAATAATTCTAGGCAAATACAGGGCAATTTATGTGGAGTTATTTAAATGTACAACGTGAATAAATTGCCTTGCCTTAAGCTGAATGAACAATTTTTTTCATGAAATATAACCCATGCCTACACTGAACGCAGCCAAAGTTGAGCAAAAAGAGAAGCTTATCCTCAAAAAGTACATCTAAAAAGGGCAAGCTAGTGTTTAAGTGTCTCTGAAAAAAGTCCCTTGAAGAGACCCAAAAAACCCATTTTATTTCTAAGCATAAAATCTGACATTTTTTTCTTTCCTTGAGATTGCTTTCCTACTATATAGTTACAGTAGTTTGCATTGTATTTTCAGTGTCTGTCCAGAGATGAAACATCACTTGCTTTTCTCTGAGTTCCTGAAGTTCCTCCATCATCTCCTCGTCCTCGCTGTCCGAGTCGTCACTGCTCAGATAGGGGGCGCTGCGGTTATAAGTCGTCAACCACAGGTTGTGAAGGGCGTTGCTGTACTGGGGGCTCCCCGTTGCTCCATCCCACAGCCTCCCCTCCATCTCAGCGGCCGTCACAGAGAGGCCGCTGTCCGCAGAGGTCCCCATCAGACTGAGACTGCAAGTCCTCCTCCGACCCCTCTTCCTCACCCTCGATCGCTCCCCTAAAATCTCACTCTCTTCCTCATCTTCTTCATCGTCTCTTTTATGATGCTGACGTTGCTGCTGGCTCACAGCCCACCCCGCCGGCCTGTCCACCTTCTGGGGGACCCCCGTGGGTCCTCTGTGGGGAAGAGGCTGAGGAGGGGACATGGTGAGGGAGGTGTTGAGGCTGGTTTCAGAACCCCCCACCTCCTCTGTGCTGCTCTCTGACGGGGTCCTGTTGTTGTTGGCTATCTGTGGTGCAGCGACCACTGGGACAGGCGGGTCCAAAATGTCAACACTGGGCGTCACCTGGAATCTCCCAACCGTCACAGGTGCTGACTTCACTTCTGTGATGGTAAAAGACAAAAAACAGGTATGTTTCAAAATGATGTGCTCTACACACAGTTTAACTTCTGTAAAGTTAGTTGAATAACACCTTCTAAGAATCTGTGAGCATTTAAATACTAAAAATATCATTGGGAAATATTATTAACAATAATATTTATAATTTACATATAATATTAACACAAATCACGAAACAAGACAATGCTGAAGTCGGTTATTAATTCAAAGATTTGTAAAAGGCGTATCTCAATGACCTCATGGCATCTGAACCAAGGTAGATCAGCTCTATTATAAAATTAGTAACAGAGTTCTCAAATCTACACCACATTATTTTTTTACTAAGCTATCTTGTAAAGGAGAATGCGTAGAAAAATTGAAGTCTCTACATGTGCAAAGCTGGCAGCCATGAAGTTGATCCAACTAAATATTGACTCTGAGATGATTCCAAATTAGAGCAGTTTTTCCTCTCCTTGTTCCATTATCTAATGTAGAGGTTTTTTGTCCTTATAGAAAGTACATCTGACTTTGCGATTCAGTGTTTAGCTGTTTATGTTGTTGATGAAACCATCAGTTTTTCTTTGCTAAAGAAAGTATCCCCGATGCCGGGCTTCAATTCAACAACTCAATCTGACAGTGCTTTTGTAATGAATAAATAAATTGAATTTGAATGTATGTAACTGAATCTGACTATCATTAGATTGCATTAGACTTTGAATGCTTTCTTTACCTCTCATGTCAAGGTCTTCTAACTAGCTTGATTACAGTTGCAGGCTAATAGGATTAATGGAACAGCCACACATTTAAAGTCTTGAAAGCGTCATTTACAAGGCCAGAATGATCTATTCTCTTTACACAAACTACTTCACACTGCATAGAAAACATGAAAATCCTTAAACTGCATCAATAGCATGGACATGTTATATAAACATGTCTTGTAATTAAATGGGACTGATTTGATGATTTTTACAATTCAATCAAAAAAAAAAAAAGCGATCAGCATAATCAATTTACATTTTTCTTTCAAATTATTCATTCCAAAATAATTACTTGGTTAAAGACATCTAACTGGGTCAAGGATGGACTGACGGCCTGACCAGCATCTGCTGTGTTCCTTGTTCAAGGAAGGAACAGCAAGGAACACAATCCAAGAACAGCCAGATTTATACTTAGATTATATTGAACACAGATGGACTTTGTTTTCTAACTCAACGGCTTTTGAAAGCAACGACATAAATCCTAATAAAATACGTTGTAGTTTGTGGCTGTAATGTGACAAAATGTGGGAAAGGTTAATGAGTGTGATTAATCTATAAGCCAAAATATCACTATTAAACGGCCAACATAAAAACCTGATTGGGTGATGTTTATCAAAAGCTAAAAATCAATTTAATCCTTATTTCTTTCTCTCTCTTTTGCAGTAAGTTGTCACCCACATTAAAACAATTTATGCTCACATCTGCACACCATTAGAGACTTTGAAGTTCTGCAGTGCTGCAGTTTGCCCACTGTGGGTCCTTCTTACAGTGAATACACAAAGTGCCTGTATTTGTACCCTGTAAAACAGAGGGGCTCTGTTGACTGTGGGATTCTGGGGAGGGTATAAATACTGACAGGTGTAGACGTGGGAGGAGAGGCCTGTAACGAGCTAAGCTGTTGACTGATTGGTCACCGCCAGTGGGACGGGCAGCCATTACACCTACGTCTGAGTTCACATCGAATGGAACATTACATCCAGACTCCCAGTTACGCAACAGCCCCTAATAACGTCCACAGAGAGACACAAAAGGGACTGAAAAGAACAGGAGAGTGTCTATTAAAGACATGTCAGTCGTTTTTTTTTAACCAAGTCCATGATGTGCTAAATAAAAATGCAAGAAAGCTAGTAAATGTCTCAAGTTGGACTTTGGCATTTATTTGTTTGGTTTATTTGGGGTGTAAACATAAAGGTAGTACAGGACTTCATGTTCCAGGTCTCAGAGCCTTTAGTGAAAAATAAAAACCTATTTCAGGTGTTAGTGATGCAGAGATCTGTTTTAGCAACATGAGAACGTACACAGAAACTCTTACCACATTCAGTGGAAGAAGTTTTCAGGTTTGGGCTGCTGGTCCTGGCTGCAGATCCTACTGAGTGCAACTGATTGCTGAAGGAGGAAACCTGAAGAAGCATAAACACAGCCGACTGAAACAAGTCCAAAGTGAAAAAAAAGTAAAATATTTCATTTCTTTGATGAACATGTCAAAATAAAAATTTTGGAAAATATAAAGTGCCTCCCCTGAACTGGCACCTGGTGCCAATTCAGTTCAAGTATAATCAGAAAAATGTTCATTATTTTGGTGAGAGCTAGACTGATAGGAGATCCTGTGGTAGCTCCCAGATTTCCCCCCGCCCCCAACTTTAAAATATTGAAAAGAGTCTCCCTAATCATATATGTTTCTAAAATAAAAGAAATTCATTGAAACTCACAGTGTTCTCTGGGCTCACTGGTGGAGATGGGGAAGCCTCTGATGAAGACTGTGACATGGATACTTCTGTTCCAGTTTGAAGCTGGGGTGAAATCTGGGCTAAGTATGGGGCCATATTGCTATCCTGCTTTTGTGGAATGGGTGAACTGTTTAGTCGGACCTGTTGCTGAGGCTCCAGGGTGGCCAGCGGAGGAGTGGACGGCATAGAAGGTGGAGACACAGGATGCTGCCACTGTGGATGATTGTTCTGGTAAAACCCGAGTCCATCCATCTGATGCGCATGCTCTGGACTGTGATAGATGTTCTGAGCTGGGATGCCCACCGGTGGTGGAGTCTGGTAATGGTGAGGGTAGACGGATGGGTAACCTGACGGAGGAGCGATGGGACTTTGCAGGTGGGGGTGGAAGCCCGGATACGAGGGCATCACCTGAGTGGGCATGTTTGGAGGGGGGATGAATGACTGAGCCATACTCATGGCCATGGAGATGACGTTAGCTAAAGAGAATAACGGCTGAGAGTGGGCGGGCCACATGTTGGGAGGCTGTGGTGCAGGTGGGGACATGGTGACACTTTCCACTGTGGCACTTGGGGTCTCATTCACTGGACTGGGTGAGCTGGGTGTTGGTGAGGGAACAGAGGGAAAGGTAGGGTAACTGGCTACCCGAGTAAGGGGAGGATGCAGCCCTGCTGGCTTTGGAGAACCTGGAGATCCTGGATATGGGAATGGAAAATGAGTTTGGCCCATGTAGGGTAAATGGTAGTGCTGCTGGTGGGACAGGAGAGATGAAGGTCGTTGATGCTGATGATAATGAAGAGGAGATCCTAAAGGAGGAAACAACAGTTATAAGTATTGCCATGTAAACTGATCTTAGGTTTAAGACTAGTCTTTAATATTTACAGCTTTCCAAGTAGTATGCAGAAGGAACAGGGTTAACCCAGTTAAACCTGTATCAGAGCAAGGGAAGCTGGACATTGTAAATAGTAAGTTAAATGGTTACAGTTCAATTACAATGCTCTTGCTGACCATGTAATAATTATACAATGCTGAGTGAATGTAAATTTTTATTTTACAAAAATAAATTTTAGCATTAAATAAATCCCAATCAATTTTGGAGAATTTAACATAACAAAAAAAAATACAATGGAAAAAACAGAACTTGGGACGTAATAGAACGTCTGTTTAACCAATAAGCTGGTTAAACAGAGGCCCTGGGTTTAACCACCTTATTGAAGGCATATGATGCTATTTTTTCACACTAGATTACTATGCTTCATCACTGTCTCCGGGTATTTGTACCTTGGTTGTTTTGAAGTTGCAGTTGTTTGCTATAGTTTATATTTGGAGTAATTGTATTAATTCACTGTGTAGGAAAAAACCCTTTATTTTCTAGAGCTTGAAAAGTTTTTCAGCTAATCAAGTTTATGCTGAATTTTCTTAGAAAATTAGATTATCCTTTATTGTCAAAAATTAGAGAAGCTATTTCTGTAATGTGTTCCTTGAAGAACATTCTCCACTAGTGTCATTCAGCTCCACATTCCATTACTTATTCTCATCAATTCAGTCCCTCCTTATGTGTATAGGCTCCCTAGGTTTTTCAGTCATTGTCAAATAGAGTGTTGTTTACACTGCTAGTATGAATTTGTTGAAAAAAAGAAGTAGGATTAATATGTTTAAGTTGTCCATCAAAGTGACTTGAAGAGTTGTGGTGGAATACTTTATTAATAAAGAACAGGGTTCTGTCATCTTATAGCACATAAATCTTTCGTGTATTAAAGTGAGGGTTTCCATGCTGAACAAAGACTTTTTGTTTAAAGCTCCATCTGACTGTAATTGCATTTGTAAGCCAGAACATTTGCACACAAGGCTTGCATGGCTATGCAGGGATTTTGCATCACCAGAGCAAGTGAAGCTTTCACGTTTCAGCAGTTTAAATGGAAAACGTGCGCGCGCGTGTGTGTATGGGCATACACAACTTATTGGGTTTGATTAAAGAAGTCAGGATCTCTAAATCATCCCTGAGGAATGGTTTAGGATGTCTCAACAATGGGAGCACAGTTATAAACCACAGCTCCACTCGGTGATGATGCAAACCAGCCTCTACTTTTTCCACGCTGACGGAAACATGAGTTAGGCAACACTGTAAATGGTGGCGGGTAGCCATAAAGCATTGCGAAAACTGCCATGCAAATGGACATCCAGTAGAAAAAGGACACAGGACAGGAAGAAATGAGGATGTTCTGATACTAGAGCCAAATGCAGCATGCGTGCTATTAGAGTAACTTCAAATGTCGCTGCTGCTGTGAGTTTTACGAAGGACTTGGAGGCCAGGAGAGAAAATTCTTGGAAATTCGGCCGGAGTTTGTGCTGGCAAACAGATGTGGCTGACTATCACAACACAGCAGAGACCTCATGCTTTACAGCGACAGCATTCACAGCTCCCTGAAAGCCAGAAGGCTCCCTTCAGGTGAGGTAATTACCCAAGAGGCCCTGCTGCAAAGCAGACACAGACTGACTCTTTGAGGTGCAGTGATGGCGGATGGCGCCATGTGGATTTCTGAACAATACTAAGGAAGGGGTGGGAGGTGAGAGGTTGTAGGGGATGCTTGTGAGTTGGGTGAACCGAGCTTTGACTTATTCGCTGCCAGAAGACCATTACGATTTTTCAGCAACAGTAAACAATGCTGGGTCTCTTTAGGTGGGAACCGGAGGGAGGGCCACGGGCTGTTTATCTGGGGTGTTGTAGAAAGACTGTGAGCGTACAAGAGGTTGCCCAGGTGAAGTAATATCTGAACTCAGGACATCGCCATTAGGATAAGGGGGGGAGCCATGCACTTCTACACTGGGGTTAGCCATACTGTAGTCTACAACAAGACACACACATGCATGAGAAGACTTTGAGTCACACAAAACTGCGGACACACACGCACACACAAGATGATCATGCATGGTAAAAAAAAAAAAAAAGATGCAGGAGGTTAATAGGACAGGCCGAGAGAACGACAGCACATTTAATGAGTCTCAGTGGCTTTAAATCTGAATTTTAACAGCAGAAGATCAGTGGTTAATTTCCACATTAGTGGTGGATTTAGTTATTAAAACACAGGAGACTTACCGGGGAGAGAAGAAGATGAGTGTGTTCGAGGCATAAAGTGACTGTGCAGATTAGGCTGTAAAAAAAAGTCACAAACAATAAAAATCAGTCAGTCAGGAAGCATTTTATTGTAATATATTAACACTTCATTGTTAGGTAAGCACGGGACACACAGTAATGTGTAGAAGTAGAAAGTCGACCATCATTCCTGGGTGCATTCAAAAAAATTAAATATTGATAAAAAGTGTTTAGAAACCAATTTCGAAAAATGATCTTCACAGTGAGTGTATTTATTACACAAAATGTCACAGATTTGCCCATCCGGGACTAAATAGATGCAGGAAATGGATGAATGTTCAAGCTTTTCTTTTTCTTTCCACAGCCAGCAATACAGCACAAACAGAAAACTTCAAATATTTTCCAAATACTACAACCTAACAATATCTGGAACACTCATTTCTATAAGATGATGCACCACTACCTTTAGAATGTTTTTCCTGTTTTAGTTGTAGCCGTTTTCGGTGTCAATAGGAAGTTATCATATCGTCACACTGACATTGACTTTAAACTGTTTAGGAAGGTTGTGGCAGCCAGACAAGCACAGCTTTCCAGGGATTTAAGATCTATTTAAAGCGAATAATAATAGAATTTAAAAACAGTAGCCTACCTAAGAATGAACTAACAATAAAACAACCTGCAGACAGGTGGTCCTGCAAACTGGCTTTCAGTTTTTTTTCTGGCGCTTACTACTACTAATAATATATACTTTATTATTCCTCTAATGCATCACACATCTATAGCACTTTTCTTACGTTGGAGTAAAATATGGAACTAAAGGATTTTATCTCTTTTGTGTCTCTTATCTAATAGGAAAGGAAAGGTGTTTACTCCTCTTTATCCTTTTGCTTGAAGTTACCAGAATATTTTGTTCTTTATGCTCCACAAAGTGGAACAGAACCCAACAGAATGAGCACTTCTTTCCCTTAAATGGACAAACTATATCTGATAAGCCATTATGTCATAGCTTTGGGATGGCACTGCCCCAAAGAAGTATTTCTTTTTACAGTTTCACAGAAGCTTCATTCATCAAGGATTAATACGTCGGAACATAAATAATTTTACCCACTTAGTGTTGGCAGGTACATTGGAAAGCTTCTTAAGAGCTGGAAAGAGTTGGTGCTTGTGGGAGCAAAAAAAGCTTAAGATGGAAGTGTGGCTTTTTTTTTCTTTTTATCAACCAGAAATCACATGGTTTTACATCACCAGTGCTTTTAGTAACACAATATTCCAACTAAAAGCTGTACCATCAACAGCTTCACTGACAGTTAATCTTCCGTCTTAAAAACTGTTTAAATCCAGCACTGCCTTTAACTTTTTACTATTTAAATTTACAGCTCTGCCCAACACAGACACAATGTGACGTAATTTACAAGGACCAGGTTAGTATGACCTTGTTTACCAGTTTCTGCACAGAAGCTGCTAACCTGGGAAGAAGACAATGAGTTAGCCACACCACTGGAAGCCAGCTGGGCGAGGCGATGTCCGCTGTTGTGAACCGACGGGTCTTTGGACATCAGAGCCTCGGCCCGTTTGATGATGTCCCCCATTCGGTGGATAAAGCCCTCCTTCTCAGACGGCAGGATGAATTCACTTCGAATCTAGAAGATAATGGGAGAAGTCACATTATTCAAAATGATTACTTCATTACTAGCCAATTCTCACACCTTCTAGGTTTAAATATACAGTTTTGCAGTTATACAGCAAAGGTGCAAATAAATGCTAATAAATTGCCAGCTATTATTAGTATGCTCCAATCTAGCAGGAAAGCACTGACATCAGAAAAATGATCTGTGAGCATAGAACGCCTCTGGAAAATGTAAAAAGGAATAACTTTACTTTTAATGATCTAAGCACAAGGTGAAGACTTTGACCTACAAAAGATTGCATATGCATTGGTACTTGGATAACTTGCAACAGATACTGTATATCATAAATGGTCTCCATTTGTATAGCACCTTTCTAATAAGCTGGATTTGGAAAGTGTTTAAATAGTATTTCTCGGTCACAAAATTACAGATAGGTGCCTCTGGAAATATTTTGGGGGGTTTACTTTCTTGTCCAAAAATGCGAAACATATGGAGGGGCAATGAACTAAACCAGAAACAAAGCCATTAGAGGGAAACTTGTTTTATTGCCAGAGGCAAGGCTCCTGCAAACTCATATGAACGGGATTATTATGGGGTCTCAGTTTTACATCAATACATTTTTTACACCAACTTTTCCGACTTGGCTTTTGGGTGGTGGAGAAACAAACCGGTTCTATTACAGAACCAGCTAAAAACTGGAAACTATTTGATAGAAAAGCCCTAACTGTGTAGTTTATCATCAATTTTATTATCTTGCCAAAATAAAATCATTATAAATGTGCCATGTTTCACTATGTCATAAAATAATCTTCAGATATTATGAAAGAATGAAAAGTTTAAGATCTCTTGTAAGTAATGAGCTGAACTGCTGCTCTTAAGCTGGACTTTATACCTGGCTATATTGACTCTGACTAACTTTATTTTATCTATGTATGTTAATGTTCATATATATATATTTTTAGATTGTGAACATGTATCTTTTATGGTCAGAAATGTCTCAGAAAAGAGATGATGATCTCAAGTGACTTGCTGGTTTAATAAAGAAAATGGAATAATGAATGAACTAAAGGACCTTTCCATTTGAAAACAGACATCTGACAAAAAATTGCCTAAGGCTTATTATTATAACTTAGACATCTAATGTAAAATCTAAGTTGTACCATTTTATGCTTTGCTTAAAGCTGCTGTTTTAGTGTGTGATTTTTTTTTTTTTTTTTTGACAGCATGGCACATTTCAGCCCATTTAAAGCTCAGTACCAAGAACCACAGGGCTGTTTGTGATGCCAGGTTTCCCTGCTGTGCCCAGACACAGTAAACAAAAGGCCACTGTATTTTAGAGTCAGAGAGGCAGCAAACTGAGTGAATGAAGTGTGCTGCTGTAAAACACCAGTCCATCACACCATGTTCAACTGCTTACTGACATTACATGATGCCCTGACAACCTGACACAATGCCAGCCAATCAGTTGTTAACTTTGAAGGGTGAATCAGGTGCATTTGCAGACGAGGTAAAGTGGCTGTAAAGCTGTCCTGAAAAATTCATTTCTACATTTCTTGATAAAGGTTTAAGACAGCTTTTAATCCTTTAACATATGTATACTGCCTGTCTCCTGTGACATAAAAAACAGCTAGGCTGGCAGACATGTCTCCAAATGTGATATTAATTTAATCTACCTAAAAATGCCCATGTCATGTACCCTGAGGCACACAGAAGCTGCTGTCAGTCTAAATTCTGTCCACATTCAAAAATAATAAACATACACTGGCTTTGTTATCTTTCTCCAGCCAACAAAAGTTTAATAAATTAGGCTTGATTTTACAAAGCTAATTGTAAAATCAATTACCTTTTGATTATACAATTAGCTGAAAATTCTCAGTGTTGAGACTTTTCAATACTCATCTCTTCTGGAGTTTCGGGTCAAAGCAGAAAAACTTACTGTCACTATTGACTATCCCTGATGAGTTGACCAAAGATGCTGTATGAAATAGTAATTTACAGCTTTAGGGATAGGCTTATCATTGCTTTGGTTTGTGACTCACCATGACAGCAGCGATGTCTTCTGGGTTATCTCCATCCAAATCAAACTTGAAGGTCACCATCTTGTCATTGTGTGTCTGAAGCTGACACTCGACTACCCGGTCCACTTTATCAGAAAGCTGCAGAGACAGAGGGAATCAACAGTAATGTTGTTAATTGCTGAGAGATAAATACAGAATAAAATATTCATATTTAACTGTAGAAAGACGAGTCTGGTGTTATATTAGTAAGTCAACATTTTCCATTTCATAATTATTTCATTTTCCCCGACTCAATTTTTATTTTTCACATTTCCTATAGTTTCCAAACTGTATCTGTTAATATGTTTTGCCACTTGAACTTTTTCCAGATGGAATCTCTTTCTACTAAGTGAGAGTAAAAGCTTAGGTGCCCTCCTTTAGCCAGCTGACCGGCAGAGCACAGGAACAGGTGGGGGAGAGACAGCAACAAAAAACTCAGGTAAATCCACTTATTTGTCTGGCATCTTATTAAAAAATGACTTTAAACTGTAGGAACAGAAATTTTAGCAAAGTAACTTTTTAAAATCTTACTTTACCTTGATAATTAGAGTCAA
Source organism: Xiphophorus hellerii (assembly GCF_003331165.1). Lineage (NCBI taxonomy): Eukaryota > Metazoa > Chordata > Actinopteri > Cyprinodontiformes > Poeciliidae > Xiphophorus > Xiphophorus hellerii. Next base: position 13,817,462 of record NC_045681.1, read on the forward strand.
TTTATCTGTAGGTTATTACTGTCAGTAAGTAAAGAAGAAATATAAACAATACTTGTGTTGTTTTTTTGCATCCAGATCCAAAAAATATATATATAAAAGGCCAAACCCAGACCACATAGCAACCCCATGTTATAATGTATACTCTCTGACGAACTGTACGTACGTGTTGTTGCATGTGATTCTAGACTCAGCCAAAACATGGTCGTTAAAATGATCACACAGTGTTCTGAAGAGAATAATAATGTGTGGTCGTCAGAAGGGGAAAACAAAGAGCAAAGACGCTGATCCAAAGTCAAATAAACAGCGTGGAGCCGGACCACAAGCTCAAAAAGAGAAACGCCTAATGAAATAATTCAGTCAAAGTTGATTTATTAGTTAATCTTGTGAGGGAAAATAAAAGTGCCTGTTTGAAGGTGAAGACAATCTATTTAATTTACTGTACCCCTGTGATGCGAAGCCGCGAGCGCGCCCTTCGCCTGAACAGCTTCGCAGCCGTTCGCCTTGCAGCTGTTTTCTCGCCCTTCTCAGATAGGCCTTCGTAACCATCGCTCAAGCCCGATGTCACATCAGAAGCGTAGCTGCAAAAAATAAAAAGATAACAAAAAATTGGTGTTGCCTCTTTGTTTGAAAAGCAAACATCCTCAGAAGCCTAAATGTCACCTCAAATCTAATGGCAGCCAGCACAAATGAACTTTAAAAATCGTTATTGACAGCTGTCATCGACAAATGAAGTGTAAAATTCAGCATCCCTAATTATAAACAGCACTCCTAAGTATCACATAAAGCATAATGCGTTGCATTTGTTTATTCCCTGGATGTTTTTATAGTCAAACCAATGCAGTTTGAACTGTTTCTTTGAAGTCTACAGGAAGCTGTCGAATGTCTGACGGAAGCAGCACACATCCATGTATTCATGCTATGAGTAGGTTTGGGGTTTCAGATGGCTGGAGAGCATTCAGTAAATAGTTTCAGCTAATTGCATCTCCTGGGTCTTTTAAGATCACTGCGGTTACAAACTCCCCTCCATCCACCTCCCCGACGAAAGCTGCAACCATTTAACAGCCTATTGCTTGGCAGCCTTCACCTGCCTCTGTTTAAATGTTCTCTACCTCATGGTGGACTTCAGCTTAAAGTGAAGCCTGTTGTCACCTCCAGAGAATAAGCTAAACAAAGTAAGAGTGAACTTATGTGGTGATCCTGCAAACACTTGTCCTGTTCTGTTCAGAGGTAATCAGGACCTGTGTCAGAGGAAGAGCCGGAACTGTGTTTACTATTCTCACTAGAACATGGTGGTGATGTTAAAAATTACACTGTAAGATGATTTATTTGAAGACAGAGTCCGATTGTTTCTGGTTATTATTACTCTCATTACACTTCTGCGTAAAAGACTTCAGCCACACCCATTTCTTTCAAAAGGCCAAGAAGACTTTCTTGTTTTTATTACATAATAGTTACCAAGATCCTCTGCAGGTGTTTTTGTTTTTTTCTTTTGACATAGTCTTCCCTTTGACAGAAACAAGAATGAGGCCTTGTTTTTTTTTAAAAGGTAAAGATACTGTATGTGGACTATTGAAGAGCAAAGCAAATTCCCAAGCTGAATGATGAACCACCGCAGTGTCATGTTTTCAAATTACCACACCTCGAAATGATCTCTTCCCATTTCTTTTTTGCACAATCTCTCTAACTTGGAAAGTCAGCTCTGCACAACATCTGAGACACAGTCGAACAGAAAGCTGCAAGGGTCCACTGTGCCTCGCTTCAACAAAAACACAGAGCAGCCCGCGATTGCCCCAGGCCTGTTGTTTCAGCCCCACAGATGTGGAGCAAGGAGGGGGAGTTACATTTCCTAAAATACCAAGCTAATTTTTCAGGTCTCTAATGTAAATATTAAAGATAGAGCAAGGCTCTATTGTGCAATATGATAAGGATCAGACAGTAGAAGGAAGACAGATGATAAACTTTACCTGTCCACAGGAGAGTTGAACCCACTTGGAGGACCTGAGCTGCCATGTTCTGTGTTGCTGCAGACTGCAATACTCTGTAAAAACAAATGAAAACTGGTTTAGCTTTATATGAAGATGGCAGCGTGGAAAATTCTTTGCTCCAGATTTTTGTTTATATCAACCCAATTAGCTATTTAAACATTGGTATTGATATGGAGCTAAATAGTAAATTGATGAACCATAATCAGTGCTGAGAAAACCAAGCACAACATGGTGGCACTGGAGGAACTGCAAATATAAACACAGCTCAGGAGAAACAGTTGACGCAAAAACTGTTAATTTTGTTTCCACAAAACAAGCTTTTAAGGTAGAATTTCAAGAAGAATGCCACTAATAAAGGAAAACTACGAGAAACTCACCACGTGTGATTTAAGGGACACAACAGCCAAAGCCCAAACCTAAAATCCAATTAAGAATGTGTCATAACCCTGAAACCTGACGTTCAAAGATGCTCAAAGTCCAATATGAACGTTTTGCACTACTTTCCTTTCAAAATAACTAAAGAGCAGTGACTTTTTTCAGACATCATATTGTTAATGCAAGTGTGTGTCAGCTTTGGTTGCAACAGGTGCAGACAATCATCCCCAAAGAAATGAGGTTTTGTAAAGACGTGTGTTCTGCCACCCCCCTGAGCATTCCACTTTGACAACAAGCTCTTTACTGAGGCAGCTCACCGAGGGGAAGCGAAGTGCTGGAATGGCGAGGCCGTTTACAGCGGGGGTGTTGGAGTGTGTGGTCAGAGGAGTCGAGGGGGTCGGAGGGGTCGCAGGCCCGTTGAAGCCGCCGGCCTCCAGCGGATCCTGAAGGCCAGAGGAACTCAGGTCGCCGTCCGTTTCACAGTCAGCTGTTTCAACAAAGCAAAAAAAACAACAACAAAAAAATATTAGACTGTAACCAGCTGTGACCTGAAAAGAAATTACTTGTACTATACCATTCACCCTAATTTGTGCATGCAAACATGCAATTGATGACCCTCAAAGCAATATACCATGCACACAAACTCATAATCCGTTTAGATCAGATCAGATTAACTTAGTTTGTGAATGTATTAGAGGTTGTTGACACTGAATTTTTTGTAACTACAGCAAAGCCCTCGCGCACACCATGAGATAAGACCTACAGGGGTTGAATAATTCAGTTATCTACAGTGTCACACTTTTGTCTTTTGGCCTAGTACACAATGAGATCTGAATGATCTCTGTTCTGTGCAGTTGTAGATTTAATATAATGGAAACATTTCTAAAGTTCATTTTGATGTTTGAAAGACTTAACTCAGCACCTTCATTTACAGTATCGAAAGTTAATCTTAAAATGATCATGCTTCGGTAGTATATGCTACTAACAGAGCTTTAATAGACTCATTACAAAGTATTGCATAATTGTGAAGTGAAACAAATATGACACACAGTATCCAATCTCCTTCTAATAAATAAAACAATATTCTGCTTCATACTTGTCGGTATTATTTATGTCTCTACCAGAGATGCACATATAGAGAGTGAGATTTTTCATGATTCTTCTCTGCAAAGTAGCTCAAACATAGACACGTTGGATGGAGAACATCTGTGAAAGTGAAGTTTCAACCCTTTCCACAGATGTTCCATCTGGCTTAGTTCTGAATTTTGGCCGGGCCACTCTTAAATATGAATACGCTGTGATCTAAATCATTGCATCATAGTTCTCCCTGGGTATGTTTAGGACTGCTTGTCTAACTGAAGGGTGTACTACCACACCAGGTGCGTCACTCTCTTTGCATTTTCCAGTGATGGACTGAGCAGTGCTCTGTGAGACGTTCAAAGATTAGGATATTGTTTATCTGCGTTAAATCTCCCCACAACTTTCTCTCTGACCTATCTCCTGCGTTTCTTAGTCTCCATTGTGTTGCTTGTTCTGGAACAAACTTCGGAGGGTTTCACAGAACAGCTGGATTTATTTGTGGGATCTAATAATTAGGAAACTTCTTCAGGTAGTTGTAGCAGTGGGTTTTATTTAGCATCAAAGTGTTAAATAAAAACATGTTGTATTTTTTTTTTCTTTAATTCTAAAAAAAATTAAAACCATTTTTCTTCCATTTAACAATTGTGAACTACTTTATGTTTGTCATAAAAAGTCAAATTAAATGCACTGATTCTTGTAGTTGTAACATCACAAATTATGAAAAGGTTCAGGTGGTGTGAATACTTTTTCTTGCACTCCAGATGTTGCTTTATTAACAATAGTAATAATAATAAAATTGCATAACAATCTTCTGATAAACCCTTAAATACTTTTTTTTTGTCATTGTATGTTTTATTATAAAATTGCTTTTAAAAAATCTCTTATTTTAAGTGAATGGACGTTTTTAGACTTTAACTTTCAGGCACTTAACACCTGAAAGGGATTTGTAAGCATTAAATAATCAAGCTCATTTCCCTATTTTCAGAAAAAAAACAACATGTTTCATGATGTTGGGTTGTAACATCAGGCTGCTCACAGTTAGCCGAAGACAGGCTGTTGTTGCGGACACGGAAGTGCTGATCTGCCTCGGGCTCCTCTGGCTCTGTAGGGTAGCTGGAGCTGACACCAGAGTCTGCAGAGCTGGTGATGGGGGATGAAACAGCGGCCAAAGGTGACAGGGGGGACTCTGCTGCAACAACATCAGTGACCTTAGGTGAAGGTGGCTGAGGCTCTGGTTCTTCCTCTATTACTTCCTGTGCCTCCTTTTTTTTACGCTCCTCCGCCTGCCGCCTCAGCTTCTCCCTCTGCCTCTTGATGGCCGTCACTCGGTCCCGTATGGCCTTGGCTACGATTTTAAAGTCTGCCTCGCACACAAAGCCGAGCACGACCTGCAAAAATAAATAAATAAATAAATGGAAGAAAAAAAAAAAAAAAAACATAACACATTGGTTACGGTGCATTAAAATGGTGTGCATGCGCATGTGTTGATGCAATATGTACAATATTTATGCAGGTCTGCTGACCGGATCAGGCACGCACTGACATTTGTGCTAACAACGTTTGTCCTAACAACATTTGTTTTGCGACAAGACACACGGTCTGCTTCTTTAGGTCGTTTCAGGTTCTCGAGTTCTCTTCAGTCCAGCAGAGTAGCTCGCTCTTCCTCTCAACACATAGTCAGATTACAGCAGAGCGGCCGGACGAGATGTCCCCTCCTGATACCAAATTTGATCTTGATGAAATCTTTAACAAAGGCGTAAACAATTAAGGAATTGTGGGCATGCTTTTTCATTAAAAGTGACCTCTAAGGGGGGTGTGGAGGGGTAAGGTTGCTTTGAGAACATCGGGGCCTGTTTCGCAACGAGCACAAGAGTCGCTGTATTATTAAAGGGATGACCTCAGCTGCTTCCTGAGTTGCTTGCTCACATTTCCAGCCAGTGATGATTAAATGTTGTGGTGTGACCTTGACTCTCTAAAAAAAATATTTCTTTTACATTTCAAGGGTTCCTACTAATTTTAAGATCAAAATTCATACTTTCCACATTGAAACTTTCCAGATATTTTACGGGCTTGTTTTTAAGGAATAAGTTCAAAATGTCAGGAATAAACTACAGAGAAAGGAAAGGAAGAGGGAAGGGAGGAAAGAAGGAACATTATTCTTTTGACATTAGTTGGTTATTTAATCTGGTTACTTAATCTGGTAACGCCTGCAATCAGTAGATCTTTGACCACTAGCCTGGTAAAAACCAGCCCCTTGTTCTACACTCTGCTTCGTACAGAAGGTTTGGTCTCTCAACTGTTGAGAAACGATTGCTTCCTGGACGCATGGACTCTGTTGAAGTTTTAAATTTTACCCAGTCGCTAACATTTCCCCAAGACGTACATAATGCGCCAGTTTGGCTATAAGAAGCTTACCGGAAATTGCCTGCAGTGTAAACAACCATCCTCCACCGCAAAGAGAAAAGTGCCGACCCAAACGAGGTGGCTGTTAATGTTAATCCAATATTTGGAAGTGTGGCAAACGCTAACTGAACAGTTGCATTCACTTCCTATGCTGCCATTGCTAAAACTACAGGCAGACTACAGTTATAAAACTCTAATGTGGAACCAATTACGAAAAAATTCCTCGCTAAAGGCTGCTTCAAACTGGGTCAGCAGAGCTGTAAAAAATGACGTCCAATCTCCGTGGGCCAGCCTACCATTTCCTGAGCCACCTCCTCGGGCACATCCTTGTAGAGCTCGAAGAGGAACTCGATGGCGTTGTTGTCCTTGTACTTCCCGTGAAGCTTCTTAGTATCGTCGATGCGCAGCCACAGCTTCAGGCCAGACTTCACCATGTCGTCCTCCTCCGCCAGCTCTACGTGAACGCCGTTGTTCTCCTGGAAGAAGGGGTGGTCCAGAAGGTCCTGAATGGTATACCTGAAATACAAGCAACTGTGTTTATTTCAACTCATGTTGTGTAACTTAATCCTGAAGATATTTTAAGTTTAGGGGAAAAATGTTTATAGGTCAAGGGTGATTCTGGATCATTACTAAAAATACATTGCCTTGATAAACTAGTCATAAAATTCTATTATTTTATGTTTTGCCACATAAATAAATAAATACATATATATATTTACATATATATAGTTGATGAGCCAATAGGGAAGTTGGCACATCAACTGCTGCAGTTAAAAGGAAGACGAATAGAGCTAACCTCAGGGCAGTCATTAAAACAAACCTTTAAACAAACCAGTTGTTTAAAGCTGCAAAAGACTTGATGCTGGCGTGCGACTGAAAACTATGCAGCCAGAGCTACAATATAATGGTTTAGATGAAAGCATATCAACAGGTCAGAATGACCCAGTCAAAATTTAGACCTGACGTAGGTTCAGGTCTAAATCCAGGAAGGCTAAAAATAAATGCATGCCACATGATTATGTGTTTAAAAAATTAAAGCAACATGTCTTTTTCTTTGTACTTCATAGGTAGATGCCTTTGTGAGATAGTGTGTCACATAAATATCTAAAAAGCATACACAGGGCTATTGTGATCAGACAAACCGTGGAAAAGCCAATGTATGTTTTTGTTTTCACCTTTCATCTTTGATCATGCGAATGCAGCCCTCAATAATCTCCTTGAGTTCTGGGACTTTGACTTTGTAGAAACTGTCAGGTTTGATGCCCTGTGAACACAAAACATAACGAGAGTTTCACATAGTCCGTTTTTACAAATCAGTTCATTCACTCGTTGCCTCTTTGTCTTTAGGAAGAACAAAACTATTTAAGCTGTCACTTGCATATATCTCCAGTAAAAGCCATTTCCCCAATTCAATGCATGTTGCTACAGTCCTCTGCTTTGTGACATCTGTCACTTGCTGGAATGACATGTGGGTGAGCATCACACCAGCAGATCATAAAAATATGGGACAAAAAAAATCCCCAGAATTCAGTCTTTGCTATATCTTTTTACCTGAAGCACAAAAGAGAACAAATGGTGAAAGCCAAGCTGGTTGTCTGAACGCTATTAAGAGAGCACAGATAGATTACAGAGGAGTCACAATCCCTGTAAAAACCAGGGAAAGACGTATGGCACAAAGGTATGCAAGCATCCGGAAGATGTTAGATCCAACACTCAAACATAATTATTTACCAGTTAAAGACAGAGTCCTACGTCACGTTATCACATCTAAACACGGCCATGTTATGCAGTGACTGATGGGTTTTATAACCACATTTAATTTATCAGAGATGTTCCCGGCTTCCTGTTTCAAAGAGACAAAGACCAGATCTTTGACAAAGCGCAGATGACATGAAGATGTTTACTTTCCCCCGTAAGTGCACTTTGTTTTTTGGGGGGGTTTTTTATCTTTAGAGGACTGATAGGGATAGCTTAGATAAAGGGAACCTTTCAACGTAATTCAGTTAAAGTTTTTAAAGAATAAAGACGCAAACAGAGGACACCTAAAAACTACTTACTGGTACTTAACTTGTAAAATGTCCCTTGCTTCAGAGAGCTTTGGATTCTTTCTAAAGCTGGCCTCATAATGAGACCCCTCAGGATAAATCAGCCCTTCCTTGATCTAAATCAAATTTGTGACTCTGCTCCTTTCCTGTGGTGAGAGAGGTTTGGATAAGATCATGAGAAATACGCTGGTGTCATCCCAACTCTGTTTGCTGCTTTGTTTATTTATTTATTCTAATAATCTCTGAAAAAAAATTAGGGTGCAATTTTTAGTCCATTTTGCTCATGTCAGTATGAAGGAAGTATTGTTTTATTCATTATTCTTATGCAATGCACATTTTCTAAGAAACTGAATTATTGGGTATTCATTATACTCACAGAGGCAAAGTTAACAGAAATAAATCTACAATCTACAAAGGAGTTTAACTTTCTAAATTGATTTACTGAATAAAGTTAAATATTCTGTGATTTTTGATTTATTTAGACACACATTTCTAACATAAGTCCCTTAATGTCCTTTCCTAGTAAAATAAAACATACATTTAAATTTTCCAACTACAACCACCCAAACATTTTGCCATTTTCAGCTTAATCCACTAAGAAGGACCTTACACTATTCAATTACAAATTAAATTCTAATGTATTAAAAATAATTCAATTTCAAATGGTTTTGGCCACTCTTTAGTGCAATGTGACAAAACCCCCATTCAGAGAAGGAGCTCCATGCACAAACAGTTTTCCTGGTTTGTTGATGAAGAAGCAATGAGCTCTGACTGTGACGATGCTAAATAAAGCTCCCATAGCAAGCTTGGCCTCATCAGAAAACATCAGTGTTGGAATTTACTGGCATTCTTGTGTAAACTGGTGTAAATCCAGCCATATCTCTAGGAAAACGTCCTGAGGAGAGCAAATTATGACATATGAGTGAAGCATGAGTAAAGCATGGATTCAGCCACATATATTAAGTGGAATAAGTAAAATGCTTTTTTGATTTGGCAAACAGGTCTTCAAGCAGTTTTTTCCTAATTTCAGGATATTCAAAACAGAACCTCCTTAAAATTGCATGCATCATCTCCTCTCAAAATGTAATTTCGTCAAGTCAGTATGTTTTCTGCAATATTTCTGAAACACAAATACACCAACAGAAACAAGCACACTCTCCTTTTCGGTTCTTTAGGCAAATTATGAACCTGAATGAGTCTGCAGACAGGACCCAAGAATATTTCTCCTTCCAGTTGTTTTATATTTTTAGACTAATTTATTACTTATGATCATCTAATTAGCTAACTTCTTCAAGCAGACGCCAGCCATTAGTGGTGGGAACTACACAGGTTTTAGTTTGTAGTTAATCGTGGGAAAGATGTAAAGTTATAGAAATGAACTGCTACACATCTCTTGACGGTCCAGGGAACATTATCATAGTTCTGTTGGTGAGGCAGCCAAACGCGCTTGAGCTCATTGGCAGTAGTCGCAGTCTCACTTTCCAGCCTCCATCAGACTTTGTTTACTTTTCATTTGCGACACACGGGAAAGAAACAGCCTTTTTGTAGAGTAAAAAGTGAGACACAATTTCCAAAACATGTAATTCTGCCATCGCCTCCTCTCACCCAGCCTCACCATCATTGCAGCAATAAGTACTCAAGGAAAGCAGGAAAAACTAAGAGGCTACTAATGTGCTGTTTTTTGTGGCACAGTCTGAGAAGGACGGGTAGTGGAGAAGAAAAAAAACCTGCCTTCTCTATATGTTTTACACACTGATTTAGAGAGAGCAGTCTTTCTGCCATCTTCTGATGGAGTAGCAGCATCATAATTAGTGGCTAAAAAAGCTCAAAAAACTGATAAATATGGTTGGATCTACTCAAGGGACTGGAGATGATTGTAGAAAGAAGGATGCTTCCTAAATTGAAGTATGACCTGGACAACACTTATCATCCTCTTCAGAGGCTTCTCCACATAGTTAACAGCTACAGAAGACACTTTGTGCCCACACCATCTGTAAAAACCCTTAAGAAATTTTAAGATACCACAACCTTTAATTCCCTTAAGAATTATGTATTTCTGAACCAAATTAAATTCATTTATGTATGCAACTCCACTTTAAACAGATGCACTTCTGTTTTAAACTGTTCCCTCCAAAACATTTAAAACAAATGTTTTGGAGGGAACAACACATTTGTCACTTTAGTTTTCTATTCAAACATTCCTCTGCTTTACACTGTAAAGGTAGTTTCTTTGAAAGATACAAGCAAAACCAGTCAAACTGGAGCTTTACACAGACCTTTAATGGGTAAAGCATGTGCATGGTTGCACCTTAATCATAGCCTGAATGCAACAGAAATGTCCTGGTAGTGTTCTGTACAAAGCTCCTAACATTTATCAGACATGACAAAGCTCTTCAGACCCTGCTATCTAATTGTTCAGGATGTCAAACATTATCATTAAGGAAGTCTTGGTTAGATTCCAGATGAAAGAAAGCTAGCACATGGGGACCATTATGCTAAATAGATGGGAGGATTTTTCCCCTTTACTTACACTGGTGACTTTGCGGTAGATCTGTGCAGCATTTTGGCACTCATAGTACGGGTACTCGGACGTGGCCATCTCCAGGATGCACATTCCCAAGGCGTAGACGTCCACTGCTTCGTCGTACTTTTCCTCATACATCTCTGGGGCCATGAACTCCGGAGTTCCTGCCAGGGATTACAGGGCATTAGATTTATTCAAAAGCATTTGGATCAATATGTTTACAGCATCTTACAAACATGATACTTTCTTATTATTTTATTATTGACTAAATGGGCCCTCTAAGCTCTAACCAACAAAAGATCTAAAGCATTCGCAGAATCAGAAGTTATTATCACCTGTAGCTAGCAAGTTTTTGTCAATACTGCACAGGATTAGAAATAGCTTAAAGTAGCAGAAACAGCAGATGGAGAGTTGTAGAGAAAAGTGATCATGTGTTATTTAATTTGGGGTGATAGTATTTTTGACTTTGGAGTAGCATTGGAAGATAATAGTCGCTCTGTTGGTGTTCATGTGAACTCAGAGTAACATATTTTGAGTGGGACCACATAATATTGAAGATACATAGTAGATATAAAGAAAATACGGAACCAACCTTTAGAAGAAATGAAAAAGTTTAAGCTCAAAAGTCTATTTTCTAAGGGAAGAGGCATTTGTTTATAGTGACGTTACGGTAAAAATATTGTGTGCAACACAAAAAAAATGCACACCACAACAAAAAAAGTGTGGAATCTTAATTGCTAATTAAAAATAACAACAGTAATCGACAAGCTGCTTCTTCAAGCCACAAAAATTTACAAAGTCTATGGTGCAACTGGACGCAGTCTTCAAATTTAATTCAGAAGTATGCGAGCTATGATAGGAAAAAAAAACCCATCTGCAATTTCAGAAACATCCTAGCCACTAAATAAAAAGTGTCAAGACAGCCATTCATCACCAACATTGAGAAAAATGCTCATAAAAATCTTGATTTAAAAATGAAAAAGTACCAAAAACAGTAGTCGCCGTCTCATGACAATGTGTTTAATAATTATGAATAGTACTAAAGCCATATTACTGACTAAACCAAAAGCCTCGGAGTCCTGCTGGTGGTGAAAGGCTGTTTCCCCTTTTAGTTTGCTTGACCGTAAAGTGTTTCACTAAAACCTGGTTGACTAAATCTGAGCAGCCGTCTGTGAAGGAACAAACAAATCATTCTCAAACTCACTCCTGCAACTTTCTAAATTAACTTGATAGAGCAATTTCCAGCTTAATTAAAGCCAATCTGAGAACTAAATAGCTTTTTAAATCCAGCAGAAAGTTAAACAGAGGCTATGATTGCTTGAGAGAAGGAACAACAAACAAGTAAAGGAGTGTCATTTTGAACGATTTTCCAACAATTACAACGCACGACATGCTAGGCTGTGTTCTGCGGATGTCCCATTACTACCAGGCATTACTCACCAATGACACTTTTAGCAAATGAGGCACTTTTGAGAGTGGCGAGCCCCAGATCTCCGATCTTAACAGAGCCAGTGGGGCCGGTGATGAAGATGTTGTCACACTTGAGGTCCCGGTGGATGATGGGGGGAGTGCGTGTGTGAAGGAAGTGAAGCCCCTTGAGGATCTGGCGACTCCAGCGTTGCAGCAGCTTTAGCTTCATCTCCTTGAACCTCTTCAAATACCTGAAACACAGAGAGGCATGATTCAACACATCGGCCTAAACATATCCCAGATATTACACAGTGAGAAGCGGAAGCTTTTAAGAGCCATAAAGTAGTTCATCCTGTATTCTCACAGCCAAAAGGGAGTTCTAAACTTAGCAAGTTTACAGAATTTTGAAAGTAGAACTCTTTTTTTTTTTTTTTTTTGCTCTGTAATTTTCAACTACTTTAACATTATACTAACATGAATACCCACATTTGGCGCCTCAGCACTTGCCCCAACAAAATCAATTAAAAACACATCACATTTACCAATATAGGCATATTGCATATCCACGTATCGGGGAAAAAGCTCATCTAAATGACAGAAACAATATTTTCTACCTCAACATCACTCAGCTTCAACACTAAGTAGCTTGATAAATAAAAACATAATTAGATGCTAACGAGGCTAAAGAGGCATACCCGGTAAAACATGCAGCAATGACAGTGCAACATGGCCCAATGAACGCAAACTATCTGAGTAAAACCGACGCTCTGCCGTTTCCAACAATACTAGATGCACCAGGCTACATGCAAAACTCACTGAACCAGCAGCAAAAGATGAAAAAAAAGCTCATTTCACGAAGCTAAAAACATGAATTCAGTCCTACCTTTGCTGTTTCGTGGTCATAATCCATGTTACAGTAAATATTTCCACTAAGGTACTATAATCTATTGTTTTTGTGTCACGCTGATGTGATTTCTCACTATTTTCAACTTTTGTGTCTCCATGGATACCGCCTATACACTCAAACGACTTCCTTTGTTAGCGCACAGCTGGAGCTTTCCGGTCGGTTGCGCAAATACGTTTTAGCTCGTTTGTGATTGGTGAATGATGTTGCTACGTGATTTTGTAATCTCCCTGATTCTATTGGCTGTTAGATGTGTCAATCACCCAAATCAATCAATGGGCGGCAGAAAATCTCCCCTGTAGGTTTGGTTTTCCGAATCAATTCCGACTTTTTTCCAACCAGTTTTCCTGATTTTCCGACTCAGGAAAATCCACATTACGTAATGTATTTTATTAGAATTTATTATTTTTATTTTGCATTTTTTTCCACTGTGTGCCATATGTATTTGTTCTCAGTAGTACAAATGTTGATTTTTAGACCTCTATGCTCTGGAATATTACCTTTATTTTGATACCTGAACCAGTCAAATACACTGGTAGTAGTTCCTGAGATATATGGAATTTTGTCAAATTTCCAAAAATGAGACTGTGGTACAAAGAGGTTAAAAGTGGAAATTAAGCTGTCAGCCATGACACAGCTGTACTTATTCCTGGGATACACAAGTGTTACATAGAATAAAAACTTTTATAATCTGAGTCAAAAAGAATGAAAATGTGGAATGAAAAGAAGAGGTTCCAGATACTCACGTCTTGAGCGTGCCCGAGGTCATGAGTTCAGTCACGAGGATGATGCACTTGTGGCCCTTCACTGTTGACTTCCAGGAGTCATGGAAACGTACGATGTTTGGGTGCTGCAGCCCTTTCAGCATCTCCACTTCCTCGCTGAAACGCTGCCGCTCCGCTTTGGTCAACTTACGTGTCTACAAAGGGATAAAGTGAAACAAAACAAACAATTAAGAAAACAGATTTGCACAGCCTCGTTTTCATTCTCCTTCTAATTGATCCTTAACACTGCATTATAGCACACTTGCAAGCTCCATCCCAGAGATGGTTATAAAGGTAGTTAAACTTCCTATGTGATTTCTTAGACCTTGCACAACGGCTCCTACTAACTTTGACTAAAAGTGAGAAAACAAACAAATGTTTTTAAATATAGATACACTACTAAGTTTTAGCTATTTCTAAATCCATTTTTTTCCTTGTCTTTAAGTTGGAAATTATGTGTTTCTTAAAACAATTTTTCACAAATATCAATATGCAGTTTAAGAAAATGTGTCCAACCAACTCTGGATTTACGCTTTTTCAATATTTTAAAGCCTAATAATATAAAAATAATAGTGGCTCTTTAAAAGTTCTGAGATGTTTATTTAAAGGTCATGTAACATTCCCAGCTCTAAACAAATTTTATGGAACTGGATGGAGGGGGAAAAAAAGTGTCTCTCTGGATTGTAAAAATTGTAGACCCCAGTCCTAATAATGTTTACTGCCTGGCTATTGAAAATAAATTTGCATTGAGGTGACATTTATTGTAAATCGGTACTAAACACACAAGCGGATTAAAACTGTTTAGACGAGATCATCTTTTTATGTTCTCATATGTGAAACCCTAGAAATAAAAGACAAGAGTAATTTTTTCCTATGACTGACTGTGCCAAGAACTGATCGCTAGTTTATTTTTTGCGCCAAAATGAACAAAAAGGCCTTGAAGATTCCAGCCAGGTTGGAAGTCTAAACTACACTTACTGCATTTACAAACCATAAATTATGTTGAAAGCTCTACAACTGTAACTAAATGAACCTCAAGGTAAGACTAGTTTGTCAACCATAAAAATGCTTTTCTTTGGCAGTGGTATGAAGTCTTAACGCACACACACATACACACACATGCACACGCACGGAGCCTCTGGTTTTCTCAGAATCATGCATCATTGCATAAGTTTGCACCAATATAATGAAAGCAACTGGATAAATCACTGCTACTTCAGCTAATGAGTCCCCTGTCAGATTGGAAACCACAGGTACGTCCATCTGGGTGAGCCCCAGTTACATAACTTTATTTAAGAGCCAATAAAGGAAGTACCAACTTTATAGATTTATGGAAGAGATCTCCAAGCGCCATGTTAATTCAAACTAAACACTCCAATCAAGTTCAACGAACAAAGACATTTTTGTGCTTCCTCTAGGATGAATGACCTGATTTAGCTGCCGGTGGAGTAACTCTGACTGCGGTGGGGAGGCTAGTGGAAAACTCCTGGGAATCTACAGGACCATGAATCCTGCATTGAGGCAGAGTTCTTGGAAAAACGCTCTGCATGTGTTTACGTTTACAATCAGCTCTACGGCTTCTCTTTTGCTTTTCCCTTGGACGAAGTTCTTCAAGTACTAACTCCGATCACCGACACCGTGCGCACGCCGTTGAGAGACATGAGCGACATCATGAGGTCACAAAAATTCTCTGCCTACGTCATTCACCTGTCAAAATGCCATTTTACACCAACAATCCCAGCAGGGGAAGCAAAGACACAGAGGCGACCTCTGACCAAACGGATTACAATCAGGTCAATAGAAATAAGTTTATGAAGTGAACATGGACTGAAGCTTATCCTCTATTTCTAAAACCTTTCTCGGAAAAACTGAATGATTAGCAAAAGAGCAGAGTATCTCAGGTTAAGGGTGAAAAGTAATGATCTTGACAAGTTTAAAATGTGACTAGACTGCAAAAAGCAGTAAAATGACAAGTTTAGACACATTTTCCAGATAACTTAGAGCAGTTTCAAGCTAATTTCTACCAGACGCACTAAATTTAGGCTTGTGGACTCTGGGGTTTACCACTGCCATCGATCAGTGCACTCTGACTAAAAATAAATAAACAAGGTACCCCACACAACACGGTATAAACCACAAGGTGGATGGGGGTGTGTGTGTGTGTTTATGGGTGTTTGCAGAATGAGCGAGTCACTGGGTTTCTGTGGTTGATCTGCATCTGGATATGTGTGGATCTCTGTGATACCATCAGAACCCTTGTATAGTGAGCTTTGTCTCCTGCAGATAGGCTTCTCCGCAAAGGAATTGACAGTTTACAGCATAAAAATGTTGCACAAGATTCAGACAAAAATGACACCCTGGCACTTCCAAAACCCCAAGATACACCACAGCTTGGCACGCTGGATGGATGGATGGCATGGCTGCAGATTACAAAAACACTAGGAGACTTTCTGAAGCCTTCATATGTTCAGAGCAGCCAATGTTCTTTCGAAAAGTCAAAAAGTGGAAAATGTACTGCAAAATCAAGCAGTGATGGAAAAATGCAAAAAATGATTAAATAAATAAAAATAAAATGATTTAAGCTTGTCATGATTAAGTTATTACTGACCTTACTCAGTGAATGCAGGAAATTAAGCTGTGACTAATAGCAGAAATCATATTACAGAGGGAGCTTTTAATATTATGAAAACATCAAATACTATCCTTCCAGTAAGGCAAGTAACTTTACCTCACACAGACTTGCAAAAGTATTCACATCCCTTGACATTTTTCACATTCTGTCAAGTTACATCCACAAAGTGGAACATATTCTGTTGTGATTTTATGCGACAGTCCAACTTAGGGTAGCAAATAACTGTGGAAGGGGATGGAAAATGATAGATGGATTTCCAAAAAAAAAAAAATACACAGAAGGTGATTCTATTAGAATCCCAAATGTATTTATAAACTAGTTTTGAAACCATGTATCATTTTTTTTGTCATGGAATTACATATGGGCTGCACAGTGGCACAGTTGGTAGCACTGTTGCGTTGCAGCAAGAAGGTCCAGGGTTTGATTCCCGGCCTGGGGTCTTTTTGCTTGGAGTTTGCATATTCTCTCTGTGCATGCATGGGTTCTCTCCGGGTACTCCGGCTTCCTCCCACAGTCCGAAAACATGACTGTTAGGTTAACCCACATAAATCCTGACAAAACAAATTAAAGTTTGAAGTTGTATCATCACAAGTATGTGAAAAAGGTGAAGTTATTAATACTTTATCAAGCTACTGTAACTAAAATAAGAAATATTTGTCATAAGTCACTAGGATTTATAGAAGCACACTCCAAAGTCTCACACTTTTTTTTAAATTAAACATCAGACAAGTTGCCTCTCTCTTTAAAATATGCTACAGCATCTTAGAATGACAGTCTCAGTTATTCTTAGCCAATGAAAAGTGGGCTGGTGGTCTAGTAACCGATGGAAACACTTGGACATGTTGCCGTGTAAGTGGAGTTACATAAGGTGTGTTGATGGCCGGGGAGGCGTTGGTATGAAGAAGCCCTGGTCAGCGCCACTGTTATGACAACCAGGACAGGAACACGAAACACCGAAATAGCAGCCAACTTTTGCTCCAACCCATGTGGGAACATTCAAGAGTTTTAAAACGAGATCCAACAGTGTGCTGGTGTTAAGGCTCGCACAGCTATAGTAAGTCTGGACTGGGTTTGTGCAACAACCAGTGGACAGATTGTGGTATCTGTAGGAATTCATACTGAAAAAGAAAAAAACAAATATATATATATATAAAGTATATATATACTGTATATATAGGTCCAGAGGGGGGAGAAAAAGAAATCAGTCCTGTCACACTACTTCTAGAGTGCAAAAATGAATATGTAGGGTTGGAGAAGGTGTTTCTTTCACTTTGCTCTCCATAATATTTGTACAACATTGTGCAAGAGATAATTAAATCAAAAGGTTCAAAGTTTTTTTGTCTCAAAATGATAGTGTTTAGCATTGCTTTTAGTCATCTGTATCAGACACAAGTGTAAACACTGATAAATGAACTGTCATAGCAAAGAATTGGGTTTTGTTTGCTTTTCATTTTTTAGTCAACTTTTCTGCATTGTTTTGTTTACATCCTGTTTTTGTGATTTCGCAAGTTGCATTTTGAAATGCTTTTACTCTCTAAGGCCTTCTTCAGAAGGCACTGTGAATTAAAGAAACCGCATAGTAAAACATGGTAATTTGACTATTTAATGTACATCTTTATTACTTAAGTGTACACTTTCAAGCAATTATTTTTATCTGAGCAGTTATTTAGGATCTTTGACAATCGATAAACTTTGATGTGACATAAAATAGAACCATGAAACCTTTTGGTTTCATGCTCTGTGTGCTAAGACTGCTTTTGGTTTGCTATAGGTTTGAGACATTTACCACAATTCAGCCATGTAATGAAGCATGTAGAATGGTCCATGAAGGAGGGTTAATCAAGATCTAACTTAATTAACATAAATTTTAAAATGTGTTACTTTAAATCATTTATTAGGCTTAACAAACAGTTGTGTCTTTAAATTTAGGAAATATTGACTGACCTAATTGTTATTCTATGGATTATAGAGTGACTCATGTAAAAACAAAAGGTCCTCCGCAGAATTTGCAGTTTTTATTTAAAAGAAAATGAAAGAATTACAAGAATATACTAATTTATCCTTCCAAGCAGATGTCCCTAACCATCTGTCCAGCCACCCATCGTTTATAGCAGCTTAACCTGCAGCAGTCATTCGGTAAGAGGTGGGGTACATCCTTGATAGACATATGGCTCTAATCTTTATTAGATTTATTTTTAACCTTAAGCACAAAATTTGATTTATTTAGAAAATACAAGTAAAAAGAGAAGAAAGAAAATATTTTTCAGTGTCTGTGCCAATCACTAGTCAGAGCTAATCACAGGAAAACTGTCCAGTTCCAATGTGTGGCCAATTGATTGGTACATCTCTAACAATAATATTTTTTCGTTATGTGGCTGGTCATGTTAACATAACATGACCAGCTAACATCGTCATGTTAGCTGACAGAGGAGAGTTCTGCAGGTCAAAACCAGAATTTACAGAGTCCTTCCACTGACATCCGAGAGCCTGAACTGCTACAGATAGTCCATCCGAAGCTGTGGCGACTGGCTAGGACTGAGGTCAGAGGTGAGATGTCTGAAGGGGGTCAGGTAAAAAAAAAAAAAAAATTGACATCACAGCTGCAAAGCTTGCATACCCGCCACATGACTGACATATGAAATGTACCAACACGCACGTAGGTGCTCGTGCTGGGACGGCGTCGTATTTTAGATGTTTGCAGGTGAGAACTGAGGCGGCAGTATGCTCGTTCCAAGAAAAAACCTGACATGCTCCGTAAATGGAGCAGCCAGAGGGAGGTTAGCCATTAATCTCATCAGGACTGAGGAGTCAAACCAGGTTCCTGACTGCTGCTCTCACTCAGAGAACCTGACATGACTCGTGGCTTATGTCCAATTACCATCAACCTGCAGCTTTGCACAGCGTCTTGTTTATTTAAAGCACAAAAACTTTGTGGTCAGTTTTACTAAAATACATTCTCTGATCCTAAATGATCCTATTAATCCTATTATTAATAGTATTAATATTGATCCTATTAATACATGGAATAGCAAGTCTGAGGCAGACTTGCTAGATAGATGTGGTTCATCTATCTAGGGCTGCTATATTTACATAAGTGCAAGGCCGTCCTCTTTTAAGAGTTGCCTCACTTTTTTTTTTACAGCACATTTATCAGGGAGCTCCTAGGTTTCATATTGTCTGTTTACTCTGGTCTTCGTAACTTGTCCTAACATGTCTGGTGTCTGCTTTTAGTAACTCATTAAAAACCTAGCAGTGACCTGTAATTGCTTTGCATTTACAGTACTGTCCTCTTCCCCCTGAATCTCATCTTCAGTAATCCTCTTTCCTTTCAAGCTCAGCACAGAGTTGCGTAATGTCAGAAACTGATCATGTTTTCTTGCACACCGCAAGCCAGATTTATCTCATTCATTCCCATCTATAAGCAATCTGACATGGTTTTTTGTTTTGTTTTGTTACTTGGAGAGGGTCTTGTGATTAGTTTTTTTTTCCAGATGACAAAAGATGGTTGTAGTGCAGCTCAAAGACATCAGTTATTCTCCACAAACAACAAAAGGTGGCATTGCCTGATGTTGCTGATCAGATTCCATGATGCGTTCAGAACTTTCTTGACTGACGCAATGGTGTGACAATCAGCTTGACCCGAAACACCTACTCTGTTGACGTCTGAGTAATCCCAGGCCAGCGTAAACAGAGATGCAGAGGAGATTCTTCATCTGGTCTGATTGTATTACCCAAATAGTGAGGCAAGTTTTGAGATTCAAGGGGCACTGGGAGGGATGGTGACTATTTTATTTGTACAAAGAGCATTTCAGGAGAGGAGCATGAATGGACACAAACACTCTGTCCAAGTCAGGAAGCTAAGTGAACCACAGAAAGATCACAAGATCCCTGAAGGACATGGCTTGTAGGAGTATTGTCTTAAAAGCAGAAGTTCAAAATGATTATTTCAAAAAGTGAGCAATGGGCTCTATAACATGGACTACTGTAAAAAATCTCTATGCTTTTCCTCTATTATCTAGATTTTATTAAATAAGATTATTTCTTGTTATTTTTTTTACTGAAACTTATATGGGTCAAGTCAAACCAGTCTTATTATCAGACATAAAAAAAACAAATTACAAAATATAGTTTTCAATCAATCTCACTGAGTGAAGGGGATAATCACTCTGTCCAGATGCAGAAGAGTAATTAGGCTCTAAACTGATGTATAGAATTTGCGAAAACTACTGAGTCTTTTATCTCACTCTTTTATTGCAGAATTGTCTTAATTCAGCCATATTAAAGTTTTTTGGGTTTTTTTTTAGCAGGAATGTCTCATTTAAGGTGATGCCACTGCATCTAATTCCGATTTTATTCCAGACTTTGACAAGGCCGCTCAGAAATCTTCATGTTGTTTTGCTTTTGAGACATTCAGAGGTGGACCTTATTGATGTGCTATGGATAATCATCCTGATGCATAACTCAGGTTCACTTGAACTTAAGAGGAGGAACAGCTGGTCGGACAGTATCCTTTGGGATTTTCTGCTAAAACGCTAAATTTATCAAGATGAACAAACCCTCTGACAAACCCCTTACCGCAGTCACATCTGACTGTCACTGCATTCTTCTATTTGTTTTACATCCGTTGTGACGGGACACATGCATTCCAAAAAGTTCCATGTCTAAACTTATCAGTTCGCAGATAACTTTTCCAAAGGTCTCGGGGATTACCAAGATTTTTTTTTTTTTGTCAGATGTAAGAGAGGCCTCTGTGTTATTGTTTTGGCAGCAGTAGTTTTCTGCTCAAAACTCCCTCATAGATGTCATATTGCTGAATTATGAACACTGTTAAGCGAAGCCTGCGGTGCTTTAGATGTTCTTCTGAATGAGTCATTGATGGAGTAATTTTGGTAGGCTGGATACTCCAGGGAAAGTTCACCACTATTTCATTTTTTTCCCCAAAATGTGGGATAGTGGTTTAATTGGACTTACAAAGTCGTTCATAATACTTTCAAGACTTTTCTTGAGATCTTTTAGCTTACTTTGTGCTGACAGGTTATCTCCAAGTTATTTCTTAAATATGCAGGTTCAGCAATCATGAGACTTTTGTCTGGCTCATGAATCTGAAGCTAGCTATCCAGAAAATGTGGTTAAGCACAATTAATTCATGGTTAATTATTGAAATCATCATTTGAAAATAACATGTTGCATTTACTGTTCATCTTTAACTGAGATTCTGGTAATCTAACACATAATTTTTAATGCACTACATTTTGTTAGTAGTTGCTTATGGACGAGGTATTTGTGAAGCAGCCACAAACCAAAGAAAAACTTCAACGGACCATCAGAAAAGCTGAAAAACTAATCATTAAGACTACTAGAAAAAGCTGCAAGATGTGTTGTCTCTTTGAAAGCAAATTATAAAGAATTTCCAAATGGTTTAAAAACACATTATTATAACACTACAATAAAAAAAAACATGTAATAAAAAATAAGTGCCTGCTTGAAACCTAAGTTGATGTCAAAATGTCTTCTCCTGGAGCAGCAGTGCACCAAATCAATAACCAACAATCTGCCATGTGAGATCCCTGCACGTCCACAAATTATCAGCCCTGATTTAGACACTGTTTCCACTAATTGCTCATTAGCGGAAACAGTGTTTCACGTTCAATAAATGGCACAGCAGCATCATAGACCAGGGTGCCATGTTTTGTCACTTTTAGGCAGCTGTAAAAGTCCCAAACCGGAGCTGGGCACTTTTAAACCAGATCCATCTGTAAAGGGTCAATAATAATATCCACTATAACGGTACACTTTTACAGCTAATGTTTACAACACAGATTATTTCTGGTAATAATAAAAGATGCAATTTTAAATAAATATTTTCTTGTGTCACATTTACAGTAATAAAGGTCCAAAAGAATTTTTTTAAAGCATTTTTGCACCACACATAAAACACTGTCATGTCCCAACTGCTTCAGATGAATCTAGAAACCCACAACCCTAAATACTTTAAACAGTTTGAGAAGCTAAATCACACAAACTACTGTTGGGAGAGTACAGGCCTCTGCAAGTCCATGAAAATGCATATCTGGTTTTAAAACTATGTGTCTTCTGGCTGGTTTCCATTACTAGAAACCTTACAAAGACTAGACAATGTAGAAGCGTTTTGAATGACCATTTTTTGAATTGTTGAAGCATATTGATGCCAAATGTTCCCACAACTTCCCTTGTCGTTTTAAAAATGCAGTCGTTGCTGTAGTTTTAAACAGTCTTGTGTACACAAACAGATTTGGGATTTATGTTAAAACCATGGGAATACGTTTCTACAGGCAACCATTGCTTTTCTTTCATTAGAGAAAGGGTCATGGAGGAACCAGGTCCAGCAAGAAAACCCTCTCCTAGTGACTCTCCAGGTTAATCTGGGGGAGCTCAAAGCATCCACAAACCCTCCTCAAAATTCTGGGTCTGCCTTGGTTCCTTCTCCTAATGGGACGTGCTGGGAAAGGGTGATCTTTACCAAAATAAAGGTTAAGTTGAAATGAAACTCTAAATAACAATTATTTAATCAGGTTAACCCAATCCAATCTTCCTCTTCAGTGTGGTTCGGGTTTTGTTTCATCAAGAGGTGGATTAAAGTTAAACTCTGTAGAAAGTGGCCACTTGACCACAAATGTTACACAGCTAAAGCTAAATATCCACCTGAACCAGTTTCTTTATAAGGTAGCATCGTCAAACAACTTAAGGTCATGACCTGATGGCTGGACATTCTCTTTCATATTTTTCTGGCAACAGAGCAGAATTCAGATCCATCAATTTCAGCAGGTTTTCCACATCCAGGTGAAGCAAAGTATCCCTAGACCATCACACTACCACCAACACCCACTGGTCTCATGCTCTTTTTCAGAAATGATGAGTTAGCTTTATGAAAAGAAGCACACTATCCCAACTGTCTGTCTCATCAGTTCACAATGTATTTTCTGACGTATTTGTTTGTCAAGAGCTATTTTTGGAAAATCTGATATGGGTCGTTGCTTTCTTTTGGTCAACAGTGATTCCCTTTAAATGAGGTCTCAGTGTAGCTTGTGAAACTGAACCAAAAAATGAGTTTAAGCACACAATTTAACAAGGAGGGTAGTATTTTCCACAGAGCCAGGTTGGCTTTAATAGATTAGAACTTAATAAAAATAATAAGTTGCTTTGTGTATTTACACATTCGTTTGATAATCTGAAAGATGTCTGTTGAAAATGTAACTTTTTCATGACATTGTATAAATAAATTGCAGAAACTATACTAAAACTGAAAATCCACTAGTTCCTGTTCATTTTTCAAGGCACGTGCCCCCCCCACACACACAGGCGAGGAGGGGAACAGGTTTTTCACTTAGTTTGGCATGGAAAATTTGTACAAGTAATGAATAATAAACTTGTTGGGAACAAAAATGATCAAATTAAAGCCCACAGTGTTTAAATCAATAAACATCAAGGAGATTGTTAGTCTTTTTCTTGTCGCATATTTCTTCAACGGATTGTTTGCCACTGGCTCGTGTAGGTTCAGTAAAATATCTGTGAATTAATAATAACGATTCAGTTTAATCACATAACTTTCCCCCTGGATTGCGGTTTTTGTTTCTTCAACAGGCAGATTGCGTTATGCTTTGTAGAAAGCTGCCATTCGACTGAGATCAGACCGTGAGAGCATCAGAGTTGTTTTGGCCTGAAAGTTGTTTTGGCCTCAGGCTCTGCAACCAGAAAGAAGTGAGGAAGCTTTCATCTCAGTCATATCCTGTCATATCACTTTCTCTTGTTCAAAGTGAGAAAAGATCCAAGGATGATTTAAAATTCTTTCAAATAATCCCTAGGAGAACTCTGATTTCTTATGAGCGTCAAAGAAAACTGAAATGTTCCACGTCTAAAAAAAAAAAAAAAGAAAGTCTGGTCAACAACTTATTTGCAGTGCACTTCAACCCTGACTGCAGGAGGTGGACGGAGCCTCATGTTACACTGACAAACAAGGATGTGCTATCGAGTGCCAATGGCAAGCAGGACCGGATATAGTTTACGAGTTGACGGCGTTCGAGTGGTGGTCATGTCACAGGAAGGCAACAGCATGAAAGATTTATGAATCCTGAACTCTTTACTCAACAGTTTGTTTTCAATAAAGACTCTCACTAAAAATGTATTTTTAAGCTGTAAAAGGGAGAACCGAGTTTAGAAACCCGCAATGCAAAATGAACGTGAACCAAAACTGCTTCATTTACTTTTGCGGGGGTGGGGGGAGGCTATAAAGAGGGTGGTGGGTACACTAATTTATCTGTTTTCTGTTGACAGAGAAAACACATAGCAGTGTTTGCAGATAGCTAATGAGGGGAACCAAACCATTTTTAAATAAACTCTTCACCCTGGATCTTACATGGTACCTTTGAGCACGTTCACTCTGTTAACACCTCTGTCCTGCACACTTCGACACACACGGTCGCTTCAGAAATGACCAGAAGTAACCTCTGCATGAAGGTCTCCCTTTCCCCCCTTACCAACAGAGCCTGGGAAGCTATTAAAGCTCGAGGTCTTTTGGTTTGTTCAGGAAGCAGGGCTGCAGTGTGACCACATGCTTTCACCAAACTAACGGCTGCACAGCAACACACAGTTAAAGACAATGAAAAACAACAAGATGTTCTAAAGTTTGCTGGGAAAATTATCTGAATGCATTTTGTGTTGTGTAGCACAACTAATTAGTTATTATGACAGAAAAATCATGCTTTCAGTTTACATCTAACTAATACTGAATTTATATCAGTTTCCAGAGAGGAAACATTTTCAATAACAAAAAGCACTTTAAGTGGAATTTAAGTAAATTGTACAATATTATGTAAACACAGATACAAAAAAAAGGGAATCTTGCAAAAGAAAAAATTTTATTGAATATACCAGGACATGAGTTCACCGCCCAAATAAATCAAAACTATTCATTCTAATGTGGCAGAGAAAACCACAGCTGCTGCATCCAAGAGCCCAAGTTAAAACACCAGGTATATTTGTTTATACCTTAAATTGCTGCAGTTATTTCAAAAACCAGTCAAGTTGGATAGATGGATGAACAGACAAAGAGATGGAAGAGGAGTCAAGTAAATACATTGATGGACAGATGGACACGTGGATGGATGGAACAGCAAGACAGAGAACAAAGTTTGGAAAAAAAATGTCCACAGTGCTCCATTTCCAGGCAAATATTGAAATCAATCACATGATAGGGCTGCATGATATAAGAAAATTTTGATAAGTAACTCCAACTCTTAAAATTCAAATTGACTCTTAAAGGCCCTGTTTCTCGTTTCTAAGTTTTAATACATTTGGTTAAATCTGGAATATAAAACACTTGCAAATTATATACGTCCTTTGTACAGTTAAATAGTTCCACAGCTAAACAGGTGATGCTCACATCCAAAGTCTTAAATTAGACATGCTAACATTTTAAGTCTCGTCTCTCACAAGGGGACATGCAATTAACCTCCAGTTAAGCACTTAAAGTGTGTTAGGGATGGTCTGTATAAAGAACAGTTTTGTTATGCATATAAAAACCTGGCTGGAAAAGCTCATCTGAGAACTGAACATAGATGTAAAACAGATCAAGTGTGTGTGCTCCTCTCAGATAAAAAGCCAGTGTGATTAGAAAGAAAGACAAGGATCCAGATGCAATTTTAAAAGGCTCCAAAGGGATAAGCTTTGAAACAAGACACACGCTTTTCCATTTGTAGAACATGAAGCTCAGCAGGCGGTGGAAGCCTCTCAACAAACATGGACAGCTTACGGAAATCTCTCTGGCATAAAAAATTGATTGACTGTGAGAACCCAAATAAAAGCAGTGACACGGCTCAGATCCTTTGGCACCAGAAATCGTTTTAGACATGGTCAGACCACGTATCCATATATCCAGAAACACACACCAGCTCTACAAAAACAAGCCAGGGTCTTACTTGCAATGCGTTCATATTTAATATTCCAGATTTTTCAAAACAGAATATTTTGTCCACATGTTACACCTCACAAAAGTGTTCAAACCCCTTTAGTTTGTTCACATTGTGTCATAGTAGAGCCAACACGTAAATGCATTTCGTTGGGGCTTTATGTGACAGACTAACACATCGTACTGCAGAATTGAGAAGAGGAACAAAAATCCATACAATAATTAATAAGGAGCTAATTGCCCAGCAGTAAGCAACACTAAACCATATGTTACAGAGACGTAGCATAAACCTGCACCCAACAACACCTTCAGTTGTCATTACAAACACGCCAAATACCTTCAGGCCAAAACAAAGGAGCCACCAAGCTGCCTGTGCTTGTTCCTTCAGTACCCACCCAAAGTCAGACATTGACACACTATCAAAGACAGCCAATGAGGCACTGCTATCACGACTCGGCACCAAATACACTTGAATTGATACTGACAAGTCGTATCTTGCAGTGTGTGCATATGGAGTACAGTACCAGTTTTATAGGTGACCCGATGCAGCCTTCTTTCTAAGTCTAGCAGTTCTAATCCAAACAAACAGGCTTCGGGTCAAAGAGACGTGCTGCCAAGTGCAGATGTAGGCTATCGTTTGTGAGCCCTCTTAACGGCACCTTGGAGAGCATGACTTGGCTCTGATAAAGTCTTGCCGCTCTGTGGGCCCTAGAAGGAAAGACAGTGGTGATGTTGGCTGCAGTCAGGCTGATAGGATGCCTGTGAGTGAACACTGGCCACTTTCAGATAAAGGATACACAGTTCGGTTTGTGCTTTAAAACGCTGGCAAACAAACAAGCAGCATAAATCAAGGGCTTGGGTTAAACTAGCTTTAGCTATCATTGTTTGAGCTCATAACTCTGTGCACAAACTGAGACGCAGCGAGATAAAGCGGGACTTTGAAAAGCTGTAACACTTCAAAGAGTTTTCAAATTTGAAGTGAAGACAGAGCAGCTTCCAGTTCCACTTTTACAGCTTCATAGATGGCTGCAGCTCTACGACAGCAGCAGGACTGGTGTAAATGTTTTACCGCAACACCCTGCTTTGATTTTGTGCTCAGACTACAGTGCTTCCTAGAAACCAGTGGCATTTAGACATGGAAAGGAAAATAGAGACAAGAAGTCACTTTTATTACAGCTTAATTAAATTATGACTTATGTCATCACATTGGTTGTAACTGAAAAATGCTGACCACAAAAACAGAGTTATTAAATTTCATTGTTTTAATCCACCTCATATCAAATTCAAGCCAAAGTAGTTTTGAGGTTTACCATAAAAACTGATCTTGTTTGCATTCCAGACCCTTTTGCCTTGTGTGTATTATAAATTTGTGTTTATAACCGGCAAGTCATACTGGATAACTACATAGTGTGCCAGTCCCGTTTGACTGTTAATTTGCAAAGTGAGGGAGAAATTCTGGAACTTTTTATTCTTTCCCATTTATTCTTTTCCCAAATGAAATAAAAAATACAAATCTGAGAGTGTCAGCAGTTGCTAGAATCAATCAGAATTATATTAATGTTTACAATCAAGAAAATAAACTCTCAGAGTTTGAGAATGGAGTTAGCTGCTAATAAAAGTTGTTAAAAAACTGTTATATCATCACCCTTGTATGATTTACCGTCTTCTGACTGAAATAGTAATCTTGTATTTTCTTCTTCTGGGGGTTCTAACTCTAACCTCCTTTAAAATGAAATCATGTAATCCTTTTGACTTAATCAATGTTGGAATCCAGCTTAACTGCAGAGCTTTGTAATATCGACTGCTCTCTCTCACCGTGTATCAACCCTCTTATCAAAACATATCAATGCATCTTATCACAAACCCTAAAACACCTAAAGACCCCTGCACATTAACGAGACAATATAACACTTACAGCAAATACAAGCTTATTCCAGTCAAATATTAAATTTGACTGAGTTGTTATTCATGTTTTATTGGAGCTTGTAAATAGTTATTTTAAAACTTGAAATATGGCGTACCTCTACATTTTTGGTGTAACTCTGAACTGGAGCAAAATGTAATGTCAGTTCTGTGTTTTGTGAAAACCTTTATACAGTGCATCTCTCCAAACTGAAATTACAAATAATTTAACAATTGTCCTCTTGAACATTTGCTACTTAATGTTATCACAAAAATAAGCCTTAAATAATGTATTTCAGCTGACGTTTCATGTCGGCTTTGGAGTTTTTTCCTTAGAAGTCTGAATGACGCTTGCCCAAAGTTTGTTGCTTATTCATCCTGCTGAACTTACAGGTGGCTATGGTGAAGCTTGATAAGATGGAGCCTGACTAAAGAATGTGAGTTGGTATGGGCTTAAAAGTGAAATGTGAGACAACACAAGTGTCTGGTGCAAAGTGGGGGAGCATGCTGGAAGCCGCTGCCCTTGAATGAGAACAGGTATTGTGCAACTGATGCCCTTTAGAGTGGCTCACCAACAAGGATTTGCGCTTGAATGCTCTCATTCTTATTGGTTATTCAGCAGCTCATATGGCTGGTGCATCCAGTCATCAAAGTGGTACCACGTAGGAGCTTTATGCTCTGTGTTTCATCAAGAACCAGCAGTCAGCTTACTAAACTTGGTTTAAAGCGAACATCAAAGCAGCAATCTGGTAGTTTTTGCACCACAACCCAATGAATGCACGTGTGGAAGAGAAAGGGAGCAAACAACAGCTCATTCATATTTTATCACTTCTGCACTTCCTTCAAAAGCTCGGACTAGGTTTCCTTTATGTCAGTATGTCACTTGTGGATCTGAGGCGGTTCCTGGGAACCTGCCACATGGACATATCATCCCTCTTTTTTTTGGTAACTGCACCAGACTCTAATTATGTGTTCATGTGGCTTTGTTCTCAAGTTTTTAATTTCCTCATGGTTATAGATTTCTAAATTATAGCAAAATGTTTGACCTGAAAATATTACATCAATGTCAACATACTCTGCAAAGGTTGCGAAGAATGTAGAGGGAATATTAAACGGAGTTAATAAATCAAGATTTAAAGTGATAAGGCATGCGTACAGAATGAGGAAGATAGGAGATAAAACATTTTTTTAATAAAAAACAGTGGTTGTATATCTGGAGTCTAGTGCAATGAACTGCAGACTCATTTACAATTAAACATATCCAAGTACAGGTATGTCAATCCCATTATGCTGTCATCTTTTGAAGACCTCTGACACAAAGTTAATTCATTCCTCAAAAACTTGCTGCGTAGAGAAAACATGTTAAGTATATACAACACATTCTCTTTAAACATGCAAGACATTTTGTTACTTCACTATCACAAACAGTTTTTCATTTGTATGGGATTTTATGTGACAGACCAACACAAATTAGTGCAGAAAGGGAAGAAATTTTTATATTTTATAAAGTCTGAAAAGTGTGCATATATATTAAGTCCCATTTACTTTGGTACCCCTTAACAAAAAGAAAGAAAGAAAGGAAGAAAGACACTGAAAGGGAAAAAAATCAAACTCAGCCATTAGCGGTCACCTGATTAGTAAACAACATTCACATATGTAATTTGATATCAGTCTAATATAGCTGCACTATGAAGGCCTTAGGGGTTTGTTAGACAACGTTAGTGAACACATATAATCATGAAGACGAGGGAACGCAGAGGACAGGCCAGGGGAAAAGTTTAGAAAAATGTAACATCCCAAGCTTTAAACATCCTTCTTTCTTTAATGTTTATTTGCATAGGGAGAAGTGTTAAGTACAAAACACTATAACATGTATAGCCTTAACTAACTAGCAATGCACATCCCCACTGGGACCTTTAACAACTTAAACAGTTTAAAAGTCAATAAAACATCATAGCAAAATAAAATGTCTTACATAACATAAATCCTAAAGTTATAACTTAAAGCAGACCACAATGAAACAGGAGTCATCTTGGAACCGTTAGGGGCTGGGTACTAACCATGACTGAACGCCTGATCTTCTTTAAGAAATCGCTTCAGCCTTAATATAAACATTGAATCAGTTTCCAGTCCTCTACATGAGTCGCTATGCATATTAACGACTCATGTTTGACCAAAAAACGTTTTACGAGAAGGTACCTTACAGTTCATGCAATTACTGAAGAGAAACCACAAGATCACTTACTTTCAAACATTTTTAAAATGAATGATATATATTAAATGATGTATTCTTACATTTCATCAAATTCAGTTTTTTGAGAACATGGAAATGATTAAATCTAACTGGTTTTCTGTCCAAAATTTTATTTGCTGAATTATATATCATCTTTAATGGTTGTTGATGTTGCTTGAGATCAAGTCGCTTCACACTAACCTAAATGGGATCAAAACATATACTGCAAAACGGTTTCTAGCAAAAAAGGGAAGAAAATATCTAATTAGTCTGAATGTATGTTGGTTTCCTTTTGCAAGTCTGCCCACTTTTGTAACTTGTCTTTCAAATTTTAGATGAGAATCCAAAATTCTCATCTCATCCATTGACATTGTTGCACTTCACAAAACTGGCCTTCGTAGGAGAATGCCAAGAAAAAAGCCATTGTTAATATAACCCCAAAAAAGTCCTGCTTTTAGTTTCACATAAGCATTGAGGACAAAACAAACACGTGGAGGAATGTGATCTGATCGGACAAGACCAAAAATCACGACCGACACTGAACATCGCCCTGAACGCACCACGTCTACGGTGAAGCATGGTGGTGGCAGCACCGTGCTGAGAGAAAGATTCTGGTTTGTTACATAAAATGGCGGTAGAATTGAAGTTGGTGGTTGTAAAGTAATGAAATGTGAGAAGGTTCAAAGATGATGAGGACTTCTAAGAGGCAATGTGTCGTTTGAATGCAATGTCCAAAATAAATCATTGAGATTCATTCAGACAGCGTGGCTTACATTTGATTTATATTGATATTATAGAAAGCAGAGACAGTAACAGATTAATTGTATCCTTGGTTGTAATTCATAATTCCAAACAGTGTTATAAATTCTAAGTTAACATAAAAGAGAGTGGCTATGTTCTGTTTATAGGCCAGATAAGGGTTTTATGGGGGTGTGAATGCTGCTAAATAAAGCTTATAGGAGCCTTTCCTTCAGTAGGTGGGTTTTTTCCAATCATAATAGTAAAGTTTTGCTCTATATTCCCGAGCGGTGAGAAGAAACTGCATCCAACATATGGTCTTAGCCCAGCTGTGGGTGTCACGTCACGGAAGAATCTAAATGTTTTGTTTACTTATTGTGTGCCAGCACAAAAAGTTCAAGTGGACACCGCCCAGACAAACCTGCATTCTATCTTACTGTGTTGGTAGTACACTGAAGAACACCTGTGTATTATCTTTGTATATATATATATATATATATATATATATATATATATATATATATATATATATATATATATATATATATATATATATAAAACATAGATAACTTTGTGTAAGTGGGAATCAAGCAAAGTAGATGCGATTTAAAGCCCCGTTAAATACCCAAACAGCAGATCTGAACTTCCTGCAGATTAGATCTCCGCCTCTGTTGCACATATTTAAAGGAGCTTAAGGCGTTCCTAGCAGAGTTGTGATGACGCATCTCTGACTGCTGCCCCATCAACATTAGGGGAGAGACTGTGTTTAGCCACCAACAGCAGAGCTTGCCGCGTTTCCCTTTAAGCATCGGGGGGCACACATGGCGCAGGACGGGGCGGCAATTTCTGTAAAGAAGCGCCACGGCAGGTAAAGTTTATCTATTTGAGGTTAACTTATCACAACAGCAACCATATCAACAGCCGCAACCCCTAAGCTTATTAGCAGTGATTAAGAAGCTTAACTGGACTCATGTCTCGAGTGAAGAGATGAAACGAAAAAGCTTGGTCGCAAAAAATGGTTTGTGGCCAATGGATCAGTTACAAAATATAAACTTTGGGTTTTCTCTACTAAGAAACGGAAAGTTAGGTGTGTGCATTATTTGAATAACAGGAGTAGAGTCAAATGAATGAGTGAAACAGAGCAGGAAGAGAATATTTTCTAGTGACTTTACAGCCTAAAAGATATTCTGTGATCCTACAGGTGAAACCTTGGGGCTTTAGGGTAGATTTGTGTCCCTCCCATAAAATGAGCACCCAGCAACCTTCTGCACAGTTAAAATACAAATCCCACCTCCACCACCAGGCCTTTTTGATATTCTAAAATAACTTGCAGCCTCTGCTCTCAAACAACAAACAGCCGAAAGCATGCAGTTAACTCAGTGTTCGTGCCTACCGAGGCTCACACGTCTGCCAGACACCAACACTGGCCAGGGTCAAGCACAAAGGCAAATGTTAAGGGTGGAGTTAAAAGCTTAAACCCTTAAATCCACCACAGCGCTATCACACCATTTAAATAAGAGGAGAGGCAGCTGTTGCCCAGGCTGTTTTGGATCCTGCATGCTAAACTTTAACACCTCTACACGTTTTACTCCGGCCTACCTTCTCGGTTTGTGTTTGCCTGCTCCAGCAGCCCACAGAGCATGAAAACACAATCGAGACCTCGCGAGATGGAAGCGTAACAAACGGCTCATCTGTCACATGCAAACAGCGCACAACAGACCATCCGAGCTGCATATAAAATGCTCCACGTGAAGTGGACCTCGGCGACAGGTTCTGAATGAAAAAAAAGGGATTAGAGAGAAAGAGGAGGGGATAATGCTATAAGGAGTGGTTCAGTTGGAACGGACTGTTAACAGGATGACCTGGGTTACCGTGTCAGGCCCTCTACATGAGGAAACACAAGGTCAGTAAGGAATAACACACACCAGATTAGCTGCTTCACGTTAGGAAGTGGAGCAGAGTGAGCTGGAAAGTGGGGAAAATCTCACAAAGTTTTGCAAAAATATTCTGAGGATTGGACTTTTCTTTACATGTATTCACTTTAGAACCACACACCGAGTGTATTGCATGGGAATTTCTAATGATGTATGAACACAAAGCAGCGCATAATGGCAAAGTGGAAGTGATGCATGGATTTCAGTTTCTCAGCAATAAAATCTGAAAATCTTGGATGTGCATTTGCATTCACTCCCCTTTATTCTGATGTCCCTGCCCTGCCTCTGGAGGAGCAGGAGAGATCCACAGCTCAGGTGGGAAAATTTGATGATGGAGAAAGTCACACACTTCACAAATGCCCTTTGTGGAAGAGTCTTTCCACAAGCCATGTAAGGGGTGTTGTAAACATGAAGAATATGGTTCTCTGGACAGATGAGACCACAGTTAAACCTGGTCAGTCATGGAATAAAAGCTGTTTGATGCTGCAAAAACGTTAAACTCTGCTGGAGGTTCACTTTGCTGCAGGACGATGATATTAAATACACAATCAGAGCTACAAAAGATTCAGAATAAATAATTTTGGTGTGTCTCAGCAGCCTCTTCAAAGTCCAGACCAAAATCCAATTGAGAAGCTGGGAAAGACCTCAAAACTGATTTTCATAAATTACCTCCATCCAATCGGACTGAGCTTGACAAACAAAAAACAAAAAAAACCCTCCAGTCTCTAGATACAAAATGCTGGTGGAGGTCCTGTGACATATTTCACTCTCGGAGTTCGAATACAAACGCATGCCACAATTTTCATATTTTAGTTTATAAAACGTGGTATTATTTTTTTGCTCACTTTATTATTGTGCACTACTTCCTGTTGACCCTTTAAGATCCAAGGCAAACACACTGAAGTTTGTTACTCTAGCATGTAGCATGAGGAGGGGGCGTGTATTGCTGGGTTCTGAAGTCTAGGTATGGGCGTCTTACACATTATTTAATATAAATACAAAGAGAAATATTACTTTAATCGTTTGAAGTGAAATCGTGAACTATAGGCGCTCCTACCTGTAGCTCACACCATGCCACCTCCACCGTTGTCTCCGTGTCCAAGCCTTTATACACAGTCTTGAAGGAACCCCTTCCGATCTCTATGTTGAATTTGAGATATCTTCCATCGGGTGAGGTTGCCACCGCTTTGGTCTCCACGTCCTCCTTCTCCTCCTGCTCCCACTGGGTGTCAAAGGTGATGCGGGACAGGACCTTGTTTTGTCTGTTCTGAAGCTCGTTGTCAGAGTCCGAGCTGGCATCGTGAGCTTGGGATCTGCGTTCCGAGGGCCAGTTTCCTCCCACCGCGTCGGGCTCCTGGCTGCCTGAGGGCGCGTCGGTGCTGGCGTCCTGGCTGGAGACGGGAGACAGCTGCTGCGGGGACTCGTCCGCTTTTTCCTCCTCTACTCTGGACTCTGCGAGCGACAGGATATTCTCAGCCGACCAGGACAGTGCTTTGGAGAGGGCGCTGCTGTATAGGGGAGAATCAATGTCCATGGTGATTTTCTGCAGACAGTAAGAGTTCCTCCGCGCGTTCAAGCCGTGCGTCCTGAGCACGTTGCGGGACAAGCAGTCGTCCGTCATGTCCACGGAGAGGCCTGGAAAGCCGCGTCCTGGGATCTCAACCTGTGCGTGAGACATTGCGGCCGCTGCAACACCTTCCAGATTTAGAGCCTAAATGTGGAAATGACATTTGGCACATTTGGACAAAGCTGAATTAGTACATTCAGGTTTCAGGTAACGTTTCAGTGGCAAAACACAAGCTATGGCTTAATATTAGACATGAATGACTAATTGAAAGCAACGCAAATATAACTTCATTGAAAAAAAGAGAGAAGTATGCACAAATTTATGTTTTATACTTACTCGTGTATGTAAAGACGTCTCCCATAAAAGCGACGCGCAAATTTAACGCATAGTTAAAGTCTCCATTAGTTTTCCTTTTCTTTCTTTCTTTTTCAACCTCTTGTCTTTCCAAAGACTTGAAGATATAACCTCCTGTGAAAGGACGGAGCAGCCAATATCAACAGAGCTCCAGTGGGCTGTGCGCCCTGATCGCTCCAGCTCCGCCCACCGCTGCTTCTGACGCGCAGAGAAATCCATCCAGAGGGAACTGATACATTGTGGCCTTAAGAAAATGTGCTACATAAATAAATTCAGAAAAAAAAATAAAGCTGATAAAAGGGTATGATAAAAAACATACAAATACATAAGAAATAGAAATGCAACAAAAACATAAGTAATATGTTCTGATCTTAAATTAGATCAAAAACGAAAAAAGTTCAACTTAGTTAATAGCTAATAACAAATAAAATGTTTTTTAAGATGTCTAAAACTGACATAAAATCAAATAGAAATGGGATTTTGTTAGCAGGTGCCACAAGCATCCTATAGTTTTGATGTTTTGGGGTTAAATTCACATCCACATTTCCACTGATTACGAAGAGCTGAATTTATTCACAACCGATGAGTCATTTTACTTACACTTTAAATCTGACCTCATTTTATTAGCCTGAATGTGAGAGATAAGCGGCACTCGGAGAAAGAGAATGGGAGAGCAGCGTAGCTGACCTGCAGGGGGAGCCACACGGCGGAGGAGCAGCGGCCTCTGGAACATGAAACCTCTACCACCAAAGGACACACTGGGCTCCACCTGTGCCATAAGTGCTCTTGCAGGGTTTGATCAGCAAATATATGGAAATACACACATATACACGTCTCCTTGGAGCTGTATCATCCTCACAGCACATCATGTGAGTGGACCTTTCAGGGTGCTGTCCTTATTCACAGCTGCAACCAGAAAGAGCTCCATTACAAAGGTTTTACTCTGCTGAGCTCTGCCTGTGGCATTTACAGAACTGCGCAGTGGCTTAAACACTGCGCAGTTCTGTTTCTATCTTTTTTTCAAACAGGCACTTTTTTGTAATTGTTTCAGTTTTGGATGCAAAGAAAAACTTTGCATCCAAACTTTGCACTTGGTCTTAGCAAGATTCTTACAAAGACACTTTGTAGTGTCCTTGCAAGAACTGCATCTCTGAAGCATTTGAAATCACTCAGAATTTGAAACACACACACACACAAAAAGAGAATAAAGCAAATTTAACAAATTCCTAATTTATTTTTTCTGTAGGATATGAAAAAGAACAGAGGGAAAGATAACAGAAGCATCACAGAAGCTACAGTACAACAACAGGATGGCAGAAATCTGTACACAAAGTTCAATATTATCACACTCAGTCAAGTTGAATGAAGATTGCCTCGAGCCTCTGCGGTGTTCCTCCTCTAGAAGCATTTATTTAGAAATTTAAAAAAGTCCCTCAGGTCTTGTGTTCTGGGATTTCTTTGGGAATTCTGGCTGGGCACCAAGGAACGACAGCCGAGCCAAGGTCCAGCACTAATCATACACAGTAAACTCCTTAATAGAGTAAATGGAGATAGAACTAGTTGCATTTAAAATCTAAATGAAGAAGTTGAGTGACAGCTAATGGGGAAATGTTCCCCTAAAATATTCAGACATGATAGTGTTTAGTCCCCTGATACTCATTGCATCTTTAAATGGCAACAAATGTCACCAATGATAATTTTATAAACACAGTGTCACCTCAGATGCTCTTTTTTTGTTGTTGTTTCCGCCCGCAAACAATAATGGTTCTCTCCCAGAAAGAGAAGGTCGTGAACCAAAAAGGCAACTACAAAAACATTTAAAGGGCCAGCATCCACCGGCCTCTGCATCGAGGTGCGACCCATCCTAAAGATCCGTCTTGCTTCCCGGTCGGAGTGTACGAGTGTGATTCCAGCACCGCTTTAGAAAAATTTGACACCTTTTCCGTCATCCATAGAGATGATCTCTGCTTTTCCTTCTGTTTGTAAAGCCTGCAGGGAGCGCTGCAGCATCCAGTCCTCTAAACCGTGGAACTCTGCATAAAAAAAGAACCACGATCAATTGATGGTATTATCAGAGCGCTACTGCTCTATGAGGATCAACATTAGATGCCTTAGTTTATTTATTTATTCATCTTGTCTGTCCATGTTTGTCTAATTTTAAACTCAGCAATTCAATTCAATAGATGAAACTAATATTCACTCATAATCAATGTGACAGACGAGGCTCAACATTGACGGAGAAACATCACCGACCCCCTTGTGACGATTGTGGTATAAAGTTTTGGTTCATGTTTACATCAACAGTAGCTTTCCATGAATGACCATTTCCTCTCTGCCTACTTCTAATATGTACACATGCTCTTAACCATTAATTACCAGCTTATTTTTCTTAGAAAGTTCAGCCTTTGGGGAATTACAGAAATACTGATAAAAATGACCAAAATTGTATTTAGTGTAAATGTACATAATTTTCCAGATATTGTTCTGATTCCTTTTAGAGTCGTGAAATACGAGAAATTAGGACCATACCTTCACCGTCTGTGTCATCACCATTGGAGAGTTCGTAAAGTGTAAACACAGAGTTGTTCATGCCATTTTTGGACACCTGAGAAAACAGAGAAAATAAAACACTGTTGATCCTTAAATTAAAACAAACACGAATAAGCGAACAGTTTTAAAATTGGGATTCTTCTCAACTAAAAATACTTTTTTCTACATACTTCTTTTCATACATAAAAACTTTGCAACTTTTAAAAACATGTGCCACAACAAGACCATGGAAATAGCAGTGAAAGCACAAAGGAACAGAGAGAATAAGATAAAACTATCTGTAGAGAGACATTTAAATGTGATCCAAAAATTTAAAAAGACATTCTAGTAGAAATTTTGTTACTTCTTACTGAAACCTTTATTTCCAGATCCATTTCACACAAATTTTAACACCATTACAAGGAAAGAAGATTTAAATGTAGTTTTAAGAAGAAATCACCACATTATCAGTGTGAAATTTCTGATCATTCTATTGGTTTCTGCTGATACAATTACACAAAATCTCAAAAAAAAGAAAATCAGTTCTCCTTTTTGCACAATGGACACTGAGACATCAAGCATTTTCGTCATAGGTCAGCCAACTTAAAAGAGAGCGAACATCAACACTATTATTACTGGTGGCAATATGTGCCACCGGTACATTTTGGCAAACAAAAAGTGCAAAAGTACATCTGCTGTTTATGTCATCTAAAAACCCACATGGTGTGACGTAGCACTTTTGTTGTTAGAAATGTATACAATTACATAATCCGGGGTGCCAAAACACAGGTAATGATGTTGATTCATTATCACCGGGTTTGTTTATATGCACACTGCCCTCAGCTGCTACTGCGTATAAAGAGAAAGTTTGACATACACAGGGCAACTCTTTTTGTTACCTGGTTCAAGCACCTTTGGAAAAATGAAACTGGTGGCATTGATGATGCATAAAGAAAAATTCTAAAACTAAAAAACAAGGCTTTTGTGATGTGAACAAAAAGTCTCACAATCATAAACTGTTTCAAAACCTTGTTCACTTTAAAGGTAGCATTTATCCTGTGCGATTCAATGGAAAACACATTATAAAGATGTAACAACCTGGTTCTAAAACCCCAGTTCAATCTGAAGAAGAAAAAAAGCCAGCAGAATGATGCTGCCACCACCACCATGTGTCACTGTGGGAAATGGTGCTCAAGGTCCACGTTATGGTTTGATCAGTCCATATTCTCCAACATATTTTAGGAGATTGTAGCCAGACCTGGATTATGTTTTGCAGTCCTAATGCTAAATCCAGATAAATGGGAAATACAGGAGTCGGATGCAAAACAACAGCTGTCAAAATATTTGAAAAACATTCTAGATTTACAAACATATTTTAAAAAGTTAATTACTTGTTTAAATACCTTATGACAGAAAATACTGGCACATTAACTAAGATGTGTACACATTAACTATAATCTTAAGAACACATTAGAAATATAACAATATTGCCCAAGTTTAAAGAGAAAGTGACACACAATCCATTTAAGCTAGAAAATACTTGCTTTATCTATTTTTGTAGTATTAATACATTCTTGTTTCAATATATATTAGATGTGTGATGCCTAGTGATCTTCATAGCTGCCTAACTCAGAGTTTAAGGTCAGCTAGTGCATAAATGGGTGTGTTAGTCCGTTTCAGATAAGCAGTTCCCATATCTCTAATATTTCAAGTTTGGCCACGGAAAGACAATCAGTGTGGATTCTGACTCTTAAGAGACAAGCCGGAGAGGAGAGTCTCACGCTTTCTCCATATCTTTGTTTGGTTTCAACGAGTTATGAATTTGCACAGACTCATCCTTATCTCGAAGATAACATGAAGATTTACAATGGCAATAAGTGAACGACTATCATGACATTGAGTGTCAAGCCTTCAGCAACCCCACAAAACCACTCGGTTTCTGGAAATAACTGCTTCACTTTAGACTGGCAGTATTTAATAACAACGATGTTTGAAGTTCACAAATAACGTCGTTTTCAGCAGCACAATTTCAACTTTAAAGTAGGGGGCGCTGTCTAATTGGGGCTTTTGGAAAGATTTTGAATGAGATTAGTGTACAGAATGTAACCTTTCCATCAATCAATTTCTTTAGTTTCCTTGTTCTGATGCCACGTTAAGTGTTCTCCTCGTGTCTTTTAACTTTGTAATTAAGAGGGCCGGTAATTACAGTAATTCCATCGTATGTCTTTTGAACACCATGAGGGAAATAAGATTACAGCAGACTAACTGGCTAAATCAATTATTTCAATGTTTCCATATCCATGGATAAGAATAATGTTGTTAAGATCAGGTTGGTTTAGAGCTTTGATAATCTCAGAGGTTTCCATGACATAATGAACATGTGATTAGAGAAACATTCTTCTCTCGGTCCTATAAATAACAGATTCTCTCACTTTATCAGCCCCACAGACAAGACAACAGAGGACAGTTTGTAACTCACCCACTGGTATATTAACTTCCCCCATTCCTCTGGTCGTCTCCACATGACTAAACACCGCGACTTATTTTTGTCCAACCATTCCAGGTTGCCTGAAGAAGTCGCAGACAACAGGCGTGTTTAACACCGCTGGAACATCAACACAGCAAGAACATGAAGACAGAAGAGGGTTTACCTTTTTTCCTCAACTCTTCAAACACAACTTGAATTGCTTCCACTGGGAGTTTTCCTGGACTTGCATTAAGGATGAACCAAACCAACATTCAGAAAGGCAGATGTAAATCGAACGGTACAAACCTCAATAGAGGAAACGACAAAAGAAAAAAACATTTCATCTGGTAGGCTTAAATTGCAACATAAAAGGGAAAACCAGAACTGCTCTAAAAAGGACACTCATTTGAATTAACAGCAAGATTGGAAAAAAAAAAAGTTAATAAGCTTGTCATTAGCAATTTACGCTAAAATGTTTTTTCCAGCAGCTACAGCTCGTACCACGGTTAAAAAAAATGGTTAAACTTACATAAACCAACAAACCAGTTATATGTAATTAACTGTCTTTTAATAAGTTGGAGGAAAACACACAAGTAGGTTTTCCAACAAAGCAAGGGTTCCACAAACACATCACAACTGGGACTGGAATGAATAAAGCAGGTTACACTTCTGGAATGGCCTACTAAAAGCCTCGACCTTTATTTGCAAAATGCTTAACCCCCGCCCCCCTATCATTTTAAAAGAGATCAGAATAATTCCATGTCGTATGTCTACAATAATGTGTGATTTTTTTTTTCTTCAACTTGTTAAGCCATCCAAATATTTCTGGGTGTTTATGGACATGTTTGAGGCAGTTTTCATCTTTTTTTCCTCTCTGCGAGTTTAAGAAAATCCTTAATAAAGTCAAACTGTCATACTTAGAAAGAAATCACAGGTTGTACCTGTCATAGCCATTCTACATTGCAAAAAGAAATATATATATATATATATACAATACAGTCTGTACTGTATATATATATAAACATTACAGGCACAAATTATATAAATATTACAACTCCAATGAGTAAATTTAAACTTCTTGTATTAAAGATAGTGTAAGTGTGCTTTCAGGATACTCTCTATCTTCTTGTTGTTGAACACGGGACTTTCCTGCGCTTCCATGACATCCACAGTGTAGAGCTTGTGATGCCGGCAGTAGGACAGAACCAGGGAACACCAGGCTGCCAACTGTTTCTGTCTGGTGTCAACATTGGGCTGAAGTCTGTCCGAAAATACAAAACAAACAAACCGAGATATGTAAGGCGTACTCATAGCTTAACAGCTATCAACGTACTTCAGGTTATTTTAGAAAACATAGAGGTTCAAGTATTAGGATGAAGCTTGCAAATTTGGTTACGGCAAAGAAACTTTTAACGAGTAAATATTTTTTGACAGCACATATTCACTACACATACTTAATCATTTTTAAAAATATATTTTTGATAAATAAGTATTTTAAGGATTTACTTTTAAAAAATTCAACCTTTGTTGCAAGCCGAAACAAAGTAGCAGACAGGTGTCTTACAAAATAGCTCCCACAATGAAAGTATTGATTTTATTGTATTAAAATGTTCAGTTTGCCTTGGATTATATATATATGTGTGTGTGTGTATTGACTGAAGAGGCAGTGCAGATTCAGCAAATTCAGCTGTGCTATAGTTTGGATATGTCTAAAACTGCAAACCCCGTTATCAAAATGTGTTATTCTGATAGATAAACGACAGGGCAAAAAAAAAAAAAAAAGAAAAAGAGTCCAAGCACTGCGAATCTGAGATGTTACTAGTGTCAGTGAGTCAACATCAGCGGAAACACATCCTATAAAACAGATTTTCCCTCAACACAAACCTACAATGAAACACTACTTACATGTGATCAGGTATTTGATCAGCATTACATGTAAATCCATCATTAAACCAAGCCATAAGTAGCTATTTTTTTAACTTTAGAAAACCTGAGTGTAAATTCACTTCCTTAGCAATCTTAGCCGAAATTAGCTAGCTAACGTAGTGCTAGGTTGAAAAATCAACGCTTCTTCAAGCAGCTATAGGGATAAAACAATAGTTCATAAGCACGTTTAACGCTCTTTTTATGCGGTAATTGTTAAAAACATGACTCACGTAAAAAACGGAGGGAAATTGTACTGCCAGGGCCACTCAAAACTCATCGCAGTTGATGCGGTGTTCACAGCTGACAGCGTCCGGAAGAGCGTCCGACCACACAAATAGTTCCGGCTGAGCACACAGCACAGAGCGAACTAACAGACTAAACACATTATTAAAGTGTCTATCAGAATTTATTGGAATTGTTTAAAGCTTTGTAATCAGTATTTCGTCAGGCTGTAAGAAGTTCTGAATTGGTTTCTTCTTAACTTTTTTTTTGTTGCTTTGCTACTCAGAAGTAGTTGAAGGAGGGGGGATTCCTTTGTCAAGAAGTTACTTTTTTAGCATATTACGTGGATATAAATTGAAAACTAAAAGGTACAGTCATAATAAATCAGATAATCTGACAAATTACCCAGCCAGTATATGTCGATAAACTTAAAGAGCAGCAGAAAGTGCATATTCCCCAGTAGAATGAGCACATTCACCTGAAAACTACTAAATTTAGCTGGCTTATTCTGCATACAGCTAACTATAAAAAAGTTATAAACAACATTATCATAGTTATAATAATTGATACACTAGATTATTTTTGCAGCAGTAGAAATAATTGTTGATTTTGTTCATATTTTTATTTGAATTTCTGTATAGACTTTGGAACTACACCTAGTCAACGTTATCATGGTAATTTCATGCCTGTGAGAAAGAAAAACAGATTTTAAAGCTTTCTTCTAATGCTGATGAATAAAGCTGCAAAAATGTTGTCTGTAAATGTGCTCATTTGTTTCACAACTTTTTATGCGTGAAGTTCAACGTCTAACATTTGTTGTTTCAAACTGAAAAACTCCAGAGGAAGTATGGAGTATTGT
Organism: Xiphophorus hellerii; assembly: GCF_003331165.1. Taxonomy (NCBI): domain Eukaryota; kingdom Metazoa; phylum Chordata; class Actinopteri; order Cyprinodontiformes; family Poeciliidae; genus Xiphophorus; species Xiphophorus hellerii. The sequence goes on from NC_045681.1 coordinate 13,860,258, forward strand.
CAAGAACAAGATGAGAGACACTAGGCCCAACGATTCAGTCGAGCTGAGGGCAACTGGTATAGCACAGGGCTTCTTTACCAGCATGCCTATAAACCTAAAACGTGTACATGCTTTGTGAGCTTGGAGAATCTTGGAACAGGAAGCACTGAATCTTTTGGTGTGCAGCGAATGTAGAAATGTTTACACAGATTATTGCTCAGGGTCATTTTAAATTAACTGAATTGACTATAAGAATGTGAATAGAAACTCTGGCTCCTGCATCTCATCTCGTTGTTATTGTGCTCCCGTTTTACAAATAAATAAACTTATTTATTAACAAATAAATGCTTGAAATGTATGTTGCAAAGAAATTATATGAGTTTCCCTCTTAAAAAGTCTCAATAGCCTGATAAAGACAGCTGGTTCTGTTCTGGGGATGACTGTGGAACCTCTGGAGATGACGATGCAATGGAGGATTCATCATAAAACCAAGGAAATTATGGACAACCCTGACCATCCTCCTCATGAGACTGTCTAAGGAAAACAGAGTCTTCAGTCAGAGGGTTCTTCAAGTTCACTGTAGTACAGAGTGCAACAAGAGTTCTTTTCTGCCAACAGCCATCACTATCTACAATAACTCGTTGAAGAATCTGAATTACAACATTTATTTTCCCTGTGGGATCAATAAAGTATTTTTGAATTTGAATTTCGTTACCGACATACACTGACTTTTCTATGTTCAACGTTTTCTTAAGGAGACCAATTGGAAACCAGTCATTGTTTAAAAACTAAAACTTTTCTGTCAGTAATTTTTGAACTGGAGTTTGTTTGTAAATTCAACAAGTAATTGAATTTTAACACAGCTGGTGATTGTGGACAAAGCATCAAACCTGTGATGGACATAGCTGGTGTGGGCCCCCAAATGACATGAGTGTGAACTATTTGACACATTTTGATGCAAAAAAAAAAGAAACCTCTGTGTTTTTTTTTTCAAAAGTTAATTTATTATAGAAAGAACTTGTGCTTTTTTTCACCAACTTGCGGCATAAATATGCCATTTATTACTATTTACAGGACATACAGTTATGCTAATTTTCACTTTTCTATTTCACTATTAGATTTAGTTTACTTCAAACTCTCATTAAATCATTATTCATCTTCATGGCATTATTTTACAATCTCTTTAAGAACAGCAAAATTGAAAAATACTCTTACTGTCTTTTAAAATCTATATCTATTTCATTTTCTACTTCAGACCAACACGTTGGCACATGGTGGCATTACTTCAGTTGTCTATATTACAATAAATTCAAGGGCAAAGGTGAGAAAAAAAGGAAAATATTAGAATACAATCTCAGTTATTGACTTAAGTGATATACTGTAGCATAAAATCCGAAAGGTAAAAAAAAAAAAGATGCCAAATGTTTTAAAATAAAGATGAAAGCTAATTTAAGACAGCATTAATGCTTTCTAGGTGTACCCTGCTTTGTTTTGACACTTTGACTTCAACTAAAAACAAAAAAAGCAAGAGTCAAAATAGGAGAAAGTGGCTTGTGAGGTTTAGACAATTTAAAGACTCAAAGAGAGAAAGCAGTGTGATACAGTGCTTCTATCACTGAAGAAAATTCAAACCTGTGCGGTTCAGACACATTCCTAAAATACTGGCGCAGACAGTTTGACAGTGCAAGCGTCCTCAGGTAAAAAAAAAACAAAACAAAAAAAAACAAACATACAGAGCAACGACAGCTGAAAATCCCTCATCTTGGCAGGTTAATTGCAATGGCACATTTAACTTATTCCAGAAAACAACTTCCATTTTACATGTGGCATTCAAGCTGCTGATGTACATGCAAAGGGAAACCATAAAAAAAAAAGAAGAGTCAAGCACTTTATGTACTTTTGTCCGGGTGCACAAGCGACTGCTTTAGCTAGAGTGGAAGATACGGCTGTATTCATTCAGGATGAACTCCACAATCTGGTTCTGGAAGACCATGTGCATGGTGATGTTCGCCGTCTCCGTCTCCGGCCGAAGAAGCGTTGGGCCAAACACAATGGCAACATTCTGTACGGTCATGCGATTGTCTTCTCCATACTCAATTACCCTTTCGTTCACAGAGAGAGAGAGAAGAAACAGTGAGTCTGGGTAAACTGGAATTTACCCATGGACAGAAATACAATCTTTAATTTTTAGCAGGAAAATTAAGTTGTTTTCCTTTTTATATTTCAATTAATTAGATTGTCAGGCTCCTGCTGTGTTCCTAGATCTT